>NC_074686.1:19937619-20290119 GCF_029448725.1 Salvelinus fontinalis
GATGGCGGTTCTATGGCGTCTAGTTCTACTGTAGCTTAGCAACAGCTTCCTGTCAGTTTGGAGGATAAAATGGAAAAGTGGTGAAGATGAGGAATGTAGAGATGGAGAAGAGGGATGGAGGCTCACCTCTTAGTCCCAAATACAACCATCCGGTCATTCCGTAGATGGTAAAGTGGCCCAGAACTTTCATATTCACTTGACCTGACTCACTCTTCGTATTTATTTGACAGTACCACAACATTATTAGACCATCACTCTGGGATATTTCATGTTGTATGAATGTCTTACTGTATGTCTTACTCTATATACTCATATAGAAATGCAAGGCTTCTTCAAATACCCTTTAAGCTAATTGTTTCCCCAGAATGTTGTATTCAGAGGTATTGTATCCCGATGTTACCTTAAACGCCCTGGAAACAGACATCTTCACACATGACATCGGTAGAGGAGAGAGAGGGAGAGGGATGGGTGGATGGATGGATGGGGAGAGAGAGAACGCTAGCGGTAACGAGGCAAGCTGCTTTTTATCCCTGGATCAGCGTTCTGAGGAGACGCTGGTAGAGAACTAGTGCAGCATGGTCTGCCAGACGAGGCACTGGTAGAACGCTCATTCATGAAAACAGCTAATGTTCATGTCAGATATGTAGAACAACAAACCTCCATAACACAATGTTGTGCCTTGCTGAACACGGCCCAGGTCCACAACAGACCAGCGCCCCATCTACCCATGAGGAACAAATCAAACAGGCAGTGTTCAGGCAGACATGGGGAGAAAAGACCTAGCTCATGAGAGCTGGAACCAGGCAGCTGACCCATAGACTGAACGCCAAGCAGAATTTTGTTCTGTTCCACTTCATGCATTTCAGGCTAGCTAACTGGGGTTCTCCACCACCAGCTCATTCTCCCCATGTTTGAAAGGTGTTAAAACCTTTCAAACTCCTGTAGTTGAGTCAGCTCAACAAACAGTACATGTGTTGTGGAGATTTGGCATGAGATGAAAAGAGACGGGCACAGAAACAGGCAGAAGGAGAAAACAGAGGGGCTACAGCACCATTATCTGACTGCCTGCCTGTTTGTAAGTACACAGAACCAGCAACACAAGGAAAGCCTCTCTTATGTAACTTTGCCAATCAGCGCTGCCAGATTGGACCCAGAGACAGAAGCAGGATGAGGAGACTGATGGCCAGACAAATAAAAGGACTGGAGATGGACCATTAGGGCTGCTGTCATAAGATCTGCTGCTCCTTGTTAGAGCTTTGACGTCAGACACACAGAGAAAACTAACTGCCGATAGGTACTTAGCACAGTAGGAGGCTGTTCCTTTTCTTGCTCGAACAAACGGAGTGTCTCATCATTGCAAAAGATTGGCTAAGCAGGAGGCAAACAGGCAGTCAACATAGTAGTGTTATTTTTTCAGGAACTCCGGCTAGTGGCTACGATATGGCAGCAACTATAAAGATTAGACTACATCATCACACAAAACGCTGATTGTGCGGTAGAACGTGATCTGGATCCTTAGCTTTGAGAAAATAGTTTCCAGAGGGGCGGGGGGTGAAAACGTCGTATTTCGCAGCCACCGCCTAGAACAAAAGACACCACCCGCTGGGTAGCGACCTGGTACTGTCGAAGCAGCCATTTCTACACGTAAAATCGGCCTGCCAGTCATGGCCCGACCACTTTACTTTGAGTTAATCAGAGAGCACGGACCTCCGTGAGAGGGTGGTCGGAAAGAGTGACAAGAAAAAGAGAGAGAACTTTTCCCTTTTCATCAGAGTTGCTCTAACAATAAAGCTGCATACGTAGTACATTTCTTTTCCTCTTAACGTTAGCTTGCTAACAGAGCCAGGCAGTCACACACACTAACCCTAACCCACACTAACTGATTACCCATATCAGAAATACAAGTGTTTTTATAAACTTACGTTTGTAACCTGAGCACTGCTGCACGAGGGAGAGAGGCTGGCACACTATTGCTGCAGCAGTGGCGTGATTGATGGTTGCGAGCGAGCAGACTGAGGGAGAGAGACGCAGTATTCACTAGACAAGGCAACTGGGCTACAGCCAATATTAGCTAGCTTGTAGCAGCCACAATGTTATCACCTCCTATATAACAGTGCCCGTCTTGACTGGAGTAGCTGAGAGAAGCTAGCTATAGTTAGCTAGGCTAACTGAGGCAACATGCTGTGTTTTCTCCCCAACCCCATTCACATAAAACAGCAGCCTTTTGGTTGCTCGTTGTAGCCTACGCTCTCCTTTTGCTAACTTTTAATTCCGTAATTGTATTCCTTCCCGCATTGTATTAGTTCCCTCTGACTCCTCTTGCTACACATTGAGCTAATTTAGAAAAAGCCTTTTCAGTGTTAACATAGGCCTATAATTGTATTTTCGCTAAAATGAATACTCACACAAGTATTCGAATACTAACCTCCGTTTGGATATGATAAAATCGTGCACATCCCTAGGCAGGACACCATATAACGGAGGACCAGGGAGCTTTCCTGTCCGACCTGGCCTTCCTGTGGTGGAGGACACAGACGGAGGTCTTCACACCCTGTGTCCAGGTTCTAAACTAGGCAACGTCAGAGCAAGGCAGGACAAGCATCTGAGAGGCACATTTCTGGAAGTCTAGACTCGCTACCCTGTCCCACAGCAGTAGGAGACTGTAACCCTCACCATCTGGCTACCCTGTCCCACAGCAGTAGGAGACTGTAACCCTCACCATCTGGCTACCCTGTCCCACAGCAGTAGGAGACTGTAACCCTCACCATCTGGCTACCCTGTCCCACAGCAGTAGGAGACTGTAACCCTCACCATCTGGCTACCCTGTCCCACAGCAGTAGGATACTGTAACCCTCACCATCTGGCTACCCTGTCCCACAGCAGTAGGAGACTGTAACCCTCACCATCTGGCTACCCTGTCCCACAGCAGTAGGAGACTGTAACCCTCACCATCTGGCTACCCTGTCCCACAGCAGTAGGATACTGTAACCCTCACCATCTGGCTACCCTGTCCCACAGCAGTAGGAGACTGTAACCCTTACCATCTGGCTACCCTGTCCCACAGCAGTAGGAGAATGTAACCCTAACCATCTGGCTACCCTGTCCCACAGCAGTAGGAGACTGTAACCCTCACCATCTGGCTACCCTGTCCCACAGCAGTAGGAGACTGTAACCCTCACCATCTGGCTACCCTGTCCCACAGCAGTAGGAGAATGTAACCCTCGCCATCTGGCTACCCTGTCCCACAGCAGAAGGAGACTGTAACCCTCACCATCTGGCTACCCTGTCCCACAGCAGTAGGAGAATGTAACCCTCACCATCTGGCTACCCTGTCCCACAGCAGTAGGAGACTATAACCCTCACCATCTGGCTACCCTGTCCCACAGCAGTAGGAGACTGTAACCCTCACCATCTGGCTACCCTGTAACCCTCACCATCTGGCTACCCTGTCCCACAGCAGTAGGATACTGTAACCCTCACCATCTGGCTACCCTGTCCCACAGCAGTAGGAGACTGTAACCCTCACCATCTGGCTACCCTGTCCCACAGCAGTAGGATAATGTAACCCTCACCATCTGGCTACCCTGTCCCACAGCAGTAGGAGACTGTAACCCTCACCATCTGGCTACCCTGTCCCACAGCAGTAGGAGAATGTAACCCTAACCATCTGGCTACCCTGTAACCCTCACCATCTGGCTACCCTGTCCCACAGCAGTAGGAGAATGTAACCCTAACCATCTGGCTACCCTGTCCCACAGCAGTAGGAGACTGTAACCCTCACCATCTGGCTACCCTGTCCCACAGCAGTAGGAGACTGTAACCCTCACCATCTGGCTACCCTGTCCCACAGCAGTAGGAGAATGTAACCCTCACCATCTGGCTACCCTGTCCCACAGCAGAAGGAGACTGTAACCCTCACCATCTGGCGACCCTGTCCCACAGCAGTAGGAGAATGTAACCCTCACCATCTGGCTACCCTGTCCCACAGCAGTAGGAGACTATAACCCTCACCATCTGGCTACCCTGTCCCACAGCAGTAGGAGACTGTAACCCTCACCATCTGGCTACCCTGTAACCCTCACCATCTGGCTACCCTGTCCCACAGCAGTAGGATAATGTAACCCTCACCATCTGGCTACCCTGTCCCACAGCAGTAGGAGACTGTAACCCTCACCATCTGGCTACCCTGTCCCACAGCAGTAGGAGAATGTAACCCTAACCATCTGGCTACCCTGTAACCCTCACCATCTGGCTACCCTGTCCCACAGCAGTAGGAGAATGTAACCCTAACCATCTGGCTACCCTGTCCCACAGCAGTAGGAGACTGTAACCCTCACCATCTGGCTACCCTGTCCCACAGCAGCAGGAGACTGTAACCCTCACCATCTGGCTACCCTGTCCCACAGCAGTAGGAGAATGTAACCCTAACCATCTGGCTACCCTGTCCCACAGCAGTAGGAGACTGTAACCCTCACCATCTGGCTACCCTGTCCCACAGCAGTAGGAGACTGTAACCCTCACCATCTGGCTACCCTGTCCCACAGCAGTAGGAGACTGTAACCCTCACCATCTGGCTACCCTGTCCCACAGCAGTAGGATACTGTTACCCTAACCATCTGGCTACCCTGTCCCACAGCAGTAGGATACTGTAACCCTCACCATCTGGCTACCCTGTCCCACAGCAGTAGGAGACTGTAACCCTTACCATCTGGCTACCCTGTCCCACAGCAGTAGGAGACTGTAACCCTAACCATCTGGCTACCCTGTCCCACAGCAGAAGGAGAATGTAACCCTAACCATCTGGCTACCCTGTCCCACAGCAGTAGGAGACTGTAACCCTCACCATCTGGCTACCCTGTCCCACAGCAGTAGGAGACTGTAACCCTAACCATCTGGCTACCCTGTCCCACAGCAGTAGGAGAATGTAACCCTCACCATCTGGCTACCCTGTCCCACAGTAGTAGGAGACTGTAACCCTCACCATCTGGCTACCCTGTCCCACAGCAGTAGGACACTGTAACCCTAACCATCTGGCTACCCTGTCCCACAGCAGTAGGAGACTGTAACCCTCACCATCTGGCTACCCGGTCCCACAGCAGTAGGAGACTGTAACCCTCACCATCTGGCTACCCTGTCCCACAGCAGTAGGAAACTGTAACCCTCACCATCTGGCTACCCTGTCCCACAGCAGTAGGAGACTGTAACCCTCACCATCTGGATGGTCTGTTCCCAGCTTGGAAACATCACCTAGGTATTACCACCACTACACTGAGTCAAACGTGCGACTGTGAATATGACCGCATCACTTCAGTCCTTACCTTTAGCTACAGACGTCTTCAAGCTCTCATCATAAGGCTGGTTGATGAAACACTTCTACTCATCCATTAGAAAACTGCTAATCTGCGCAGCGGTCTAAGGCACTGCCTCGCAGTGCTTGAGGCGTCACTACAGACCTGGGTTCGATCACAGGCTGTGTCATAACCGGGAGTCCCATAGGGCGACGCACAACTGGCCCAGCGTCGCTCAGGTTAGGGGAGGGTTTGGATGGGTGGGCTTAACTTGGCTCAACGCACTCTAGCGACTCCTTGTGGTGGGCCGGGCGCCTGCAGGCTGACTTTGGCTGCCAGTTGAATGGTGTTTCCTCCGACACATTGGTGCGGCTGGCTTCCGGGTTAAGCGGGCAGGTGTTAAGAAGCGCGGTTAGGCGGGTCATGTTGTTTCAGAGGACACATTTCCTGAGCCCGTTGGAGTTACAGCGATGAGACAAGATCGTAATTGGATCGCAATTAGATGTCACGAAATGGGGGATTGAATGCGGGTAAAATACAATAAATAAAAAAAAATTCATGAAAAAGTCTAATCGGGTAATGGATTACATAACACTGCCCTGCCTGGTTTAAAGATGGTGCGCTGGTGGCCTTACCTTGACACGCTGCCCGTCGTCATACCGCCCTGGTCACTAGGTGGCATCTGTGCCTTCTCCGTCTCCTCTACAACGGTGGCCAGACCCTGTTGGTGGTGGTGGTGTTGCTTCTCTCCCTCAGTGCTCTGTCCACTACCCTGGGGCTGCTGCTCCTCTGCTTCCTCCTCCATCTCCTCTTCCTCCTCCATCTCCCTTGTCTTCTTCCCCCGGCCATCTCCCTCCTCATCGCTCTCCTCATCTAGCATGTCGTCCACCTGTCAACAGAAAGGTGGTTGGGTGATGCTTGGCTCCCCCAGGGTAGGGTGGTTTATACAGTACAGCAGGCCTCTCAGTGTCTACCAGAGCGCTATATACAGTAGACAACACCTCAACCCTTCACCTAGAACCCATCAGATCATTACAGTACACAATGAACCAACCCCTTAGTAGAACCATTTACTTTCAGTTTGTTCTCTGCACATCAAATCAAATTTACAGCAGTTAACATGGCATGCTACCTCTTCACCTATGGCTTCTAGAAATGTACTTTCTATTCTCCAGGGAATAGCCCAATCAGATGCCTCTCTGCCTGCAGGGAACACCAATCACTTGCTGTTTGGACCTGCATTATTTAGAGAGGAAAACGAACCTGTGGAAAGTCTACGGCAAAGAGGGGTGTCAAAGTCTTTCCATGGAGTGTCGGAAGGTTATTTTTCCTTTCAATTAGGACCTAGACAACCAGCTGAGGGGATTGCTTTACTAAATAGTGATCTTAATCAATCAAGTACTAGGATGGAGCGAGAATCCACAGACACTCGGCCCTCTGTGGAATGAGTTTGACACATGGTCTACAGGAATGTAGGCTATCCAAGCTGAGAATAATGCACATCAGGCAAAGGCTTTATATTCCTGAACAAAAATGGCTGAGTAAAAGTTATTTTTCAGTTTAATCGGATACATTATTATCTAAATGAGATAAATGTTATATTAAAATAACAATGTTCACAGAGATTATTATAAAGAAGCAGTTTAAACCTTACAGGGGTACAGAGGAGAACTCCCATAGTGCACTACATCATTTAATTATGCACATTTGATTCTATCAGAAACATTTGCATACGGTATTTGATTTGATTTTTTTTTTTAAATGGTTAAAAGAAGATATAGCCTACACCTTGGAGATTAACTGTTGCCACGACGATCACCAGAGTTAAATCCTTGGAGAATCGTATGAATACATTGACACAGCACAATATGTATTAGGAGGAACACTATCAATCAGTACTTTACAGTGAAAGGCTTCTTCCTTATAGCCATCTGTGGATGTCATGAAGGACGTTTCTCCTAACCTGGACGCAGATAGATTAAGGTTAATTACCCGATGGTACCCTATTCCCTATATAGTACACTACATTTGACCAGGATGACATTTGGGATGACTCAGCCTAAGAGAGTACACAACTCAACGAGAAGCCAGCATTTAGGCTACAAACTGAAACCCAGGCCTTGGACACAGGAGTGACCTACACAAATTAGAAAAGGACAATCCAACGAGTCATTTCCAGATGCTGCCCCCACCCCCTCAACCCTAGTGCCCTCGTATTACAGCAGTCCTCTAGTCTTCATTATCCCGAGGGCCATTTGGGACAATTAAAATAGGGTGAGACCCCTCCCTCATTAACCTGAGGTAAAACTAAATCCATGTGGAAACGGACGGAGAGATTTCTCCTTCTAATGGGAGAGAAGCCGAGGTGAGCACGTAGACTTCCATCATTTAACACACAAGCATAGTGCTACACTGTCAGAGCACGGGAGATCTCGGATCACGGCAAAGGAAAAACCACAGAGCTGAGCTCATTTTGGAGGCCAGGTTCATTAAGGTACCCACTCATGTTGTTGACATCAATTTAGACGGCCAAATACAACAAATTCAGTATAGCATGGTGTTGACCTGGAATCAGCCAGAAACAATCCAAGCATTGTACTTTTACTGACCTGCTGTTAGGTATTTTCACCTAATACAATTAGCTCAAGCCCCTAAGGCACCTGCGAATCAGGAATTGGGAATGTCGATGAAATTGCTGTTGGTAGAAGGGGTTTGTGTTTGTTTCTCATTGACACAAAGTTTCCTAACACCAAGGGTAAGCCTATGGATTCCTGTTGCAGAACAACCATGTGTTTCCCAAACAAATCAAATCTTATTTGTCACATGCACCGAATAGAACAGGCCTTAGAGTGAAATGCTTACTTACAAGCCCTTAACCAACAACGCAGTTAAGAATATACCCCAAAAACAGTAAGAGAAAAGAATAAGAAATAATGAAAGAGCAGCAGTAAATAACAACAGCGCGGCTATATACAGGGGGTACCGGTACAGAGTCAATGTGGAGGCTATATACAGGGGGTACCGGTACAGAGTCAATGTGGAGGCTATATACAGGGGGTACCGGTACAGAGTCAATGTGGAGGCTATATACAGGGGGTACCGGTACAGAGTCAATGTGGAGGCTATATACAGGGGGTACCGGTACAGAGTCAATGTGGAGGCTATATACAGGGGGTACCGGTACAGAGTCAATGTGGAGGCTATATACAGGGGGTACCGGTACAGAGTCAATGTGGAGGCTATATACAGGGGGTACCGGTACAGAGTCAATGTGGAGGCTATATACAGGGGGTACCGGTACAGAGTCAATGTGGAGGCTATATACAGGGGGTACCGGTACAGAGTCAATGTGGAGGCTATATACAGGGGGTACCGGTACAGAGTCAATGTGGAGGCTATATACAGGGGGTACCGGTACAGAGTCAATGTGGAGGCTATATACAGGGGGTACCGGTACAGAGTCAATGTGGAGGCTATATACAGGGGGTACCGGTACAGAGTCAATGTGGAGGCTATATACAGGGGGTACCGGTACAGAGTCAATGTGGAGGCTATATACAGGGGGTACCGGTACAGAGTCAATGTGGAGGCTATATACAGGGGGTACCGGTACAGAGTCAATGTGGAGGCTATATACAGGGGGTACCGGTACAGAGTCAATGTGGAGGCTATATACAGGGGGTACCGGTACAGAGTCAATGTGTGGGGGCAACGGTGTTCGAGGTAATTATGTACATGTGGGTAGACTTATTAAAGTGACTATGCATAGATAATAACAGAGAGTAGCAGCAGTGTAGGAGGGGTAAGGGGAGGGAGGGGCAATGCAAATAGTCTGGGTAGCCATTTGATTAGCTGTGACCTACACACACTAGCCTGCCTGTTTCTGTCTTTGAAGAAGTTTGCGTTTCAGTGGCACTTTACAGAATACCGCATGAGTCTCTTGACGGACAGTATTTCTCCCTTTTTCCACATGATCGATAACGGTGTGAATTTAGTGGGGCTGTGGCAGGTCCTGATGCATTTCAAAGAGGCAGGGACCATCTTTCTGTCAGAAATGATGTTAACGTACTGTATATATCACAGAGCGGTACTTTAAACTAGTGTAGCTGATATAATCACAACGCACCAGTAGTCAGATAGGAGAGCTCTGCATCACATAATGGCAGCAGGGTATTGGCGTTTCAGCTGACTTGTTTCCAGGCAGTTTAATAATCCATCAATACGAGAGACAGTGAGATGTATTTATGCAAAATAAATAGTACTTACCTTATCCATGCACTCTTCCGATAAAATTAATACTGACAGTGAAATGCAGTCTATTACTACAGATACTCAATATCAAACCAAGCATAAACTACCATCAACACTAGTCTTTCATTGACTCCCTGAAGCATATTTCAGCGACGAATATTCGTGACAACTTAAAATCAATGTAAGCCCTCACATCACAGAATCGTCTTCACACACTCCACTGAGTCAATCAGAACCCTGCAGAACAGTCATCCCCTCTGGCTGGGTTTGGTCCCTCGGAGGCGCGACTACCAATAAGACAAATAAACACCCAAAATCCCCCAGGAGGGTCATACTGAGATCATCAGGGATTACAGAGACTGATAAAACAAATACAATGGTCTCTGGCTTCTCTTAAAATAGCTCCTAAACACAATCACTGTAATCCTTAGACAGTCAGACAACCAAACTTGCTCCCCTTTCATCCACCACCACCTGTTGTTTGCTAAAGCATAGGCCTAACTTGAATATGTTCAGCTGAACCCTTCTCTGAACGTGCAGTGGGCAGTGTGGCCGTGCCCCCGAGGCCTGCCGTGTGATAGGCTCAAATCACTACCCTGCCGGAATGCAGCTCAGAAGGTCAGAGTGGTTCATATGTCTCCTGCAGAGCGGCAGGCATTTAACAATCCCCAGAACCAGCATGGGGGTCCGAAATGCCATCCTATTCCCTACATAGTGCACTACTTTAGAGCCGACCATATGGGCCCTGGTCAAAACCAGTGCACTACAAAAGGAAATAGGGTATGATTCTTCTCCACAGAGGCATTTCACTTCACACAATGTAATGTTCCTGTCGGTAATAAGAGCCCAAGCAGAGAGGAACATGCAGCAGCAGCAGCCCAGCTTCTCAGAACCCCACATGGAGGCTGCAGGGAGCCAGAGTGTTCCGGAGGGCTCGCCATTATAAGGAGCACTGTCGTCAGAATATAAAAGGCAATTCAGAAATGTTTATTGCGTGCTAAATGCAGCGGCCTCTATACCCCTAACTGAGTGAAGAGGACCAGTGAGGAGAGAAGTGGTAGTGCCTTCAGAAAACACGATGACTAGGGTTTGGACTGTCATTTCCGCTGTAATTTGCCATGCTCATTCATCTGTACACATCAGTGGCCCAAAAGCTTTTGTAAGAATCTGGAAAAACCAGAGGCTGGTGAGATTAGGGCACCCTACAGGTACACCAGGGTTAACAGAGCTAGAAAACCTTCTGAAGGTTTACTTAGGTGGATTGGATTGGAGTTTAGATCCACTTGGTGGACTGCATCTCAGACTCTATTCAGTCAGGCTGCCTTTAGTCCCCTGTATTGATATGACCATGAGCCAGGCACACACACACTTAAAGCTAAAACTGTTCCTTCATAAGTTACCTTGGTTACTGGCCACTTTAAACGGAACGATTCAGACAGAGACAGTCATGATAATTGACAGCAGGACTTTAGAATTATCGGACACCCACACAGACAAAGAGATGTCACAGCTCTTCCCGTCTGTCATTCTCCCTCTGTCTGCTTGAGTTCTAATGAAAGGACGTGGATGGAAAACCAGTGGATGGATGTGTATTGATGAAACACAAGCAGAACGGATCAGTTGGATCTGTCGATGTCCACAAGAAGAAAACTACATCAGCTGAACATGTTCGAGACAACACTGCATCGCTTTGATTCATCCCTTAGGACACTAGCTGTGTCTGAAATGGCTTTTGACCGGGACCCACCTAGTGAATAGGGTGCCATTTCGCACCCACCCACGGTCTCCTCCTGCGTTTTGATTGGGCTAAAAAGATGGCAAGGCTCATAGCCAAACCTGTAATGGGGGGGAGACAGTGACACAGCTATTGGTCCGAGGACATGTTAAATCAGAGTGATTGACAGACAGGCAGACGAGAGCCAGCTTAGACACACTTGGCTGTCAGAAGCAAAGATCCAGAACTGAGAGGAAAAGTAGTTTACTCCTAGACATGAGCTGTAAATATGCTTGAGAGTCAAATTAGGAGGTAGAAATTGACATTTTCACCCAAGGCAAAATCCTGATATGAAATTCAATGCATGTTAACTCATAGGAAACGCCATGCAGATCTTGAGTTTGTGACCTAAGCTGTCTAAACAGCTACACAACCTTGGGGTTGGAAACAGCATGTCTTTACAAAGAGTTATGAGACCTGTCACCTCTGGTTTGACCTCATTAACCATAATGCAGCTTTTTTATTCATATCTGGACATCACAAATGAATTGCATTACCAGTACAGTGAATCAGCTTAAGAAGAATGAAGGCTTATAAGAAGGCCTTAAAGGGCTTATAAAGCTGATATGAAAGCTTATAATTGGACGGCTTTAAACAATATGCTGCTATAGGCAGAAGTGAATGTGATATGATGGGTCATGATGCTCAACAGGGACACAGGTGGATCCCAGGGAGCTGCAGGGAACACCCGGTTCAGTGTTATCACTGTGATGAATGCCTTTAGCTGGGGAGGTGTCACCAGTAGTGCCGTAAGAGAACAGAACTGGTGAGGTGTCACCATGAAATGTGTTTGATAGTAATCTGAGAACAGGAACCGAAAACATTCCTCCTAATTATTCACTGTCTTGAACCAGACAGGACGGAGCAGCTATTGTACTGTACCGCGTGTCTCAGAGTCCCATATGGTCGGTCTCTAAGGGAGAAGCCCTGGCTTAGTTTTTGTCTTGGCAGACTTTTGAAAAGCATAAGTGAATGAATTAGCATTATATTTAAGTTATAAATATGGATAACTGTTGAGATGAACTTCAGGATGGAAGAGTGTGAAGACTTTTAAAGTTTGAAGTCTAACTTTGACTCCTGAAGGGGTGAGGGGTTGAGTGAGCAGCACTGTGTGCTGAAGGGAAGAAACCACAGTTCTACAGAACCACAGAGAGGAGACGACACATTGTTAATCCAAGTCAAATCATTATCCATTCACCAGCTCAGTGGTGGGGAGATTCCTTCACAATGGGCCTCAAATCAATAGCAAAACTAGCTTTAAAAACTCTGTCCTTGGAGTTGAAAAGAAACCGTTTCAGGTGGAGGGAAACTTTTTCAATGTCTTCAGAACGTCATCTGAAGTACTGTGGAGTCTGGCTGAGAAAGAAAATAACATTTATATTTGTTAAGAGACTGGACTGGCTAAGCTATTTACACACAGACTGGATAATACCGCTGCTAGAGGCAGAGGTGAAGTCAACATGAGGCGAACTGACAGAGACAGGTAGAGACTTAGAGGTAGATTGACTCACACTGCCCAGGTTCAGGAGTTCAGATGGTCAATCAACCAGTGCTCATCTTTCTGAACCACTGCTGTTAGCTCTAGGTTATTGGAGAGAGAAATTCAGCCCTGAGCAGACATACTTCATTGAAGGGATTATACAACTTTTACTGGCCCTCCAGACGATTGGCTGCTTGGTTTGAGCAGGGGAAGTGCCCAAATGTAGTGATTGAGAAGATTATTGATCGAAAAGAAAACACTAAATACTGGGAGTAAATAAGAAAAGTTCAGTATCTTTTTTTTTAATGTCCATGAATTTAAAAACAATTACATTTGGCAAGTCGCCAGCTTAGACGTTTATTGTAGATAATCAAACTCTTTCATGCTATGTAAACTCATTAAAACAACCTCCCACAGTCTCTCTGTTTAGCTCCTATAGTTCACTCCCCAAATGACACACAGAGAAGTGCTTCTCCTAGCAGGGGTATCACACTTTACACTACCAGGTCGCTTATTGGATTTCACTGCAAATCCACGTCTCCAGACTCAGGAAAGTGTTTTATCAATACCCACATGTCAGTCACACAAACACTAAAATACAAGAATGACAAGTACATACTGGGGAAAGTAAGAGAAGAAGAAAATGTTCCTGAGGTATGAGTGAGACTAGTAAAGTGACAGACACCCACACTACAACTGAGCCTGTGAGAGACCTCCACTGCCACTTCTCTCTCCATCAATTATCTCACTGTGCTCCTCGGGGGCCAGGGCCAGATCGAAGACCATATGCTTCCTCTGTAACACAGCCAAGAGCAGCCGGGAGCCAGTCCCATTCTGATAGGCGCAATTATCACAGAAGGAAGTTAAATCTTCAAAGCAGCCCTGTCTTGTCTTTTCTATCTGCTCTTAGCTACCAGTCCAACCTCGGGCTGGGTGATATGGCCCAAAAAATTCTATCTCAGTACTTAAATGTTTCTGATGGTATGTTTTTGAATAATATATATTTTTTAATCGCTTTGAGTATTGTGTAACCCTTGGGTGGCAACACATACATTCCAAGTGATTTCAATGGGTCTTTCTCCATTCTGATTATATTATACTGTTCAATTCAACCCTCCCAAAAATACAGCATTATCATACATTTCCTGCACTAATTTGAGATCCTTTCCCCACTGCCACGTAGGGCTGCACGATATGGGAAAACAATCTTGACTTGCGATTTAGAGCAAAACACTTGGGTGTTGGAATCATGGAAATAGAACAATTATTATAATTCTACAGTTAGGGTAGGGTTAGGGTTAGAACTTTGAATACAGTGTTGTGTGAAGTGACAACGAATGAAAATGCCAGGGAGGAGTTATTGTGACAGGGTAGGAACCAAAGTGTTGATAAGTGTTTTCTAGGGGACCCTATAATCTTACTCCATGTAGCTAACATCTTCATGCTTCGCGTATTCCTCTTTGATTTAGAAGACACTGTTGCACAAACAACAAGCTGATTTAGGTCTACACCATCACTGGTATTATTAGGCTGTATAGTTAGTTACGTTTGTTCTGACAGTACATTTATTAGCTAGCCAGTGATTAGCATTAGCGGCTTACACGATTTAGGCCCAACTGGCTAAGAAAAGACAAACGAGCCGTTTGCAGACGTAAGAAACACAAACTAAATGTAATTATAGAAAACAGCATCGTTGTCATCAACATTGTTGCATGTGCTTCATTGACCATGCAGACTGAACGCAAGTGTCTCGTGGTCGAGGAACAACAAACCAAACATTCCAATACCGTTACACAAGGTAAAGTAAAAACCCAAACCGGTCCGTGAATCAATACCAGTATATTGTAAAATAAGGTATACCGTCCAACCCTCATGAAACACTCTGCTCTCAGCTACAGAGACAAAAAAATATCTAAAATCATAGGGCATGCGACTCTGTCCCCCTGTCTGATGGGATTTTGTTAAGAGGCATATATGAACAGCAAAGGACAGGACTACCTTTTTTTCTCCATCTTTTGCAGAGAAATAGGAATGCAACTGCAGGTTAACAAAAATACTGTATTTAGGCATAAAAAAAGTTGTAGGAAATCAAAAGAAAATAAGTAACCGACAAAGATTAAATCACTTGACATCTAACACCTACTAAAAACACACAGAAATATTCACCTTGAAGTATAAAAAGGGGACATCTTTCCATAGCAGACGTAAGAAACACACCTCTCCCTCCTAACAAGAAAACAGAACAGAGAGGTTCAGCTCCAAAACAGTCCCCCCCCTTCTGATAGGTTTTCCAGACTGATAGTGATGCTGTCAGGTTGCCAAGCAGGTTGTCAAGGACTGTGTAAATGAGGGAACTGATCAGAGGGAATATTCAGGGTTCCAGGTTTTGGGAGAGATGATGGCGTTGCACACCTGGTGATGGAGTGGTCTGGCATGGGCCAGGGACAGTTGTAATTCACTGATCACTGACAGCAACTCACCCTACAGTACAGACCTCACATAACTCAGACTGCTGTGGGGAAAGTAGTCTGTGAGAGGACAGCTAACCCTGTGTGGCCTGTTTCAGCACCTTGGACAGCAATATCAAGCAGTCAGAGAGAAATATTTATACTCTCTGTAGCGGAAATAATAATAGTGGAGAAGAAAGGAATGAAGAACTTGTAGAGGTTTCACTTCCAGTGAGTTTAACAAGTCTTGAACACACGTCAGTCAGCCATCTGATTTCTGACCTGGACCGAGAAGAAAAGGTCAACAGACTGAGCTAGGGACAAAGCAAGCAATGAAGTCAGCGGTGCAGCAACGACCATCACCTGAATCTGATCAGACAAAGGATTACGGGGTGAGATGCAGAACTGTGTCTGTAGGCGGTCTGTGACCGTTGCCCCTGGTGTACCCTGGGAGAGGAAAGGGTGACGTCCTGCAGCGGTGTGGCATTTTAGCACTGGCTCTGCTCTAATCCAGTGTGATGTCTGTCTGCTTGATGTTAAGAGTCAACATGAGACTCTCACGGCTGCGTTTTTCCTTTTAGAGATTGGAAACTGATTGGAAACTGATTGATGACAGGATGTAATAAGACGGTGGTTGGTGTTTTGTAAAATCAGTAAACTTTATCTATAGCCTATTTATTTGCTAGTTATGAACTCAACAGTGAGGACGAAGCTCTCGAAATGGAGAAAAACCGTCACCCACTGCTTGCTCTTAAGCTGCATGGCAATCCACTCCACATCACTGCATTGCCAACCATAGGACTGTTCATGCTGCCAATAGCCACAACTCCATGTTAAAAGACACCCATTGATTATAGAGCTTTTGGAATCACACATCAAATAGCAGCCTCTCTTATCTGGCCCTGGCACCTTGGTCAGCCCCGAGGGAGGCTTTAGACTAGCAGCTAATAAACATAACAGCCTGTATGCATGCAGGCAAATAAACCAAATAAATAACCTCATCGTCATCATTTGTCATCATCACAGGCAGGTGACTAGTCTCTGGACCATCTGCCATTTTGGTGAATGTGGGGGAGACGGGAAACTCTTCTGCTTTGCTGTGATTCACCACCCACAACCTGGGACCTGTTTCAGTCAGACGCCCCAGGCAGTGGCACCCAGAGTGATCAAGGTTCTCCCACTCCCTATCTGGCAGGTTGGTTGGCTGGCATAGGCTGGTCTGGTCTGTTCACCTATGGCTGGCTGATTGGCATATCCTGGCCTGTACCCCAGGCCAGAACTCAGAACACAGCCCAATCCTGGAACAATCAAAGAACAATCCTCAGCTAAACACTTTGTCCAGCTGGGACAAAGCCAACCAGGCTGGGGAAGGAGAGCCACTCACAGGCATGTCTGATCACAGAGAACTCAGAAAGCTAGAAACAACACATTTTCACAGACACAAAAAGCTTGCCAGACACTTTTTTCTTCCCATTGTAGAAACATGGAAATCTTGGATGATCCATTCTGTTGCTAAATCATTTTTATCCCCCAACTGGCTCGTTATAAATTATATAGTGATGTCTTCTTCAGGCAGCCTCCTTCCCGTTCAGTTGGAGAGGAGGGGGGAGGTGAGAAGAGAGGAAGCAGGGGGCTCAGTTCTTGTAATCTGCAGAAGACACAGCAGCCCAATCTTCAAAAATTCTGTCTCCATCCTCTATCTGTGAAGGCAGAGACACACAATGGCCATCTCATTACAACCCACTCCGGGGGAGAGATACCTTGACTGCCCCGGTTCCCTTCTGTTCCATACTGAGAGAAGATACAATATCAAAGATAAAGGCTTCTCATTCGCTTGGAGCCAGATGATGCGTCTCAACGTTTTTCAGGGACAGCATTCTGAGTGCTGTTCATGTTTTTCATTTGTTTTTCAGAAGGCTCTTCTCTTAGTCATGCTAGGCTTTTGTGTCGGTTAGAAGAGGCGAGAGCTGAAAAGAGGAAATGGCCGTCCATTGAAACAAGGACAAACTAAAGAATTATTATCACTTCTGGTTGTGTAATCACCCCAAACATCCGACAGATTCACACTGACAAAATGAGTTCTCTGAAAAACGTACACACACTTTCAGTGTGTGGGTAGAGCATTAGTTTCTCTGAAAGCTGTCGCAGAGAGCAGAGAGCAGGGATTAGCTGGCATTTCTACTGCGAAAGACGTTAGAAGAGGATAGCATACAGACAAAAAAAAGGGAGAAAGGACTTATCTAGAAAGTGTGATTTTCTAGGAGACTTCTAAAACACACGGAGGAATAGAGACCGCAGCAGTTCTCTGTCCAATTTCAATCATAATGGGATTCTACCAAGGAAGGTAAAGAGCTGTGTCCAGTCCATTCCCTCACGTAGCACTGCAGCCATGCAAAAACATCTCCATTTAAACCTCTTTTTGTTCATACTAGCTTTCAACAGGTTATTTCTGATTGCGAGGCAGCGACAGTATTCTTTCTCTTCCAGGTCAGACAACTGTCCACTAGGGTCGGACCCCACTGATGGATATGATACATGTGATCAATAGCCTGGAGCATTGAGAGAACATTGGGTGAGCATGAATCCCCATGGTGGCAGTTCTACTAGATGTTGATCTGCTACTAGGTCTCACAGGAGTCCCTTTGCATCATCACTGGCCTTATACTACTTCAAGACAGTATTTTAAAAAGGGACACTTCTGGATTTTTTTCTCAGAGACAGATGAACTCGTGGACACCATTTTGTGCCTTGTCGTGCTGTTTGGAGGAAGTTGCTAACTAGCGTTAGCGCAATAACTGGAAGTCTATGGTAACAACTAGTATGCTAGCTGTTACCATAGATTCATTACGCTAACACTAGTTAGTATTGGCTCGCGAAACTATCCCTAACTTCCTTCATAGTAGACGCAGTATGAATTCCAAAGTATCTCTAATGGTCACCATGTCATTATGTTTTTCAATTACTGTAATGGTAGTGAAAGTAATTTACATAGTGTATTTGGAAAATAGTCAGACCCCTTTTTCCACATTGTTACATTACAGCCTTATTCTACAATGGATGAAATAATTTCCCCCCCCCAACAATCTACACACAATACGCCATAATGACAAAGCAAAAACAGGTATATACTGTGCCAGTCAAGTTTGGACACACCTACTAATTCAAGGGTTTAAATGTATTTTTACTATTTTCTACATTGTAGAATAATAGTGAAGACAACAACTATGAAATAACACATGGAGTCATGTAGTAACCAAAAAAAGTTTAATAAACCTAAATATATTTTAGATTCTTCAAAGTAGCCACCCTTTGCCTTGATGACAGCTTTGCACACTCTTGGCATTCTATCAACCATGAGGTTGAGGAACTCTTGTTAAAAGTTCATTTGTGAAATTTCTATCCTTCTTAATGCATTTGAGCCAATCAGTTGTGTTGTGACAAGGTAGGGGGGTATACGGAAGATAGCCCTATTTGGTAAAATACCAAGTCCATATTATGGCAAGAACAGCTCAAATAAGCAAAAAGAAACGACAGTCCGTCATTACTTTAAGACAAGAAGGTCACTCAATAGGAAAATGTCAAGCACTTTTAAAGTTTCTTCAAGTCTAGTCACAAAACCATCACGCGCTATGATGAAACTGGCTCTCATGACCACCACAGGAAAGGAAGAGTTAACTCTGCTGCAGAGCATAAGTTCAATTAGAGTTACCAGCCTCAGCAATTGCAGCCCAAATAAATGCTTCAGAGTTCAAGTATCAGACATCTCAACATCAACTGTTCAGAGGAGACTTCATGAAATCAGGCCTTCATGGTCAAATTGCTGCAAATAAACCACTACTAAAGGACACCAATAAGAAGAGACTTGCTTGGGCCAAGATACAAGAGCAATGGACATTAGACTTGTGGAAATCTGTCCTTTGGTCTGATGAGTTCAAATTTGAGATTTTCGGTTCCAACCGCAATGTCTTTGTGAGACGCAGAGTAGGTGAACGGATGATATCCACATGTGTGGTTCCCACCGTGAAGCATGGAGGAGGTGGTGTGATGGTGTGGGGGTGCTTTGCTGGTGACACGGATTGATTTAGAATTCAAGGCACACTTAACCAGCATGGCTACCAAAGCATTCTGCAGCAATACGCTATCCCATCTGGATGGCGCTTAATTGGGACTATCATTTGTTTTTCAACAGGACAATGACCCACCACACCTCCAGGCTGTGTAATGGCTATTTGACCAAGAAGGGGAGTGATGGAGTGCTGCATCAGATGACCTGGCCTCCACAACCCCCCCAACCTCAACCAAATTGAGATGGTTTGGGATGAGTTGGGACCGCAGAGTGAAGGAAAAGCAGCCAACAAGTGCAAAG
Organism: Salvelinus fontinalis; assembly: GCF_029448725.1. Lineage (NCBI taxonomy): Eukaryota > Metazoa > Chordata > Actinopteri > Salmoniformes > Salmonidae > Salvelinus > Salvelinus fontinalis. The sequence continues at coordinate 19,957,226 of NC_074686.1, forward strand.
CATATGTGGGAACTCCTTTAAGACTATTGGAAAAGCATTCCAGGTGAAGCTGGTTGAGAAAATGCCAAGAGTGTACTTTGAATTGTCTAACACATTTTGGTTACTACATAATTCCATATGTGTGTTTTCATAGTTTTGATGTCTTCACTATTATTCTTCACTATTATTCTACAATGTAGAAAATAGTCAAAATAAAGAAACTCTTGAGTAGGTGTCAAAACTTGTGTATGTATAAATGATTGCACTTTTTAAAAATATTTTTACTTTAACCCCTTATTCTCCCCAATTTCATGATATCCAAATTGGTAGTTACTGTCTTGTCCCGTCACTGCAACTCCCCTATGGACTCGGGAGAGGTGAAGGTTGAGAGCCATGCGTCCTCCGAAACACGATCCTGCCAAGCCGCACTGCTTCTTGACACTGCTCGCTTAACCCGGAAGCCAGCCACACCAATGTGTCGAAGGAAACACCGTCCAGCTGGCGACCGAAGTCAGTTTGCAGGCGCCCGGCATGCCACAAGGAGTATCTAGAGCGTGATGTGACAAGGAAATCCCGGCCGGCCAAACCCTCCCCTAACCCGGACAACGCTGGCCCAATTGTGCACCACCTCACGAGTCTCCCGGTCACGGCCGGCTGTAACACAGCCTGGAATCGAACCCAGGTCTGTAGTGACGGCTTAGACCGCTGCGCCACTCGGGAGGCCCGCAAAAACTGTATTGAAATTTTAGGAAATGTATTAAAAATCAAAAAACAAATAGTATTCAGACCCTGCGCTATACGACTCGAAATTTCGCTCAGGAGCATTCGGTTTCCATTGGTCATCCTTGAGATGTTTCTACAACTTGGAGTCCACCTGTGGTAAACTAAGTTGATTGTACAGGATTTGTAAAGGCACACACCTATCTATTTAAAAAGGTCCCACAGTTGACAGTTGACAGTGCATGTCAGAGAAAAAAAACAGGCCAGGAGGTCAAAGGAATTGTCCATAGAGCTCCGAGACAGGATTGTGTCAAGACACAAAACATTCTGCGGCATTGAAGGTCCCCAAGAACACAGTGGCCTCCATCATTCTCATATGGAAGAAGTTTGGAACCACCAAGACTCTTCCTAGCGCTGGCCGCCCGGCCAAACTGAGCAATCGGGGGAGAAGGGCCCTGGTCAGGGAGGTGACCAAGAACCCGATGGTCACTGACAGAGCTCTAGAGCTCCTCTGTATTGATGGGAGATCATTCAAAAAAAGAAAACCATCTTTGCAGCACTCCAGCAATCAGGCCTTTATGGTAGAGTGGCCAGACGGAAGCCACTCCTCAATAAAAGCCACTCCTCAATAAAAGACACATGACAGCCCGCTTGGAGTTTGCCAAAGGGCACCTAAAGACTCTCAGACCATGAGAAACAAGATTCTCCGGTCTGATGAAACCAAGATTGAATTCTTTGGCCTGAATGCCAAGCGTCACGTCTGGAGGAAACCTGACACCCTCCCTATGGTGAAGCATGGTGGTGGCAGCATCATGCTGTGGGGATGTTTTTCAGTGGCAGGGACTGGGAGACTAGTCAGGATCGAGGCAAAGATGAACGGAGCAAAGTACAGAGAGATCCTGGATGAAGTCCTGTGCGCTCTGGATCAGGTTCTCAGACTTTTTTTTTTTTTTTTTTTATAAATGCAAAGAATTGCAACAGTGTTCCACAGGGTATAGTGAGAACCCAGTGATCTGTGTGTGAAAGGAGCCCCCAACCTCTATAAGAAACCATTATAATAACTGCACTAATCTTATGTCTGTAAGGTAGCTAGTAGCTACTGCACATCCACAACATTAGTGGGCATCCAGCTGTCATGATTCTGCATATCTAAGCATTGTAAGTTCAAGATAAATAAAAAATATATAGCCCTCCCTATGCTAAGAACACCTTCAAAAACTGCCATATACACCTTAAAGGAGTAGGTCACTATTTTACAACTTGATGTTAGGTTCTTCACCCTGAAAGTAGGCTATGGGCCATGATAAAATTGTAATCTATAGTTCGGTTCTTTGAAAAGACAACAATCTTCAGCTAACTTTAGCCACCTCTAAATAAAAATCATTGGAAGTGATGGGGGCATGTGATTACTTGCCAAAAATCACCTGAAATCAACTCCATTTGGTTCGATGTTAAAGGTTATTTGGCCATAAAAATAAACATGTTCACATGCCCCTATCATTACCATAGATTTTTAGCTAGCAGTGGCTATAGTTCTCAATGGCTGTTTAATGAAAACCGAACCACAGATTACAATTTCTCCTGACCTATAGACTACTTTCAGAGTGAGGAACCATCTAACATCATATTGTAAAATAGTGAAATACTCCCTAAATAGGTTTTAGCCTTTTGTGTCCACATGGCTAGATGGAGGGGGTTGAATAACCTCAACATTCTGATTGTTGGGAGTGGAGCAGATTTACACCCTTCGGCTCTCTGGCTCTCCCTTTCATGATTTATTCAAGACTGTCGAAAATACTTTTGTTGTGTGAAGAAGATGGAAGGGGAGGGGTACAAAAGGCATAAATGAGGGGGAAAGTGGCTTGTGGCTTGATTTTCCCTACCCTCCAGATCAGAGGTAGTGTGCTATACAGTGGTGGTCCTTACCAGGAGGGTGGTCCGTGTTTCTACCATGAGGGCGAGGCTGTGTGTCTGATGTTTATCATGGGAAGGCGGGTCGTGTCCGTCTAACTCGTGCTGAGGTGTGAAAGGCGAGAGACAGACGGGGACCTGGAACAGAGCTGATAAGGGAGGAGACACTCAAACTAAAACACTCGTTTCCACACAGCCGTGCAGGAGTGCTTTTTTACCATCCATCTACACAGGGATCAGACTAATGAGCAGCTTGACTAGGTTTGTCTCACCGTTGGGTAACTGATGTGATTCCGGTGCAACCTTACGGGAACACCAGTAACAGTAAAGGAGAACATAGGATATACTGCCACTCATTCCAGAACCGTTCTAATTGGTCAGAGGAAGAAGACCTGGGTTCAGATAGTATTTGAAATCTTGCTGATGTGGACAGTAAAATCGGATTAGAACTCAGCCCAGGAGTTCTGATCTGCACTGGTGAGATGTTTACAGTTCAGCAGAATACTTCCTGATCCAATAACAGACAGTACTGGGGGATGAATCCCATCTGTCCTCTGCTTTTACTGAAACATAAAACAATGCCTGCTCAGTCACAACTACATGCCAGATAACACCCTATCAGATCGAACAGATAGCACAGGGGTTAGGATGACTGCAGTCACTGTAGGATTGAACAGGGGCACAATGCCAACCGGGTAATAATAGTTTTAATGGCCAGGAGGTGCAAGCAGTGTCCTATGGTGTAATGCTACTGCAAGGAGCCTTGCACGAGCCTTGGAGCAGAAGCCGATCTCCTGTTGCTGTAGCGTGAGGCAGCTTGATGTACAAATTACAACCCTGGACAGGACTCTGGTTTATCAGAGGGCCTTACCCCCAATCTATATCCTTACTGCAGAGTGCCAAGGAGACACCGGGTCTCATTTTTAGTCTTCGGTATGATTCAGCCGGGGATCCAACTCCCAACCAGCCAATCTCAGGGCGGACCCAAACCACAAGGCCAATGAAATGGTGGCGTAAAGCTAAAGGCTGCGTAACTACACCGCTAAAAAGCTAACAAGGTTGAATGGCCAAAGAATATAAATGTCACCTAAACCAGATATGCTAAAGCAGATGTTAGCATAACTGCTTGCAGTGGTTTATGGCAGAAGGCTAAAGGCTCGGTAATAACAGCGCTAACAAGACTGAATGGGTTATAAAGTAAAAGGTCACCCAGTTGGCATACACCGCTACGACACGTCACCAGGCAACCGTACACATTTAGCTACTCTTTGTAAACTGACACATCCAGGGATGGAACCAGCCCTGACATTTAAATGTGAGCTAGCATCAAGCCTACCTGACTGAGATAGGACTCAGAGTTCGTCCCAAATGGCACCCCATTCCCTGTATATAGTGGACTACTTTTGGCCAGAACACTATGGGCTAAGGTCTAAAGTAGTGCACTATATAGGGAAGAGGGTGCCATTTGTGACGCAAAGCCAGCACCACCAAATGTTTCTCTTCCTCCAAAGTTTTCATACGTTTAAAAATGTCATGAGCAGGCCTTTTTGAAAAGGCAGGGAAAGGAAAATGAGGAGAGAGAGAGAAGTGGGAAGAGTGAAGAGGATGACATTTAAAACATTATTACAGGGGACCCCAGTGGTTGGTTTTTAACTCAACCGGCTTTGCTACTGCTCTTTCGGAAGCATTAAAAGGGTACAGTCTAGATTCACATCGTGGCAGTTGCAAAGTAGGCACACTTTTAACCCCCTGTTGGGTTACAACTTGTACATAATGCACCAATTAAAGTGGCCAGATGAATTGATATGCAGCATGTTCTAGATGCTCCTGTACTGCATAACAGAGAACTAATCCACTCTACTAAACCATCATCACATCGTCATAAAGACCACGGAACAATAATACAGCTGAAATCGAGTAAAAAAATATTGCTAAAAAAGGAAATAAGAGTACCACTGAACCATGAAAGATACATTCTACACAGAGTTCCTCTTAAGGGACTCCAATACAGAGCAGAACAAATACATCGTTAAAACACAGGGTACAGAATAAGCATCGGACTGAGAGGCGAGGGGACTCTGAAGAGATTATTATTTAGACTAACTGCTCAGTCTATATGCTATTTATGAAGCACGCGCACGGACAGACACACACAATGAATCAGTCTCTCCAGGATTTTTGACATATTTCCTTTGTGATATCTGCTGTTTAGAACACTTGATTTTGTGGCGGCTTTACATAAACTCAGCAAAAAAAGAAACGTCCCTTTTTCAGGACCTTGTCTTTCGTAAAAATCCAAATAACTCCACAGATCTTCATTGTAAAGGGTTTAACACTGTTTCCTATGCATGTTCAATGATCCATAAACACGCACCTGTGGAACAGTCGTTAAGACACTAACAGCTTAAGAGACGGTAGGCAATTAAGGTCACAGTTATGAAAACTTAGGACACTATAGCCGCCTTTCTACTGACTGAAAAACACCAAAAGAAAGATGCCCAGTGTCCCTAATCATCTGCGTGAACGTGCCTTAGGCATGCTTCAAAGAGGCATGAGGACTGCAGATGTGGCCAGGGCAATAAATTGCAATGTCCGTAGTGTGAGATGCCTAAGACAGCGCTACAGGGAGACAGGACGGACAGCTGATCGTTCTCGCAGGGGCAGACCACGTGTAACAACACCTGCACAAGATCGGTACATCCGAACATCACACCTGCGGGACAGGTACAGGATGGCAACAACAACTGCCCGAGTTACACCAGGAACGCACAATCCCTCCATCAGTGCTCAGACTGTCCACAATAGGCTGAGAAAGGCTAGACTACGGGCTTGTAGGCCTGTTGTAAGGCAGGTCCTCACCAGACATCACCCGCAACAACGTCGCCTATGGGCACAAACCCACCGTCGCAGGACCAGACAGGACTGGCAAAAAGTGCTCTTCACTGACGATTCGCTGTTTTGTTTCACCAGGGGTGATGGTCGGAATCGCTTTTATTATCGAAGGAATGAGCGTTACACCGAGGCCTGTACTCTGTAGCGGGATCGATTTGGAGGTGGAGGGTCCGTCATGGTCTGGAGCGGTGTGTTACAGCATCATTGTACTGAGCTTTTCGTCATTGCAGGCAATCTCAACGCTGTGCGTTACAGGGAAGACCTCCCTCATGTGGTACCCTTCCTGAAGGGTCATCCTGACATGACCCTCCAGCATGACAATGCCACCAGCCACACTGCTCATTCTGTGTGATTTCCTGCAAGTCAGGAAAGTCAGTGTTCTGCCATAGCCAGCGAAGAGACCAGATCTCAATCCCATTGAGCACGTCTGGGACCTGTTGGATCAGAGGGTGAGGACTAGGGCCTTTCCCCCCCAGAAATGTCTGGGAACTTGCAGGTGCCTTGGTGGAAGAGTGGGGTAACACCTCACAGCAAGAACTGGCAAATCTGGTGCAGTCCATGAGGATGAGATGCACTGCAGTACTTAATGCAGGTGCTGGCCACACCAGATACTGACTGTTACTTTTGATTTTGACCCCCCCTTTGTTCAGGGACACATTACTCCATTTCTGTTAGTCACATGTCTGTGGAACTTGTTCAGTTTATATGTCTCAGTTGTTGAATCTTATATTCATACAAATATTTACACATGTTAAGTTAGCTGAAAATAAATGCAGTTGACATTTCTTTTTTTGCTGAGTTTATATTTTTCTCTATCATGTTAATAAAAAATAAACCAATACAATGTATGCACTCAATTATAGTAATTATTAATTATAATTAATTATAGACTTTAAGCAGAATATGTCTCTATGCAGCCTCCAGCATGATCTATTTTCTAGCACACACATATGACAGTTGTTGGTTTGAGCATGTCTCTGGAGGTGCTGTGTTGAGCCGGAGGAGTGTGTATCAAGCCTTCACCGCGATTCATTGATTCATTGCGGCCAGCCGTTCAAACAAAAAAGAATAACGATTCTTCTCGAGTCAGTGAAGGTTAGTTCAAAAAGAACACCACAGATTTCCCTGCTATCGCTTCGGTCACAGTGATCTGCTGACTGCCGCTGCTGTGGTGGCTGGTCAGACATTCTGTACACATGCTTTGCTGATTCTTGCACAGTCCTTAGCTGCGATTTTTTTTTCGGGGGGGGGGGGGCGGGGGGAACATTTGTTTACGTGTGGTTTGATTGGGCTGTACTCCACAGTAACAGTGGTCGAAAATGCGAACACTTTGATAGGACCTTTTTCTGCAGTAAAAGTGTGGTGATTTGTCAAAATTGCAAGCTCTTGTATAATATGTGTGGAGTGGTTGATTTTGCATAGAATAATGCAATCGCAGAATCCTGGAGGGACTGATGAATGTATAACTTTAAAGCATCTACACTTTGGGAGAACGTGTCTGTCTGCTAGAATTCTGGCTTTTGGCTCCTGAAGCCCTCGGAGATTTAAGTCCTACCATCCAAAATGTCACATTTACACAACACTGCTGGTCTTTAGGGAACAATACCCAGCATCCGCATTCCTTCCTGTTCATGGTCCATCACACAACCAATCACAGCACTACATCTACAGTGAGAACTGAGGTCTTTGAGCAGAGAGGACTGGCTTTGGGTCACAATAGAAATTCAATGGCAGATCTAAACATCTTGAGCAACCATTTAATGGTTTTAATACGGCCATTGAATCGATTACCATGAAACAACCTTTAGATGACCGCCAAGGTGCCAAAAAGCCCCAGAATGCTTGATATAGGGGGTAAAAAAAACACCCAAGTCACACATGAGGGCGTTAGCCTACATTTCATGACTCAGACAGAATTAAATGAATTGCAAATTAACCTCAACCTTACGTCCTTAGCTCATGCACTTGTTTTGTCTGTTCCATGTAAATCCAGCCCCTGCTTCCTGATCTTCTCACATTTTAAGGTACGATAGAAGTTAGATGGATATATCTGTTCCTTCCTCTGTCTCTTTCCATCTCTATAAGCGCTCAGTACCTGTCTCTCTGTAGGAGCGTACTGCAGATCAGTGATCACCACATTAGTCGTCCCATTCCTCAGCCTGTCTGACAGACCTGATGCCATACGCTGCTGAGAAAAGACTGTTAAAAACACTCCTCTCGGTTCGGCTGTAGTAATCCAAACATAGTTCCCTGGCAACATCAAGTCTAGTCAACTCAGGTAAGATTTGACTTAATTATTAATGATTTGACTTTCCTAATATTTAAAGACATTAATGCAGGCAGATTATTGACAGTCCTGAAATGGCTAGTAGCTCAGTGACAGGGCAGCCAGACCCAGAGTGATACATTGACATGACCACTAATTTACCTGCTATAAAAAAACTAGAGGTTGACCGATTATGATTTTTCAACGCCGATACCGATTATTGGAGGACCAAAAAAAAGCTGATACCGATTATTGGAGGACCAAAAAAAAGCTGATACCGATTATTGGAGGACCAAAAAAAAGCTGATACCGATTATTGGAGGACCAAAAAAAAGCTGATACCGATTATTGGAGGACCAAAAAAAAGCTGATACCGATTAATCGGTTATTTTTTGTATTTGTAATAATGACAATTACAACAATACTGAATGAACACTTATTTTAACTTAATATAATACATCAATAAAATCAATTTAGCCTCAAATAAATAATGAAACATTTTGGTTTAAATAATGCAAAAACAAAGTGTTGGAGAAGAACGTAAAAGTGCAATATGTGCCATGTAAAAAAGCTAACGTTTAAGTTCCCTGCTCAGAACATGAGAACATATGAAAGCTGGTGGTTCCTTTTAACATGAGTCATCAATATTCGCAGGTAAGAAGTTTTAGGTTGTAGAAAGGCATTGATTTTAAGAAAGGCATTGATGTTATGGTTAGGTAGTCGTGCAACGATTGTGCTTTTTTCGCAAATGTGCTTTTGTTAAATCATCCTCCGTTTGGCGAAGTTGGCTGTCTTTGTTAGGAAGAAATAGTCTTCACACAGTTTGCAATTAGCTAGGCAGCCCAAACTGCTGCATATACCCTGACTCTGTTGCAAGAGAAGTGACACCAATATCCTAGTTAAAAGAAATTCATGTTAGCAGGCAATATTAACTAAATATGCAGGTTTAAAAATATATACTTGTGTATTGATTTTAAGAAAGGCATTGATGTTTATGGTTAGGTACACGTTGGAGCAACGAGTCCTTTTTCACGAATGCCACCGCATAGATTATATGCAACGCAGGACACGCTAGATAAACTAGTAATATCATCAACCATGTGTAGTTAACTTGTGATTATGATTGATTGATTGTTTTTTATAAGATACATTTAATGCTAGCTAGCAACTTACCGTGGCTTCTTACTGCATCCGCGTAACAGGCAGGCTCCTCGTGGAGTGCAATGTAATCAGGTTGTTAGAGCGTTGGACTAGTTAACCGTAAGGTTGCAAGATTGAATCCCCGAGCTGACAACGTAAAAATCTGTCGTTCTGCCCCTGAACAAGGCAGTTAACCCACCGTTCCTAGGCCGTCATTGAAAATAAGAATGTGTTCTTAACTGACTTGCCTAGATAAATAAAGGTGTAAAAAGATATTTTACAAATCTGCAAAATCGGTGTCCAAAAAAATAAATAAATACCAATTTCTTCTCAAATAAGATGAAATTGAAAAAAACTTTTTGGTCACTAAACCTTGTTATTGGATTTTCAACATTGGGGGGAAAAAAATGTATTTTTGTAAACTTAAGTGCACCACATTAAATGTATAAAAGAAAAATGGCATGGACGAAATTATTGGCACTAGTACTTGGTTGAACAGCCTTTGGCCAAGATAACCGCAGACAAAAGCTTTTTGTAGCCATCAATGAGCTTGCTGCACCTTTCTACTGACAAGTTGACCCACTTAGCAGAAAACTGCTCTAATTCTACAATATTTTAGGAGTTCCCTCCACCAACTAAAATTATCAGCCGAAATTGTTCCAACCCCTATTACTAGCCTATTCAACCTCTCTTTCGTATCGTCTGAGATCCCCAAAGTTTGGAAAGCTGCCGTGGTCATCCCCGTATTCAAAAGGGGGAGACACTCTAGATCCAACCTGTTATAGACCTAAATCCATCCAGCCCTGCCCTTCTAAAATCTTCGAAAGCCAAGTTAATAAACAGATCACCAACCATTTCGAATCCCACTGTGCCTTCACTATGCAATCTGGTTTCCAAGCTGGTCATGGGTGCACCTCAGCCCTGATCAAGGTCCTAAACGATATCATAACCGCCATCGATAAAAGACAGTACTGTGCAGCGGTCTTCATCATCCTGGCCAAGGCTTTCGACTCTGTCAATCACCACATTCTTATCGGCAGACTCAACAGCCTTGGTTTCTCAAATGACTGCCTCGCCTGGTTCACCAACAACTTCTCAGATTTAGTTCAGTGTGTCAAATCGGAGGGCCTGTTGTCCGGACCTGTGGCAGTCTCTATGGGGGTATCACAGGGTTCAATTCTCAGGCCGACTCTTTTCTCTGTATATATCAATGATGTCGCTCTTGCTGCTGGGGACTCTTTGATCCATCTCGACGCAGACAACACCATTCTGTATACATCTGGCCCTTCACGGACACTGTGCTAACAAACCTCCAAAAGGGGCTTCAATGCCATACAACACTCTTTCCGTGGCCTCCAACTGCTCTTAAATGCTAGTAAAACTAAGTGCACGCTCTTAAACCGATTGCTGCCCGCACCCTCCCGCCTGAATAGCATCACTACTCTGGGCGGTTCTGACCTAGAATATGTGGACAACTACAAATACCTAGGTGTCTGGTTAGACTGTAAACTCTCCTTCCAGACTCACATTAAGCGTCTCCAATCCAAAATTAAATCTAGAATCGGCTTCATATTTCGCAACAAAGCCTCCTCCACTCATGCCACCAAACATACCCTCGTAAAACTGACTATCCTACCGATCCTTAACTTTGGCGATGTCATTTACAAAATAGCCCCCAACACTCTACTCAGCAAACTGGATGTAGTCTATCACAGTGCCATCTGTTTTATCACCAAAACCCCACTGCGACCTGAATGCTCTCGTTGGCTGGCAATCCCTACATATCCATCGCCAAACCCATTGGCTCCAGGTCATCTATAAGTCTTCGCTAGGTAAAGCCCTGCCTTATCTAAGCTCACTGGTCACCATAGCAACACCCACCCGTAGCACGCGCTCCAGGAGGTATATCTCACTGGTCATCCCCAAAGCCAACACTTCCTTTGGCCGCCATTCCTTCCAGTTCTCTGCTGCCAATGACTAGAACAAATTGCAAAAATCTCTGAAGCTTTAGTCTTACATCTCCCTCTCTAACTTTAAGCATCAGCTGTCTGAGCAGCTTACCGATCACTGTACCTGGACACAGCCAATCTGTAAATAGTACACCCGACTACCTCATCCCCATATTATTACTTACCCCCTTGCACACCAGTATCTCTACTTGCACATCATCATCTGCACATGTATCACTCCAGTATTAATGCTAAATTTGAATTATTTTCACCTCTAGTGCCTATTTATTGCTTACCTCCCTACATTTGCACACACTGTACATAGATTTTTCTATTTTTCTTTTCTATGTTTGTTTATGTGTAAGTTTGTTTTGTTGTTTATGTCCACTGCTTTGCTTTATCTTGGCCAGGTCGCAGTTGTAAATGAGAAATTGTTCTCAACTGGCCTACCTGGTTAAATAAAATAAAAAATGTTTTCAGATTTCGCCATAGATTTTGGATGTGATTCAGATTCGCTGGCCACTCCAGAACAGTCCAGCATCTCTTCTTAACCACTCCTGGGTGCTTTTTGATGCGTGTTTGGGGTCCTTGTCGTGCTGAAAGACGCACAACATTCAATTGAGACGTTTTTACACAACGGGTTGAACATTGTACTACAAAACACCTGATAATCTGTTGATTTCATGATGCCTTGCACACGTTCAAGGCCCCCCAGCACCAGCGGCAGCGCCACGGCATTATCAAATGATGTTTGATTGTATGCAGGCTGTTCTTTCCTTTGAATGAGAAAATAGCTATGTTAAAGAAAACAGAAGGATGGGAGAGGCTTAATGACCATTCTAACACAGGCTCGGTGAAGCTTGATAAAAACAAACCAATTGGTTCAGACACCCAAGGGAGCAGAGAACACTGAAAACAGGCTGGGTGATGTTAGATAACACACCTACAACAACAGTTAAAGGACATAATGGGACAATTGTAGAATGGGACAAGCAAAATGGTTTACAACAAAAGTGAGCTCGGTTAAAACAGGGGTTAATAGGGCCTCCCGGGTGGTGCAGTCGTCTAGGGCACTGCATTGTAGCACTAGCTGTGCCACCAGAGACTCTGGGGTCGCGCCCAGGCTCTGTCGCAGCCGGCCGCGTCCGGGAGGTCCGTGGGGCGACGCACAATTGGCCTAGCGTCGTCCGGGTTAGGGAGGGTTTGGCCGGTAGGGATATCATTGTCTCATCGCGCACTAGCGACTCCTGTGGCGGGCCGGGCGCAGTGCGCGCTAACCAAGGGGGCCGGGTGCAAGGTGTTTCCTCCGACACATTGGTGCGGCTGGCTTCCGGGTTGGAGGCGCGCTGTGTTAAGAAGCAGTGCGGCTTGGTTGGGTGGTGTTTCGGAGGACGCATGGCTTTCGACCTTTGTAGCGATGAGACAAGATAGTAATTACTAACAATTGGATACCACGAAATTGGGGAGAAAAGGGGGTTAAAAAAACAACAACCAAAAAACAGGGGTTAATAACACCATACTGAAATTACTTCAGAGACATTGAGATGAATGAACATGGGATGTGTAATATACCATTAACATGTCTAGCTGTGTTATTGACCCCTGTACGTGTGGTCAATGATAAAAAGAAGGAGGCAAAAGTAGCAAATTGTAATTCGATGGGAAGGCATCTCATGGTTCATGGCCGTAATGTAATAACAATCCTAAAAAGGTTCTCCTCATCCACACACAGCCATTCTGAACACTACTCAGAACAGAGATATTCTGTAGACAGATAGAGGTAATGTTACCCATCAAAAAGAGATAAGTAACAAGATCTTTAGGCTTAGACATTGTATTTCTAGTTCAGTGATTTAAAAAGGACACATGGTGCAGCCTGAGCATTCTCCCATCAACACTTAAAACTAAAAAGGACCAAAGACAAGAAATAATAAATGTCTCTTTTCATGGAAGACCCTGCCACAGCAGTCTGAGCCACAGCAGAAGTGCAGAACCGTAGCCTGCGGCGACCAGGGTTACAGAACTTTATCTTACAGTTGAACTCATAAACAGATCAAGACATTCACTTTATGCGTGTCTGAAATGGCACCCTATTCCCCATGTAGTGCACTACTTTTGACCAGAGCTCAGGCAATCCCTCTAAAGAGAATAGGTCCATTATTTACAACACAAAGGCAAATTCAATAAATGGAATGGGGTGCCACAGCCATAATCCATTTCTGCAGTCTCCTGGTTCACAACAAGCCCTTCGTCAATCATAGTGTCCCCAATCACAGTGATATCCAAAACATTAGATTAAAACTCACAACTGGAACCCATTTGCCATGACAAGTTGTGTGACCTGTACTGGTGGCAAGGGGGACAGGGGGACAGGGAGAAGGAGAGCGAGAGGTGGAGAGAAGGATAGAGACAGAGGGATAGAGGTGAGCGCGAGAAACATCCTGAAAGAAAAGTATCAAAAGTGCCACCAGTCATATTCTATATGACAATAATAAAACCCAGGTCAGGAAGTGGAGAGAAAACAACGTCACACAGATTTCTATCATGAGCGTCGCTCCAGTTTTTATTCAGCCATCAGATTCTCATTTCTTTCACTTCGTCTCTCCCCAAATAACTTAACAGCCATGTCCACAAAATGACTACAGGGGACAGAATACTGTTCAGAACTACTCAATAAAACATAAGCCTTTACATACAAATTATTTCTGTCTGTCTCTGTGTGTGTGTGTGGTGGTGGGGGGGGGGGTGTAAATAATAAGCATGGCTGAAAGCGAGAAAGCTCATCCTCAAACAGACGTGGAGGCATCACTCGGACTCCCTTTAACCAGTCAATTAGAGCATGTCGTGTGACGAGGAACTTCTGTTACCAGCCAGACATAAGTAGGGGGACAAGAGTTGGGCTCCCTGGGGAATTAATTAAAACTATGTGGTGCCATCATCATCATTAACAACGCAAAGCGCACAGTCACACAACTTGCTAGACGAGTGAGTGACAGATAGCAGAGAACAGAAGTACTAACTCAGCGGTGGAGAAACTTGACATGGAGGAATACTTTTATTGTCCATTGTCATTTTCTGAACAAGCAGAGAACTGACAGCTTTTCCAGTCAGGCACACTCTGGACAGCCCTACTGAGACAAATAGAGGCTGCTGGAGAGGACCCAGGAGTCTGTCCCCTGACACATTAGCAGCCCTCAGATGTCATTAAACACCATTATCTAGCTTGGAGGCTGGAGATGCACAGTCTGCACACAGTGGATGTGCCAGGAAAAACAGCACTATAACCACTGTGTGTGTGTGTGTGTGTGTGTGTGTGTGTGTGTGTGTGTGTGTGTGTGTGTGTGTGTGTGTGTGTGTGTGTGTGTGTGTGTGTGTGTGTGTGTGTGTGTGAACACGTGCGTGCGTAATGATTATATTCTCAGAATACTTTCCTTAAAGAGAGAGATGGAACATCATGTTTTTATGTCCGAGTGGTTCTGTCTAGTTCTGTGTGGGGTTCTGTCTGTGTACGGCAGATATTAGATGCTCATAATAGCACGCCGCAGAGAGTCCACCGTACAGCTCCAACCCTGCCTGAAGACTGTATGGAATCTGTATTCACACAGAGTTCATGTGAGACACATGTAAAGCTATTATGTTTGTGACAGAATGTATTTTCCATGGTCCTTCCAACCAGATCTGTTAGTATTTCTTTCAGTATGCCTACATCTGTGAAAAATGTTTAGCGGGTACAATGTATGCGTGTGTGTTCCTCACCTCCTTGTCCATGCTGTCCAGGTCTTCTTTACAGAATGTGTAGAGGGGGTTGGTCTCTGACATGCTGGGCTGGCGTTCCCTCCGCCGGCAGGAGGGTCCAGGCTGCTCGTCGTCTCGACTGGAGGGACCCGCCGTCTCCCCCTGCTGGTCCTTCTGACCCCCCCTGGTCACACCACAACAAACCACCATCAGCCAGACACAAACATCTCCAACTATTACCTAATTAGCCATAATAAAGTCATTGTGAATCACCATGAGAAAACCAGTGACGTGTTATCACCGATAGTGGGAAACAGGAAGAGAAACACCCTTTGTGCGTCTTCTAATTACATTCAGCTACCAAAACAGCTAGATTTTTCCATTATGTTCTAAACTTTCAGTAGAGTGTCAGGCTTACAGTCCATCAGCCTTAGGGGCTATCAGGACTATACGGCTAATATTACAGCCCTACTAGACATACATACAAGTCCTGTCAAAGGCAGGTGAAATGTGGTTGACCATAAACCACGTCAAGTTTGTGCGTGCGTTTTCAAAGACACGGGAGAAAGTCGGGGACAGATGTTGAGGAACGATACAGTAAAACTATAAATGAATATAACAAAAAGGACAGATGCTACCCATTAAACGTTCCTTTTTTAATCTAGGACAACCTCGACACGAAGCAGGACGCATCTGTGATGTGTACCACAGAGTGTAGGGGGAGAACATGTAGGGAAGGGAAAGAGGGTGGAGGGAGAGAGGACGGGAGGAGGGGTGCAACTTCTGGGCTTTTAAACGCTGTGAAAATGAGACATTTCCCAGTGGGAGACAGAGCGGTTTGCAGACCAGAGAGAGATCCACTGGGATAGTAGGAAATTACAGATATATTTCCTTCATTTTAAGCCAAGCAGGATATATAACATGTTCTAAATGAGGTCTACTCAAAATACTTAGAATATTGCCCTTCATTGACAAATCTGATTAGTCTATTTTAAGCTAACTCCTCCTGTCCAGTCACATTGTGCAGGACCTTTGTAAAACACAATCACTTCTCCCAATGAGTGGTATCTGCTACTGTTTAGTATTTTACAGATGAAGGAGAACCCAGAAACATCCTTGGATACGCTACAAGGAGGGAGGCTTAGAGCCTATGTTTGGCAGAATGTTTAGGCTATAGGATATCTGAGGACAGCCAAGGTGAGGCTGTGTGTGCGAGGAGCCAAGGTGTGAGGAGCCAAGGTGAGCTAAGGTGAGGCTGTGTGTGTGGAGCCAAGGTGAGGCTGGGGAAATAATTAGAGCCCGACTGATATCGGCGGCCGATATTGACCTTTTACTGATATAACGTATCGGCCAATAATTCCAACGATAACCGATATTCAATAAATAGGATGAAACGAGAATCTCATGCCGATCTGAACACTAGTGCCCATTCTCATGCTGTGTCATTATTTTCACAATGTAGGACATCAGCATATGCAGTTACTGGACAATTGCTCTTTTGGATGGCAGTTGGAGAATTTAGTGTTGAAAAACACTTTTTCAATCCCGGCAGTAAAACAGTCTATCGGCACGTTTGTCCCCCGAAAAGTCGGAATAATTAATCGGACACAAAAAAACATATCGGTCGGGCTCTCCAAATAATATCTGTTTAGGATAGAGTAGACAGTCCTGGGGTTGGCACGTCTCACTACTGTCCTGTTAGATCTGGTTAGAGGACCTCGTTGAGAACAGGGGTGTAGCTAGCTGAGGATAAACAGCTGAGACAGGCTGGTCCCACTGAGTGGTGATGTTGAGAGGAACATTTTGCCCAGAAACCAAGAAAGTCTTGAGCGATTAAGAGGGGAACGACACTCCACATCACCCAGTATGCACTGCAGGCAGCAGCATTTCCTCCTGGTGGTCTCTAATTGGGCGCGGAGCTTCTTTGATGATTTCTCTCCAATTTGGGTTTTATGTAACAAAAATTCAGCATTGTGCCTCACTGTGTGTGTGTGTGACAAACTCTGCTCTGCTTCATTATGATGTTATTAACATGACTTTTCTGGCTCAAAGCAGAAAGTTAAGGAGCCACCGGCAGAGACCGTCCGGTGAACAGACGCCAGCCAATTTAGAGATGAAAACTTTTCACAACATTTGGAGCCAGCTCAAAGGAAAACATTTTTAATTGAGACCAACACCAAGACTAGGATGTTAACTCTTTTGTACACACCAATTGAGGTGACAGAGATGCTTTTGGTGACTCACACAGGGAGGACAGAAGGCTTTCTAAAGTGAGACAGATTGAATCTTGACAAACTACGGGTAAAGAAGCTACCTACAATACTGAAAACAGAAATACATGCAGACACTGCAAGTAATATACAACCTTGAGGTTGGACTGGGAAATACAAATCTAGTAATATAACTTCTTGGAGCTGCTTGCTGACTAATGAGCAGTTTCCCATCACATTCATCATTGCCCCAGTATTTTATTTCTCCTCCAAAACAGACTTTTCCAGCATTAACATGCTAATTCATCTTCACCTCTAGCTGTAGAACATAATGAACAGGCAGAAACTCCAGCAGGCATCGGCTAATCATTTAATTCCAAGAGAAGAAGCATGGGCCTCATGTATACATATATATATTTATATTCATTAGAGGGAGCTGGGTCGGTCGGGGAGCCACTTTGCAGCGTAAACACCTGCTGCTCGGCTCCTAGACAGTTGGTACCCGGCCTACTAATAGAAATATGATTAACAGACCAAACACTGTTCTCTACGTTACAGCTGTAAGCGCTGCCAGAGTTATTGTTTTGAGTGTTACATCTTCTGAACACTGACAAAGTTTTCAGAGCTCTTCTGTATATACAGGGCCCGGCGTCTACTAAATGTAAGGTGATACATTTACATTAGAGTCATTTAGCACAGGGTTTCCCAAACTGGGTCCTGGGGCCCTACCTGGGTGCACGTTTTGATTGTTGCCCTAGCACTACCCAGCTGATTCAAATGATCAAAGCTTGATGATGAGTTGGTTATTTGAATTAGCTGTGTAGTGCTAGGGCAACAACCAAAACGTGCACCCAGGGGGGGGTGAGTTTGGAAAACCCTGATTTAGAAAACACTTTTATCCAGAGCAGGAGCAATTAGGGCAGGGTTTCCCAAACTCGAAAAAACAAAACATGCACCCCTTGGGGATCCTAGGACAGAGTTTGGGAAACGCTGAATTGAGCAAAGGCCTATGCCCTTTTTCACTTATTCGGCTTGGAGATTCAAACCAGCGACCTTTCGGCCCAACGCTAGGCTACCTGCCTCCGTATAGCAGCCATCAGAGCAAAGAGAAGGACCGAGACAAGCTACGTTCCAGAATGTTCTAACTGGTACGAGACCTGGTGTCCTTGCTCCTCTAGCTATGAGGGGGGCAAGAAGACTTACTAGGTACTTAGAAGCACTGAAAAGCCAACCATCAATCCATCTGATGGACACCCACAGAAGAGGACCGATCTGAACACACATGGCATCCATCATCATCCAAAAGTACACGCCACACACAGTTGTGAACACAGTTGAATTGCCAGGTCAGTACCTGAGCGAGGTCTGGTCGCCGTGGGCAGCAGACATGGAGGCCTGGAGGTAAGATGGTGGTCTGGAGGCCTGAGTCCCACGGCGAATCAGCTTCCCCGTGACCGGGTCGTACGTCCGCATCTCAGGGGCAGCTGGAGGAGGGTGGTGGTGGAGGGAGGCGGGGGGGAACCGGGGGTTCTGGAAGGAGCCTTGGAGGTCAGGGAACGTGACTGGGCTGTTGCTCCTAAAGACAGAAACACCATCAGATAACGCCCGAGTGTGTGTACTGTTGTGACTTTGTGTGTGTCTGTGTGTGTGTGTATATATATACCGTTGGGTCTTGGTGTAGTCCTCCTTCAGTGGATACAGTGATTCCTCCACCCTCTCCCAGCGCTCCAGACATCCCCACAGCCAGTCAGGATTCACCACATGGAGATGTTTACAGCCTTGGGCCTGACGCACCTTCTCTGTACCTGAGAGAGACAAGGAGAGGATCAATCAAGAAGAGAAAGCAGAATACCGTCTGTTGCTAGATTCCAAACTTAAAAGTAGAGCTGACAGCGTTTTAGCAACATGAAATCTTATTCAAAACTGTTCATATACACTGCCAGGAAGAATACATTTTCTGACATAAGAGCACTTCGATATGGTCATTTTCACGTATAGTAAGACATTTGAATTCTATAGCAATATAGAATGGGAAAGGGGGCATGTGTTTGGCCAATTAATAGACAATGCAGCAAATAAAACTTCAAAACCATGTGTTTTGTCGAGGATCGAGTCAACGCAGACTAGTGCACCATATCAGAGAGATACAGTAGGCTTATATTCAAATAAACCATTTGCCACACGGGCCTGGCATGATTAACTTTGAACTGGACTATGTGTTTATAAGCAGTAGCAATAGCTCGACGTTAGATCATTACAACGTATTCGCTAAGAGCCAACAAAATACACCTGAATGGATTTCTGCAAATATGTAAATACCACGGGAGTCCTCATACATTTGGGAACTTCACAGTCCTATTAATATAACCATGAAAAGGTAAGATCTCTCTCCCTCAATTGCCTATGCGCATCAACAACAAGATCAACAACTAATGCTAGCCAGAGCAAGATGAGCAAAAATCTAACGAGGGAACATTAGTTAAACCCTCTCAGCTAGTTGGCCGTCAGAATTGCACTGATAAACGATGGAGAATAGTAGCCTGCTCATTCTTACAACTGAAATGGAAACGTGCCTACCCGCCCATTTGATCGATGCCAAACACATTTGATTGACAACTAATAGACAGTTCAAGTTTAACATAGCTAGTTAGCTAGCTAGCGAAGCGATTCACATTTCTGGCTAGCTAGCCAAATGACACCTGCATCTCTATTTATAGCCAAAGAAAAACAATATGAGGGGGAGTCACCAATGCGAGCCCATCGGGCTGTAACGTTGACTCACTGTGTCCTATTCCGCCCGCAGGTCTTGGGGTTGACACATGCGCTAGCCAATTAGTCACGTTATGACTGACTTGTGATCATTGCCCTAGCTAGTTTGATTGCATTGACATTCCCAGCCTTAGTTAGTCGTCGATTTTTGTTCAAAATATTGAGTCATTGAAACTGAAAACAGTGGATCCCGAATAGGTGGAGGCAGCAAACAATGTACCAAGACAGCTGTGAAATGTATTGGGGAATTACATTCATCCTGCATTAAACTGCATCCATCTATTTTGCCTAAAAGGCCTTACTGTACCTTATGGAATTTTGAGTCAAGTATAACCTATTTTTAAAACCTCTTAGAAAGTTGGTTTTGAAGCATAAACTGGGAATTTGATTTCTTTTACTGATAGGATTGTCCGTTTCATATCTGCAAAGTAGTTAAAATGCAGCCAGTTCCACTTTAACAACCAAGCTGCATAAACAGAGGAGCAAACTGAAGAGAGAAATATACAACAACTCTTGGATGCAAATGGAAGTGGATTTATTGTTAAAACCAACACTTTCAATGGGCCTCCCGAGTGGCGCAGTGGTCTAAGGCTAGCTGTGCCACTAGAGATTCTGGGTTAGAGTCCAGGCTCTGTCGCAGCCGACCGTGATCGGGAGACCCATGGGGCCCAGCGTTGTCCGGGTTAGGCCGGCAGGGATGTCCTTGTCCCATCTCGCTCTAGCGACTCCTGTGGCGGGCTGGGCACAGTGCACGCTGACACAGTAGCCAGGTGTACGGTGTTTCCTCCTACACATTGGTGCAGCTGGCTTCCGGGTTAAGCGGGCATTGTGTCAAGAAGCAGTGCGGCTTGGCTTGGTTGGTTGTGTTTCAGAGGACGCACGGCTCTCGACCTTCGCCTCTCCCAAGTCCGTACGGGAGTTGCAACGACGGGACAAGACTAACTACCAATTGGATACCACGAGAAAAATGAAAAGAAAAAAAACTTAAGGGGGAGCCTCAAATCATACATTCAAAGCCAATTCACAATTATCCTGAAGCATTTCATTTTTCACCTATCTATTAGGTTCCATTGACAATCAGTTATTATTTTATTGGCATTGTCAGTTCAGAGAGCAGCAATTTCCACTTGACTTGGGGCTATTGATGTCTGACCCAGTGATAGAGACCTGCATCTCATGGTAGCACCGTACCCAATTAACACAAGGTTAGCCCATCTCACAGCGGCAAATACTGACTCTACACATCGATTGCCTATCATTCTTTGCCATATTTTCTCCAAGTTGATTAGGTGTGTCAAATTGATACTAGCGTGTTCAGCTCCGACTGTGTAGCTAGCTATAAGCCAATAATCGAGAACAACAAGAGGTCAGCCTTGAGATTGCATAGCAACAGCGGTCAGACAGACAAATCCTCTGAATATGATCTGACTGCCAATGCCGAGATTTGAGATGGCTGAACAAAATTAATTATACAAGGTAGCTAAAACATTGGCCCATGGGCCAGACCCCACAATTTGGGCTGTCGAGTTCAATTGGGGTGACGATTTCCTTGAAGGTCTTTGTCCTTAGAGTTGAAAAATGTGTGAGCGAAAGCTGCCATTGCTGCACTGCTATGTTATCACTCTTTCATCCCATTGGGACTTTACCAGTAGTCAACACATTATTGCTTACGTATATCCTTTAATCATATATCAATGGAAAGCTTAGATGTACAGTATACATCAGACACAATCACAGAATATTGAGGTCAACATCACTTTGACCTCTTGACAGATCAGAATTACCTGTATAAATTGCTTTAAAAAGGAAACCCTGATACACTTGTCGAACAAAGTGTAAAATGTAACTAAGCTACTCGGGAACATTCAACGTTGTCTTGGTAAGCAACCCCATTTGGCCTTGTTTTATAGGTTATTGTCCTGCTGAAAGGTGTATTCATCTCCCAGTGTCTACTGGAAAGCAGATTGAACAAGGTTTTCCTCTCAAATTTGCCCCAAACATAATGCTTTGCATTGAGGACAAGAAGTTCATTTCTTTGCCACATTTTTTTGCAGAATTACTTAAGTGCCTTGTAAACAAGATGCATGTTTTGGAATAATTTTTTTTCTGCACAGGCTTCCTTCTTTTCATTTTGGCATTTAGGTTAGTATTTTGGAGTAACTACAATGTTGATCCATCCTCAGTTCTCATATCACAACCATTAAACTCTAATGGTTTTAAAGTCACCATTGGCTTCATGGTGAAATCTCAGAGTAGTTTCCTTCCTCTCCAGCAACTGAGTTAGGAAGGACACCTGTATCTGTGTAGTGACTGGGTGTACTGATACACCATCCAAAGCCTAATTAATAACGTCAACATGCTCAAAGGGAAAATCAGCATCTACTAATAGCTTCCCTTCTTTGCGAGGCATTGAAAAACATCCCTGTTTTGTGGTTGAGTCTGTTCAGGAAATGAATTACTTGATTGAGGAGCCTTACAGATAATTGCATGTATGTGTGAGGTAGAGAGATGGGTTAGTTATTCAAAAATCATGTTAATCCCTATTGAACACGGAATGAGTCCATGCAACTTATTACGCAATTTTTTAGGTACACCTTTACTCCTGAACTTTAGGCTTGCCATAACAAAAGGGGTTAAATACTTACTGACTCAAGACATTTCAGCTTTTCATTTTTAAAAGATAATTCCACTTTGACATTATGTGGTATTGTGTGTAGATCAGTGACGAAACCATTTACATTTTAAATTCAGGCTCAAACAGCCTGGTTCCTCTCTAGGTTTCTTCCTAGGTTTTGGCCTTTCTAGGGAGTTTTTCCTAGCCACCGTGCTTCTACACCTGCATTACTAGCTGTTTGGGGTTTTAGGCTGGGTTTCTGTACAGTACTTTGAGATATTAGCTGATGTACGAAGGGCTATATAAAATAAAATTGATTGATTGATTGATTGAAACACAGAATATAGAAAAAGTAAAGGGGTGTGAAAACTTTCTGAAGGCACTGTACGTGAGCAATAACTTGTTGTATTCTGACATTGTCACATGGGAAAAATGTATGGGATGAAGGAATGAAAGAGTGAAAACAGATAACTGCCATTGCTGCACATCTATTACACATTATCCAACTCTAGCGACATCGACCTTCAAGAAAATCACTATGAGACATTGTCACCCAGAGTGAGCCCAACCCCTATATAAATCCCAGTACAATGAATGAGAGACTGTCACTCAGGCCATTGTACCGACAGCCCACACAATGACTGTCACTCAGGCCATTGTACCGACAGCCCACACAATGACTGTCACTCAGGCCATTGTACCGACAGCCCACACAATGACTGTCACTCAGGCCAATGTACCGACAGCCCACACAATGACTGTCACTCAGGCCAATGTACCGACAGCCCACACCATGACTGTCACTCAGGCCATTGTACCGACAGCCCACACAATGACTGTCACTCAGGCCAATGTACCGACAGCCCACACAATGACTGTCACTCAGGCCAATGTACCGACAGCCCACACAGTGGCAGCTTCTTAACATTTCCTCTTCACATGAAGTGGGACCCTGTATGCTGCGGTGCCCTACATGCTCCCTCTCCCCTTCTCACTCCTCTCTGTGGTCGAATTTGTCCGGTTCTGACGTACAGAGCTCGTTGAGCCCCCACGGACCGCTGATTGCAAAGTGCAGCTGACGGCAATGCTGCCTGCCACTTCCTGTGCTTGATGATGTCTGAGGGCACATTGGATTGGATGAGGAACAACATCAGGCTGGGCTATTATTCCTTTAGAGACATGACGTCCGCCTGCCAGTCAGACAGCCAACCTGCCAGTCAGCCACATTGACGCTAATTCGAAAGACCAGAGGGAAAGAATCATCGGATTGACCCAGACAGACTATTCTTCCCTGCTCCTCTTTCAGAGTAACACCATTGAAGGCAATGGGTTTCCAAGAACAGGAAGGTACTTGTGACATTTGTAGTCAGGAGGTGAGGTGGCTCTATAAAGCCAGTGTCTCTCAGACTTGCAGAGAAAGGTGGTTCACGTGTCTCTGTAATGGCTGAAGAGGTGCCTACACGAGTAACTACTTTTTAAAAATGGGACTGAAAGGATTCGCCTGCCCCTCTACCTCCTAGACATGTGAATTCAGTCTCCCATATTAAAAAGTGCATGAATGTTCAAGGATAATCTAAAAACAAAGTTGTATTCATTGTCCGCGCCTGTTTGTCTTGTTAATGGCATCTTCACGCCTTTATAATTGAAAAGAAAACACTGGTAATGGTTTTCTATCTTTAGAAGGCTGGGTCATGTTGGCGATACGAACCAAACCTCATTTCAGTCAGTAGGAACTCTGATAGGACCACGTGATTGAACGCCAGCAAAGTGCTTAGCTAGACCAAATTGAAACCACAGCTGTAGTGACAGGATTTTAATGGAACAACAAGCTAGTGATATGTCTTCAAAATCAGTAACACCTGGTAATTGTACAGCTTACTTGGTCACGGTGGTCTTCATGGTGCAAGCCATAACTAGCCATGTACAGATTCAATAGCCCAAGACACTCCAGCTGATGCTCCGTTACACTAGAATGCATTTTGCAATCCAAATGACAGTTTAATATCTCGAAGAGGCTAGTATGATAGCATCCATGCCCATTAGGGAACAGAATATGTTAATGATAAAGCTGAGAAAAGCAATAAAGAAACAGCTTAGGCTATTCTCTGTTTGGAATTCGTTAAGGGACTGATTAAATTCAGGACAGAATATGTACTGTAGGTTACAAGGCTCTCTGGGTTCAACACTTAAAGGAAAACTCCACCCCAAAACAAAATTTTGGTATTTGTTTCATTAGAAACAAAATACCAAAACATTCAAAACATTTTGGGGCTATATCAACAATTGACTAATGAAACAAATGCCAAAAGATATTTTTGGGGTGAAACTTTTCTTTAAGTGGACCTAATATTCATTATGGTTTGGCTCGCTAGAGAGACTTCATAATCTAGATGTACAGTGACGGAGAGTCTTCTAGCCTGTGTAATAGAGACACAATACAGTATGACTGTATAATGAGAGAGAAAATACAGTATGACTGTATAATGAGAGAGAAAATACAGTATGACTGTATAATGAGAGAGAAAATACAGTATGACTGTATAATGAGAGAGAAAATACAGTATGACTGTATAATGAGAGAGAAAATACAGTATGACTGTATAATGATAGGGATGAACAGAGAACCATAGTATCAATTCACCATCCCATTACACCTTTCTCTCTGCTAGATGTTGAGATTGAATGTGTTGATCAGATGATGTTACTGGAACAGTTAGAAGTGCCATTATCTTTTCTCCCCCTATTCCAGCCTGTTTCTTCCCGACATGGCCTTAGTCCCAAATTGGCCCTTGGGGCTCTGGTCAAAAGTAGTGTACTATAAAGGGAATAGGGTGCCATTAAGGATGCATCCATAGCATTCATCAACACAGCCTTGCCTTCATTTGAAACCTGATAACGTAATGGAACATTGTGTTGAAATACAGTATATATACACAAAAGTATGTGGACACCCTTTCAAATTAGTGGATTCGGCTATTTCAGCCACACCCGTTGCTGACAGGTGTATAAAATCGAGCACACAGCCATAGACAAACATTGGCAGCAGAATGGCCTTACTGAAGAGCTCAGTGACTTTCAATGTGGCACAGTCATAGGATGCCACCTTTCAAACAAGTCAGTTCGTCAAATTTCTGCCCTGGTCAACTGTAAGTGCTGTTATTGTGAAGTGGAAATGCCTAGGAGCAACAGCGGCTCAGCCGTGAAGCGGTAGGCCACACAAGCTCACAGAACCCTAAGATCACCATGCACAATGCCAAG
The DNA here is from genome assembly GCF_029448725.1 of Salvelinus fontinalis. Taxonomy (NCBI): domain Eukaryota; kingdom Metazoa; phylum Chordata; class Actinopteri; order Salmoniformes; family Salmonidae; genus Salvelinus; species Salvelinus fontinalis. The sequence goes on from NC_074686.1 coordinate 19,982,669, forward strand.
TGTTAGCTGGAGTGGTATAAAGCTCGCCGCCATTGGACTCTGGAGCAGTGGAAACTCGTTCTCTGGAGTGATGAATCATACTTGACCATCTGGCAGTCCGACAAACAAATCTGGGTTTGGCGAATACCAGAAGAACACTAGCTGCTCCAAAGCATAATGCCAACTGTAAAGTTTGGTGGAGAAGGAATAATGGTCTGGGGCTGTTTTTCAAGTTTCAGGCTCCTTAATTCCAGTGAAGGGAAATCTTAACGCTACAGTATACAATGACATTCTAGACGATTCTGTGCTTCCTGTGGCAAGAGTTTGGACCTCACAACGCGAGGTCCATACAGAAATGGATTGTCGAGATCGGTGTGGAAGAACTTAACTGGCCTGCACAGTGCCCTGACCTCAACTCCATTGAACACCTTTGGAATGAATTGGAACGCCGACTGCGAGCCAGGCCTAATTGCCCAACATCAATCTGACTTTACTAATGTTCTTGTGGCTGAATGTTCCATGCAGAAATGTTCCAACAGCTAGTGGAAAGCCTTCCCAGAAGAGTGGAGGCTGTAACAGCAGCAAACAGGGGACAAACTGCATATTAATGATTTTGAAATGAACAGGTGTCCACATACGTTTGGCCATGTAGTGTAGTTTCCAACCATAACTGTTCCCCAAAGATGACTGTGGATCTGTCTCAATGCGTTCATATGTTGGTCACCTGCGATACCTCAGACAGTACTGGCACTATTTTGTCAAAACTTGGGTGAATGATGAGTCTTGCCATACAGATCTGGCATTTACAAAATGGCACGGATTGGCCCAAAGTGGGAGCTATAGTAATTAACTGAAAATGTGTTAGTCACACGCAATATCTCAATTGTCCTTTTTCTTGGGGGCCGACATGCTTGCGGTTGCCTTGTTTAAATGTGATTTGACTCAGTGAGCAACAACCATTATACTGTGCTCTTCTTCTTGAGGTTTCCTAACAAAGACAAACACACTTGCAATGATATTAGAAGCTTTTTCCTTTGCAAATTAGTATCTACTTCTAAAATCTAAATTCCCTTGACTTTTGAGTGATTTTTTAAAAACTTTCGGCAGTTTTTTTTTGCTCCTCTTGTTTGTTTGGCCTCAGAACCCAACGAAGCAGACAAGACCCCTAACACCCACAGGTCCTCTCTCGCAGTAGTCCACTCTATCTGATAATCATGGTGATTGTGAACAAGCCAACTGTTTTATTCTGCCAAACGAGCAATAAAACAGACACCTGAAATGACCTGGACCAGTGAAGCAGGAACCGGTGAAACAGGGGCCAGGGGATGGTTGATGTGTTTGAGATGATTATGGACCAGGGGGACAGGCTCTTATGTGTTTGAGGTGTGAACCGTGCTCAGGCTCTGATGCATTTGAGAGGTGACCCCCATGTCATCATGGACATAATGAGTCTGACACGGCTGGCCCTGTAGTGCTGCTCTGATCTCACCTTCTGCATCAACAGGCTATGGGGAAGATCCAGAAGATCCCTCCCCTCTGACCTTCTCCTCCAATGGCCTTTGAGAAGGAGGCGAGGAGTATGTAATTGATATTCTTCCTGTGTTGACGGTAACCTGACCTCTGACACGACAGTCAATATGTTTCAAACTAATTATTTCAGCCATCTGCGTTGTGTTCCACCGATGGTTTTACCAAACCACTCAGACTCCAATTAATATCAACAGCATAAACAGTACGGCTGGGAATTGCCAGGGACGGCATGATACAATATTATCACGATACTTCGGAGCCAATACGATATAAAATGTATGTATGTATTGCGAATCAATATGTATTGCGATTCGATACTGTGATTGTGATTCGCATTCATTTCCAAAAGTTCCACTGAGGTCGGCCGATTAATTAGAGACGATTTGAAGTTCTCATAACATTCGGTAATCTGCATTTTTGGACGCTGATTATGGCCGATTACATTGCACTCCACGAGGAGACTGCGTGGCAGGCTGACCACCTGTTACGCGAGTGCAGCAAGGAGCCAAGGTAAGTTGCTAGCTAGCATTAAACTTATCTTATAAAAAACAATCAATCTGAACATAATTACTAGTTAACTACACATGGTTGATGATATTACTAATTTATCTAGCTTGTCCTGCGTTGCGAATAAATTAACAGGCACCGCATTGAATATCATCGAATCACAGCCTACTTCGCCAAATGGCTGATGATTTAACAATGATTTTGCATTACAATATTGTTTTTAGATCAACAAAAATGTAAATTGTGAAAACAACAGTGGCCATTTGTATGACAATTAATCGTTACTCAAAATACCATAACCGCCAAAGACCTAATCAGTAGAGCAGAAAGAACCAAGACGCTGACCCGGTCTCGTCTCACCTGACCCTACCACAACATTATGTATGCATCCATCCCTTCTGTTTCCACTAGACATCCCTGTGGAATAGTCACTGAACAATATCTGGAGTCAGTCACATGAACTGTTATGCAATAATATACAAAATAATTACAAAAGCCAAACATTTAATGTAGTCAACCTTAATTAAAGTAAGGAATAAATTATATTAAATATAATTCCGTTACTGGGTTCCCAAGTGGTGCAACGGTATAAGCGCTGCATCTCAGTGCAAGAGGCGTCAATACAGTCCCTGGTTCGAATCCAGGATGTATCACTCGCCGTGATTGGGAGTCCCATAGGGCGGCGCACAATTGGCCCAGCGTCGTCCAGGTTTGGCCGGGGTAGGCCTTCATTGTAAATAAGAATTTGTTCTGACTTGCCTAGTTACATTTTTTTTTAAATACAATTTGTATATTTATTTCACGTTTATTTAACCAGGTAGGGCAGTTGAGAACAAGTTCTCATTTACAACTGCGACCTGGCCAAGATAAAGCAAAGCAGTGTGACAAAAACAACAACACAGAGTTACACATGGGATAAACAAACGTAGTCAATAACACAATAGAACATCTGTATACAGTGTGTGGAAATTAAGTATGGAGGTAAGCCAATAAATAGGCCATAGTGGCTAAGTAATTACAATTTATCAATTAACACTGTAGTGATAGATGTGCAGATGAGGATGTGCAAGTAGAAATACTGGTGTGCAAAAGAGCAGAAAAAAACATAAACGGGGATGAGGTAGGTAGTTGGTTGGATGGGCTATTTACAGATGGGCTGTGTACAGCTGCAGCGATCGGTAAGCTGCCCTGACAGCTGATGCTTGAAGTTAGTGAGGAAGATATAAGTCTCCAACTTCAGTGATTTTTGCAATTCGTTCCAGTCATTGGCAGCAGAGAACTGGAAGGAAAGGCAGCCAAAGAAGGTGTTGGCTTTGGGGATGACCAGTGAAATATACCTGCTGGAGCGCGTGCTACAGGAAGGTGTTGCTATGGTGACCAGTGAGCTGAGATAAGGCGGAGCTTTACCTAGCAAAGACCTCTAGATGACCTGGAGCCAGTGGGTTTGGGAACGAATATGTAGCGAGGACCAGCCAACGAGAGCATACAGGTCGCAATGGTGAGTAGTATATGGGGCTTTGGTGACAAAACGGATGGCACTGTGATAGACTGCATCCAATTTGCTGAGTGGAGTGTTGGAGGCTATTTTGTAAATGACATTGCCAAAGTCAAGGATCAGCAGGATAGTCAGTTTTACGAGGGTATGTTTGGCAGCATGAGTGAAGGAGGCTTTGTTGTGAAATAGGAAGCCGAGTCTAGATTTAATTTTGGATTGGAGACGCTTAATGTGAGTCTGGAAGGAGAGTTTACAGTCTTGCCAGACACCTAAGTATTTATAGTTGTCTACATATTCTAAGTCAGAACCGTCCAGAGTAGTGATGCTGGTCGGGCAGGCTGGTGCGGGCAGCGATTGGTTGAACAGCATGCATTTAGTTTTACTAGCATTTAAGAGCAGTTGGAGGCCACGGAAGGAGTGTTGTATGGCATTGAAGCTCGTTTGGAGGTTTGTTAACACAGTGTCCAAAGAAGGGCCAGATGTATACAGAATGGTGTTGTCTGCGTAGAGATGGATCAAAGAGTCCCCAGCAGCAAGAGCGACATCATTGATATATACAGAGAAAAGAGTCAGCCCGAGAATTGAACCCTGTGGTACCCCCATAGAGACTGCCAGAGGTCCGAACAACAGGCCCTACGATTCGACACACTGAACTTTATCTGAGAAGTAGTTGGTGAACAAGGCGAGGGAGTGATTTGAGAAACTAAGGCTGTTGAGTCTGCCGATAAGAATGTAGTGATTGACAGAGTCGAAAGCCTTGGCCAGGTCAATGAAGATGGCTGCACAGTACTGTTTTTTAATCGATGGTGGTTATGATATCGTTTAGGACCTTGACCGTGGCTGAGGTGCACCCGTGACCAGCTCGGAAACCGGATTGCATAGTGGATAAGGTATGGTGGGATTCGAGATGGTCGGTGATCTGTTTGTTCACTTGGCGTTCAAAAACTTTTGAAAAGGCAGGGCAGGATGGATATAGGTCTGTAACAGTTTGGGACTAGAGTGTCTCCCCCTTTGAATACGGGGATGACCAGCCGCTTTCCAATCTTTGGGAATTTCAGACAATACGAAAGAGGTTGGAACAAACTAGTAATAAGGGTTGCAACAATGGCGGCGGATAATTTTAGGAAATGAGGGTCCAGATTGCCTAGCCCAGCTGTTTTGTAGGGATCCAGATTCTGCAGCTCTTACAGGACATCACCTGCCTGGATTTGGGTGAAGGAGAAAATGGGGGGGGGGGGGGGGCTTGGGCCAGTTTCTGCGGGGGTCCAGAGCTGTTGGCCGGGATTGGGGTAGCCAGGTGGAAAGCGTGGTCAGCCGTAGGGAAATGCTTATTGAAATTCTCGATTATCTTGGATTTATCGGTGGTGACAGTGTTTCCTAGCCTCAGTGCAGTGGGCAGCTAAGAGGAGGTGCTCTAATTCTCCATGGACTTTAGTGTCCCAAAACTTTTTGGAATTAGTGCTGCAGGATGACAATTTCTGTTTGAAAAAGCTAGCCTTTGCTTTCCTAACTGACTGTGTATATTGGTCCCTGAAGAGTTGCATATCGTGGGAACTATTTGAAGCTAGTGCAGTGCGCCACAGGATGTTTTTGTGCTGGTCAAGGGCAGTCAGGTCTGGAGTGAACTAAGGGCTATATTTGTTCTTAGTTCAAATTTCTTTGAAAAGGGCATGCTTATTTAACATGGTGAGGAAGACAACTTTGAAGGACAACCAGGCTTCCTCTACTGATGGGATGAGGTCAATATCCTTCCAGAATACCCGGGCCAGGTCGATTAGAAAGGCCTGCTCGCAGAGGTGTTTTAGGGAGCGTTTGACAGTGATGAGGGGTGGTCGTTTGACCGCGGACCCATAACGGACGCAGGCAATGAGATCCTGGCTGAAAACAGCAGAGGTGCATTTAGAGGGCAAGTTGGTCAGGATGAATCTATGTGCCCATGTTTACGGATTTGGCGTTGTACCTGGTACGATGTATTCTTAAAAGTAGTAACTCTTACTGTTTGGGCACAGACCTGGATAGTAGGACAGAACTCTGCAAGCTCTCTCTACAGTAGATTGCAACTCCGCCCTCTTCAGCAGTTCTATCTTGACGGAAAATGTTATCATTGGGGATGGAAATTTCAGAATTTTTGGTGACCTTCCTAAGCCAGGATTCAGACAGGGCTAGGACATCAGGGTTGGCGGAGTATGCTAAAGCAGTGAGTAAAACAAATTTAGGGAGGAGGCTTCTGAAGTCAACATGCATGAACTCAAAGCTTTTCCAGTTACAGAAGTCAACAAATGAGAGCGCCTGGGGACACACAAGGCCTGGGTTAACCTCTACATCACCAGAGGAACAGAGGAGGAGTAGGATAAGGGTACGGCTAAAGGCTATAAGAACTGGTCGTCTAGTGCGTTTGGAACAGAGTAAAAGGAGCAGACTTCTGGGCGTGGTAGGTTAGAGTCATGGCATAATGCACAGACAAGAGCATGGTAGGGTGCGAGTACAGTGGAGGTAAACCTAGGCATTGAGTGACGATGAGAGGCTGCATCTCTGGAAGCACCAGTTAAGCTAGGTGCTGTCTCCAAATGTGTGAGGGGTGGGGCAAGGGAGGTAACCGAGGCATGTAGAGCGGGACTAGGGGCTCCGCAGTAAAACAAAACAATGAGAGCTACCCTAAACAACAGTATACAAGGCATATTGACATTAGAGGGAGGCATAAAGCAATCACAGGTGTTGATTGGGAGGGCTAGACAACAACGTGTAAATAGCTAAGACAACAACAACAACGGGTAAATGGCGAGGAACGGCAGAGAGGGTCAGTGAGCTACACACAGGGCCAGAGTTCGAGGCTGGGGCCGACAGATAAACAAATGAAGTACCGTGTTAATGAACAGTCCAGTAGGCATCAGCTGTGTAGCCGAGTGATCCTAGGGTCCAATAAGCAGCAATGGATGAAACAGGGAGCCGCTCAGCAGTCGTCGCTACGCTAGGCGAGCGCGAGACACAGCACTCAGAGAGTTAGCGGGCCGGGGCTAGTAGCTGGGTCCTCACCGACATCAACAACAGAGGCCGGTTGAGAGCACATCGGCCGAAATACGTCAGCAGACCAGTCGTGATGGATCGGCGGGGCTCTGTGTTGACAAAGGGTCCAGGCCAATTGGCAAGAGAGGTATTGTAGTTGGTGTACTTTGTTTGCTAGCCGGGGGAATGGGCCTAGCTTGAGGCTAACTGGTGCTTGCTTCTGGACAAAAGCGTTGGCCACAATAGCCACTCGGTAGCAACTAGCTAGCTGCGGTGATCCGGTGTAATGGTCCAGGGTTTGCGGCAGGAATCCGGTGAAGTAGTGGGGAAAAAATGCTCAGGGCTGATATCGCGCTGTGCAGACATTATCTGTGCTAAAGATCCTTGTGACTGTGCTAAAAGGTAAAGACTGCTAGCAGTGGCTAACAATGACTAAATAGCTAGTAGCTAAAAAAAGGCGTTTTTTTTTTTTTACACGAGGAAAAAACAAACATGTCCTGCTGCTAACGCCGTCTTGAAAAAAAATAAAAAAGTTTATAATTTAGCCTAGCCCAATTAGACTACATCATGCTGGATATAAAACAAGCATATTTCTACAATTAGGCCAAGGCTATTACACAGAAGAACAGTTTACCAATTACATTAAAGATGTGCTTCTGTAAAGAAGATAAGCCCTGTTTGGAAATGAGCAGCTATAATAACTGGACTCCAGAGAAATTCTGCAGAATGAGATGAAGACTTGTGTTGTTGTCGGGCCACAGATAACTGTAGACTCGAGACACTTCAGAGATGTTCTGCAGAATGAGATGAAGACTTGTGTTGTTGTCGGGCCACAGATAACTGTAGACTCGAGACACTTCAGAGATGTTCTGCAGAATGAGATGAAGGCTTGTGTTGTTGTCGGGCCACAGATAACTGTAGACTCGAGACACTTCAGAGATGTTCTGCAGAATGAGATGAAGACTTGTGTTGTTGTCGGGCCACAGATAACTGTAGACTCAAGACACTTCAGAGATGTTCTGCGCTTCCCCAAACAGAGTTGTTACTCTATTATTAATTAAATTAATTTTAAAAATCTGGTTAAAATTCAATGAACCAAAGTTCAGAGAAAGGTTTTGTTATTCTAATTAAATAATATCCAAGGCCATGGATTAATGATGGAATTCTGTTCAAATAAATCATAATAAAGTTTGATCAGGCTGCAACTCAACGAGCAGAGTATTGACTTTAATAAATTAATTCAGACTTTCCTCTATTAGTTCAGGTCACTGATCTGATTTCCTCTCATTACGTCAAACGGATTAAGCTGTAACTGAACTTGATGTTTCTTTGTAGGCAAGAGTTCAGCAGAGGACAAACAATGAATACCTGTACCTGCCTCTATTCACATAGGATACAAAAAGAAGACCACAAATAGGGATAATGCTCTATGCTCCAAAACAACTACATGCTCTTCCCCAGCCGCACCACTTGGCTTAACAAACAAAGTGGCAAGTCAGGCTGTTGATTTTTGTTACAATGATTGATACAAACTTAGTCATTTAAAAACTGTGCTTTTACCGGACAGGTAGGTGCTTGGGTAGGTATGCAGGTACACTCCGTACACCCCCCCGCCTCAGAACAGCTTTAATTCATCAGGGCATGGACTCTACAAGGTGTCGAAAGCATGGGCCAGCATTCCACAGGAATTTAGGTGGAGTAACATTCTTGATACACACAGGAGTGTGAAAAACCCTAAAGCATTACAGTTCTTGACAGAAACCGGTGCGCCTGGCACCTACTACCATACCCCATTCAAAAGACACACATACACAATCCATGTCGAAAGGCGTAAAAATCCTTATTTAACCTGTCTCCACCCCTTCTACACTGATTGAACATCATTAAGGGATCATAGCCTTCACCTGGATTCACCTAGTCAGTCTGTAAAAGAGCAGGTGTTCTTAATGTTTTATATACTCATATACTGTGCCTTCCACACCACCTGACTTATTGTACATTTTGTTGTGTTACAGCCTGAATTCAAAATGAATTACATCTCACCCATCTACACACAATACCCCATAATGACAAAGTAAAAACATGTTTTTATAAAATGTCAAATTTATTGAAAACGAAATATAGAAATCTCTAATTTACGTAAGTATTCACATCCCTGAGTCAATACATATTAGAATCACCTTTGGCAGCGATTACAGCTGTGAGTCTTTCTGGGTAAGTCTAAGAGTGTTGCACACCTGGATTGTACAATATTTGCACATTATTATTTTGAAAGTTCTTCAAGCTCTCTCAAGTTGGTTGTTGATTATTTCTAGATTGCTATAGATTTTCAAGTTGCTTTAAGTCAAAACTGTAACTAGGCCACTCGGGAACATTCAATGTCAGTAACTTGGCCTTGAATTTGTCTCCCAGTCTGTTGGAAAGCAGACTGAACCAGGTTTTCCTCTAGGATTTTGCCTGTGCTTAGCTCTATTCTGTGTCTTTATAAGGTCATTTTTACTCCTGAGCTTATTTAGGCTTGCCACAACAAAGGGTTTGAATGCTTATTGACTCAAGATTAATTTGTAAATTGAATTACACTTTTACATTATGGGACATTGTGTGTAGGTCAATGACACAAAATCTCAGGCTGTTAGACAATAAAATGTGGGAAAAGTCAAGGGGTGTGAATAATTTCCAAAGGCAATGTAGGTAGTAACTCACCTGCTCTAGCAGCAATGAGGTGGGTGGTTCTGCCAGGGTCTTTAGAGCGGAGCAGGAGGCCTTTTCCTATCTTTGCTCCCAGGGCCTTGGCATGGTAATTCTCCCTGGTTCTCTCCATGGGGTAATTGGTGGGGTACAGTCCAGAGAACACAATGGTGGTGCCCTCCAGGCTCCGGGCCTTCAACTCCGGGACGATCTTCCTGATGTCAGGCATCTCTGGGCGTTCCTTCCTGAGGAAGCCGTTGTAGCGGGCGTAGTATTCTCCATGGATACGCTCCAGCACCTCTTCTAGGTAGATGAGGTGGTCATCCTTGTCCACGTCCACCTCCTCCTCTTCCTCCTCCTCCATGCTCGGGTCCAGAGACTCCTCCCCCATGGTGACTCCTGACTGTTCACTGTTCTGGGACTCTGTCTCAGCCTCCCTCCGCTCTAAGCGCCCGTTCTCCTGCTCCGGGTCTGGAGGGAAGACAACCTCTGCCCCAGACGTCTCATCTGAGGTCTCCCCTACTACCGCGGAGCTGTTCTCCCCCTCCTTTCCTCCAGCCCCGCCTGATGGCTCCTCTACTGCTGCCTGCTCCGCCCCTTCCTGTTTGGACTTCTTGGTCTGGCTGGATACCCCGTCCCTCTCATTGTCTGATGAGGGGGGTTTACCCGTAAGAGAGTCAGCGTCACTGTCGCTGGACAGGTCAAAGTCCAGGTTGCTGTTGGGCTCATGGAGGTCTGGAGGAGTGGAGGATGGAGGAAGAGGAGTGGAGGATGAGTTCACCCCACCCGGAAGGGGAGCTTCCTCCCCTGAGCCCAATGTCCTGCTGCCATCCTTCCCCTCTCCATTCCCCTCCGCTTTCATCTCATCTTTCACATTCATCCTGTCGCTCACCTGTGCTGCCGCGCTGGCCTCGGCTCCCTCGCCCTGACCCCGCTCCTCCTCCACAGCCTCGCCACCGTCCGGTTGAGTCCGTTCATTGGCTGCTGCTCCCTGAGTGGCTGAGGGTGCTGTTGACTCCCCCCTCCCTCCATTGTTGTGGTCTTTGGCCCGTTGTTTCTTAAGACCGTTACTCTGCTCCTCTGATGTAGACGACCCTCCAGATGGCCCTGTTTTAGGCCCGGTTGTCCCTGACGTTACTGCTGGTTCTGAGGCCTCTGCTGGTTGGCTGGCCTGGCTGCCTGCTAGGGTAAAACATCACAGGCTGACAATTAGCATATTAAAACACACGCACAGACAGTTTATATACACTCAATTAGTATTCGGTAGCATTGCCTTTCAATTGTTTAACTTGGGTCAAACGTTTCAGGTAGCCTTCCACAAGCTTCCCACAATAAGTTCGGTGAATTTTGGCCCATTCCTCCTGACAGAGCTGGTGTAACTGTCAGGTTTGTAGGCCTCCTTGCTCGCACACGCTTTTTCAGTTCTGCCCACAAATGTTCTATTGGATTGAGGTCAGGGCTTTGTGATGGCCACTCCAAAAACTTGACTTTGTTGTCCTTAACCCATTTTGCCACAACTTTGGAAGTACGCTTGAGGTCATTGTCTATTTGGAAGACCCATTTGCAACCAAGCTTTAACTTCCTGACTGATGTCTTGAGATGTTGCTTCAATATATCCACATCATTTCCCCCCCTCATGATGCTATCTATTTTGTGAAGTGCACCAGTCCCTCCTGCAGCAAAACACCCCTACAACATGATGCTGCCACCCCCGGGCTTCACGGTTGGGATGTTGATCTCCGGCTTGCAAGCATCCCCCTTTTTCCTCCAAACATAACGATGGTCATTATGGCCAAACAGTTCTATTTTTGTTTCATCAGACCAGAGGACATTTCTCCAAAAAGTACGATCGTTGTCCCCATGTGCAGTTGCAAACCGTAGTCTGGCTTTTTTTATGGCGGTTTTGGAGAAGTGGCTTCTTCCTTCCCGAGCGACCTTTCAGGTTATGTCGATAGAGGACTCGTTTTACTGTGGATATAGATACTTTTGTACCTGTTCCCTCCAGCATCTTCACAAGGTCCTTTGCTGTTCTGGGATTGATTTGCACTTTTCGCACCAAAGTACGTTCATCTCTAGGAGACGGAACGGGTCTCCTTCCTGAGCGGTATGACGGCTGCGTGGTCCCATGATGTTTATACTTGCGTACAATTGTTTGTAAAGATGAACATGGTACCTTCAGGCATTTGGAAATTGCTCCCACGGATGAACCAGACTTGTGGAGGTCTACAATTTATTTTCTGAGGTCTTGGCTGATTTCCTTTGATTTTCCCATGATGTCAAGCAAAGAGGCACTGAGTTGGAAGGTAGGTCTTAAAATACATCCACAGGTACACCTCCAATTGACTCAAATGATGTCAATTAGCCTATCAGAAGCTTCTAAAGCCATGACACCATTATCTGGAATTTTCCAAGCTGTTGAAAGGCACAGTCAACTTAGTGTATGTAAACTTCTGACCCACTGTAATTGTGATACAGTGAATAAGTGAAATAATCTGTCTGTAAACAATTGTTGGAAAAATGATGTGTCATGCACAAAGTAGATGTCCTAACTGACCAAAACTATAGTTTGTTAACAAGAAATGTGTGGAGTGGTTGAAAAACTAGGTTTAAATGACTCCAACCTAAATGTTTGTAAACTTCTGACTTCAACTGTATCTTTACTTTTACTTATGACAATTGGGTACTTTTTCCCAACACTGTTTTAGGAGGTGTAACTGAATGAAGGCAAACTGACCTGTGGCCACCGAGGCATTAAACCACAGCATTGAGAACATTGTATGCATCAGAACTATGGTTAAAGTGCACGCCTCAAGACAATGTTCTCCAAAGCACTTTATCCTCTCAGTAAATCTACTCACTATTTTGAAAACATAAATATGCCCATCACTGGGTCTGGCAGCAGAAACCAGTAAATTATAATACATTATTTATATGAACAGCATGGCGTGAAATAGATGTAAAATCTGGCTTCTCTACAGCCTCAGCATGATGAATTTTCAGGGTGGGGACAGGCAGTTCATTACAGAGCACAGTTCACAATACATGTAGACCCATCTCATCATGGTAACTTTTTATTTTGTGCTACAGTAATATAAAGACCGAATGCACGCCTAATTTACACATCTCCATCTGGCTTACAGGGTTGAACTTGTTTTTTTTAATTGGAAAGATCATATATATGTTTTTAAATCTTTGCTTTAAATCAGAGCAGCCAATAGAACTCAGTTAAACAGTTATTTATTCAGACACAACCAATGCTAGTTCTATATTATTCAAGGATATCATTAGAAATACAAAAGGACAAAGAAACATATTTAATTTAATTTGAATGCGAGGAAGGAATGAAGCAACGAGAGAGAGAAAGAGGTAGGCTAATAACATTAGTGGAAATATTATGAAAAGGGTATATGCCTCAGCCTACTACTTATACAAATAGGACCTATTATACTTGCAAATTAAAATTACATTCGCTAGCCTATAGTTGTAACTTTGTAGGCTGCATGTTCTCTCCCTGCTTTATCATAGTTTGAACAATGTGCATAATTCCAGTACGTATAATAGAATATAGTTCACATTAAAAAAGATTAGCCTACTGGAGCTTGTTTCATTTATTTACCCAAGAAAGCATATAGCTAGCTACGCCTATGGGCTTATGTTTTTCTGTTGTGCATAATGTAAAGTAGCCTATATCATATACTGTACACACACACACGTGTATGTGTGCCATTCAAATCTAATTATAATTTGGCACCGAATACAACAGGTGTAGACCTTACCGTGAAATGCTTACTTACAAGCCCTTAACCAACAGTTAAAAAAAATATTAACAAAATAAAATTAAAAAAATAAACGGTAAATGGGCAAGAAAAAAAGATTTGTGCCTTTGAACGGGGTACGGTAATAGGTGCCAGGCGCACCAGCTTGTATCAAGAACTGCAACGCTACTGGGTTTTTCACACTCAACAGTTTACTGTGTATAAAGAATGCTCCACCAACCAAAGGACATCCAGCCAATTGACAACTGTGGGACGCATTGGAATAAACATGTGCCAGCATCCCTGTGGAACGCTTGACACATTGTAGAGTCCATGCCCAGAAGAATTGAGGCTATTCTGAGGGCAAAAGGGGGTGCAACTCAATATTAGGAAGGTGTTCCTAATATTTAGTATACTCTGTGTGTGTACACACAAACTGAATGAAAATTAAACGCAATTTTAACGATTTACAGTTCATATAATAATCATTAAATTGAAATAAATTAGGTGCCAATCTATGGATTTCACATGTTTGGGCAGGGGTGCAACCATGGATGGGCACAGGCCCACCCACTTGGGAGTCAAGCCCACCCACTGGGAGGCCATGTCCAGCCAATCAATTATTTTTATCCACAAAATAGTTTTATTAGACAGAAATACTCAGTTTAATCAGCTGTCCGGGTGGCTGGTCTCAGACGATCCCACAGGTGAATAAGTCAGATGTGGAGGTCCTGGGCTGGCATGGTTGGACATACTGTCAAAATCTGTTTGGATTTTCTTGGGTAAATAAATGAAACAAGCTCCAGTAGGCTAATCTTTTTTAATGTGAACTGTATTACGTATGGAAAATTTCTACACAATTGCATTTTATTGACAGCAATTAGAATGCACAGATATACCATGACAAGATCCTGAAGCCCATTGTCATGTCATTCATCCGCCACCATCACCTCATGTTTCAGCATGATAATGTACGGCCCCATGTCGCAAGGATCTGTACACAATTCCTGGAAGCTGAAAATGTCCCAGTTCTTCCATGGCCTGCATACTCAGACTTGTCACCCATTAAGCATGTTTGGGATACTCTCGATCAACGCATACAAAAGCGTGTTCCAGTTCCCGCCAATATCCAGCAACTTTGTACAGCCATTGAAGAGTGGAACAACATTCCACAGGCCACAATCAACAGCCTGATCAACTCTATGTGAAGGAGATGTGTCGCGCTGCATGAGGCAAATGGTGGTCACACCAGATACTGACTGGTTCTGATCCACACCCCTAACATTTTTTATTAAGGTATCAGTGACCACATATGTGTTCCTAGTCATGTGAAATTAATAGATTAGGGTCTAATTTATTTATTTAATTTGACTGATTTCCTTATATGAACTAAGTCAGTAAAAGCTTTGAAATTGTTGGAAATTGCATTCATCATTTTGTTCAGTGTCTCAAAGGTTTTTGGAAGAGTTTGTAATGTTTTCTTCTTATTAACCAACAGTCACAATGTGTCCTGTTTTGAGGTTCAGAACATGCTCTTGAACGAAACTGATTAAAGTTTTAGTGTGATGCTGCATCATGAGGAGAAGTTTTGTGGCTGATGGTAGTTCACTGTGATCTAATTTGGCTTTGTATGAATCATTTAACCCTCGCTCCATAGAGCTGCATTCTGTCAGTCTTAAGACTGGAAGGTGCCATTGGAAAGTGCCACATTTTAGGGGTTTGTTTCATCAGCTGAAGATGTGGTTGTACTGATGTAAAAATCTATGTTGGAATAAGAAGATTAAAACAAGACATTATTGCTGCAGAATTAATTGCCCTTTTTCTGTTGTCTTTAACAAAGTCAATGGCCCATGAAAGATTAATCATCGGAAGTTTTACCAAGTATATCCAAACAGTTTGTTCTTTTCTTTGTCGACATTCCACAGCTAATTGCTCTGTATTTATTTTCATTTAGTGAACCTTGATAAACAATCCTTTAAAGAGAAGCATCTCATTTAGGGCCTCAGCGATGCATTAAATACCACAACAATGTAACAAATTCCTCTCTCTGCATCGGGGTTCCTGCTGATGCAAAACTTGTTGGTGTGATGAGAAAGAGGGGGAAAACGGAGCCTGAAGAGTGACTTGTATCTGGTTCATCCTGAGATTCTGAAGTAATTCGTCCCAATAAACATGTGGAAGTCATTTCTAACAGTGTCTAAACTTTCTTTCATCTGCTTTGTTTCCATAGAGCCCAGCCAAGCTCCTGGATGGGTAAGGTCCCTGCCAACCCAGTCGGCCAGTGAAACGCCCCCCCCCACCCATCGCCTTCCAGCCAGGACCCCCTGGGTCACCCAGAGGAGCAGCAGGGATGTACCAGGAGGTGGCCTTCCTAGCGGGCAGCATGGAGAAAGAGTTCACGCCCTTCCATTTTCCCCTGGAGAACCAGCGGGAGGTGGTAACTAAGGGTGCGTTCAGCCGTCATCAACGTGGGCGGGATCAGGTACCATAATCAACAGAATCAAGAGTTCCTGTGTTCATTTCGATAATCAATATTACATAATCAGAAGTCTTTGGGTGCAAGATTTAAAAGACAAATCGGGGCATAGGTCTTGCTGCTGCTAAAGAGCATTATAAAACTTGGGAGTATTTCAGCTCATTGGACGAAATCATGGAGGTGTGTGACGACTACGACGAAGTGTGCCAGGAGAACTTCTTCGACTAAAGCCTCCACTCTTCTGGAAAGGCTTTCCACCAGATCTTAGAACATTGCTGCAGGGACTTGCTTCCATTCAGCCACAAGAGCATTAGTGAGGTCGGGCACTGATGTTGGGCGATAAAGCCTGGCTTGCAGTCAGATTCAATTCATCCCAAAGGTGTTCAATGGGGTTGAGGTCAGGGCTCTGTGCAGGCCAGTCAAGTTCTTCCACACAGATCTCAACAAACCATTTCTGTATGGCCCTCCTTTTGTGCACAGGGGCATTGACTTGCTGAAACAGGAAAGGGCCATCCCCAAACTGCTGCCACAAAGTTGGAAGCACAGAATCTTCTTTACTGTTATTGTATGCTGTAGCGTTAAGATTTCCCTTCACTGGAACTAAGGGGCCTAGACCGAACCATTAAAAACAACCCTAGACCATTATTCCTCTACCACTAAACTTTACAGTTGGCACTATGCATTGTGGCAGGTATCGTTCTCCTGGCATCCGCCAAACCCAGATTCATCCGTCGGACTGCCAGATGGTGAAGCGTGATTCATCACTCCAGAGAACGCGTTTCCAGAGTCCAATGGCGGCGAGCTTTACACCACTCCAGCTGACACTTGGCGTTGCGCATGGTGATTTTAGGCTTGTGTGCGGCTGCTCGGCCATGGAAACCCATTTCATGAAGCTCCCGACCAACAGTTATTGTGCGGACGTTACTTCCAGAGAAAGTTTGGACCTTGGTCGTGATTGTGGACAGATGATTTTTACGCTCTACGCGCTTCAGCGGTCACGTTCTGTGAGCTTACTGAAGTCACTGAGCTCTTCAGTAAGGCCATTCTACTGCCAAAGTTTTCTATGGAGATTCCATGGCTGTGTGATCAATTTTATGCACCTGTCCGCAACATTGTGGCCGAAATAGCTGAATCCGCTAATTTGAAGGGCTGTCCATATACTTTTGTATATATAGTGTATTTATATGCTTTATAATGCTTTTGAATGACACTTCCTGTTTTGGCGGAAAATAACGGGTTACCCGGGAGAAAAGTGATTTATTCTTCTCGGGATGGAACATTTGTAAAATACCAGGAAAAAATTAAACCCTAGTCCATGTGATGTGACGGAAATCAGCAGCACTTCCCTAATTGATCTAACAGCCTGTGTGTGTGTGTGTGTGTTATTCTCCAGGGAGCCCAGAGAAGCACTCTCCGTCCTTTGTGGCTTGTCCTGTTTCTCTACTGCTAATCAAAAAATCTCTATACAGATCTCCTCTATGAGAGGCTCTCTGAGAAAAGAACCCAATGCCTTCCCTACTCCCTCCTGAGACTAAGATGGTAATCACGGTTCAGATGAACCCATCTCATTATGGCTACCCAGGCTTGGTGCTTGAGTATGAATACAGTGTTGATGATTAGGTGTTAAGGATCGGTTGCTCCAATTCCTTCTTTATAACAGATCAGATTCATTCATTCAGAAAGTCGATAAAAAGTATTTGGATTCTGCTCAACTCTGGCCTTTGGGTATGATCATTTTCCTGACTATTCTCAAGGTTCTAAAAGGTAGTTTAACACCATTCTCACAGAAAGGTCGCCAAATGTTCCCCTGTCACCTCCATGCCTTCTCCCTCTCGCCTCTGTGCTGAGAGGATCATAACACGACTACATAACTTAAAACTTCCTCACCTTCCTGCCACCCCATCTGTTGGGATCATAACAGTTACGTATCACAAACATTTCTCTTAAAAGCTTCACCCTCCCACTGCGGCGCTGCAGTCTGCCACACAGGAAAGTGGTGCATGGGTTGATGCAAATTAAATCAAAACAGTGAGACGTGATAAGGGGTACCTTGTGGCCAGAACTCCATTTGCAGCCAGAGAACCAGGATGAGTACACATTCCTTAAGTGCTCATCAAACCACTTACTCCTCTTCCCCTCTGAACTTGGTCACCAGAGGGTTTTTAAGTTTGTAGTGTTTTTTTGTTGAGTGTTTGTAACACTGACAAAGCACTAAATGCCCTTATAAGGGTTGTTTTAATAGAGCACTGTGCTTTATCATTTATTGACCAGTTCACAACAAAAGTCCACCGTTCAGTTAAGCTCATTGTCTTTCGACCCTGTATACCGTACCTTTCCTTCCCTGCTGAGCCTCTTTAGACCCGGGCGGGGCGTTGATGTCTCCTGTCCCCTTGAAGTAGATGTATTTCTTCACAGTGATCAGGTTGGGAGCAAACTTCCACACATCCTCCCGGTCATCTATAATACATACCATCGAGTCTCCACATGGGAACAGATTCCTGAGGGGTAGAGATAAAGAGAGTGCGAGAGATTAGGGAGAGAGAAAGAGAGAGCACACGAGAGAGTGTAGAGAGACAGAAAGAAAGAGTTAGATATAAGTTAAACTGGCAGTAACAGAGCAAAATGCTAGGCCCTCGCTCTACCGTTATCCAGTCCTAGGCTACATCCCAAATGGTAGCCTATAACCTATGGGCCCTGGTCAAAAGTAATTTAAAGGGAATAGGCTGCCATTTGTGAAGGACTACCCCTCCAGGTTAGAAGTAAATTCTGGCTCTCACTCTTACCAATAATTATCTGAACATCATAACTATACAACCACAGTTTCTATCATTAGGACTTAGAGGATGGTGTTCTAAAAGGCTTCCTATAACCGGAGTCACTGATTAGAAGAAATGTTTTATGGCGATGGGCTATTCCCCTGCTCATCTATAGCACAGTCATGCTAGAGCTGGATGGCTCAGTTTTATAGTGCTGTATTGTCTGTGGAGACAACAAAGTGACTTCAGATTACTTGACTGCTGCCGGGTTTTAATCAACACTAAGTTCTAGTGTTTCAAATCATTATAGGAATCCCCTCAGTTGAATTCTTCAGCGGTAGTGGCTGAGCGGAAATCAAATTCTCCCAATTCCACAGGAGATCTTCCTTGAGTGAATGCATTTTATCCAAAGTGTCAAAATTAAAGATACCTGTTACGTCCTTTTCCTATTGGAAAGAGTCTTCTTAAAATGTCCTAGCTGAAATCGCTATTAGTATGTGTGTCAAAGTGTGCTGCGTGAACTTCAAAGCGGTATGTGCTAGCAGCTCTGCCAGACAGAGAACCAGATCTGACCTCAGGTTCCCTGTCTTGGAGAAGGGGTCGATGCATTCGTCTCTGGACAGGATCCTGTGGGAAAACAGCTTCATCTCAGGGTCCAGGAAGCCTGCAGAGTCACAGACACACCACAAGAAGAGCATCTTAAAATGGACTCACATATATATATATAACTAAGAGAGAGACAGACAGACAGAGAGAGCTTGGTTAGTGTGGCAGGGGGTTTGGTTCCGCACGCTGGGCCGCAGCAGAGAGCAGACTCGACTGCATTAAACATCCTATTTAAGAGAGCTCCGTGGAAAAGCAGGATGTATTCAGAAAAGTGAAGGTGCCGTTTTGCCAAACAGCCAATTTCCATTACTCCCCTGCCATCTGGAGCTACACAGAGTAGCATTCCAACAACAAAGCTTTTGAGTCAATTTAGAGCCAAATCTCATGTTGTTTTGCTACACAAGTTCTTCAATTTAATCTCAAACGAAATTGCTTGGCATCGGTGTGTGTGTGGGGGGGGGGGTGGAGGGTCTCTGTATACTCAGTGGGCTCATTAAAACATCAAGGGTTTGAGATGAGAACTAAATGCAGGCTGGGTCTTATCAGTTCCTCTTTAGAAGCTGTACAATAATACGTGTCTGGAGGAGCAACAAAGACTGGCTTTGATGGAGCATCTACATCCCCACTGCACAGCAAACACCTCGCTACCTGGTTGCTATTAAACCACAGAGAAGAGAGAACACAGGTGGGCAGGCGTCTACTAAAGCACAACAACAACAAACCCATCTACCTGGAGAAACAGACAGATGCACAGTGACCTCTATGCTCCACAGACTAATTACTACATTCATTATTCATTTGCTTCCAACGTTCAGCATAGACATGTATTATAGAATAACATCTAATTGATAGCGAAAGATTGTCTCCAAACTTTGACATGCCAAAGTTCATCTCTATAACCCAAATGCAGATAATTAGATTCATAAAAAGCTCAAACGTGCATTATAATTTACGGTGAAGTGAGATTGATCTGAGCCTAGCTGTTGGGAAAAACACTAGAGTAGAGCCCTGTATTATGGCAGGACTCCAGAGTTACCCTCAGGACCCAACAGAGAAGTGTGCTGCGCGGTCAGAATGGTCCATGCTGCGGGCGGTCCGAAAGACCAATTATTTCCCAACGGTCGTTCCACCGTTTTAAATGCGCTGTGAATTGTTATAAAACCACTTATTACACAAATCCCTCTGTCATTCTGGCTGCTTGTGTCCCTCTCCTCGCCTCTAACTGGGGCTCGGTTACACAACCGGCTGGCGCGCCCGCTTCAAACAGTGGCGGCAAAAACAATTATCCGATGGGACTCAGTTTGTGAGGAATTATGAAAGGAATTATCAGCTTGCAGTTCTCACTGGTAAGTCTGTGATCATTTTCTAAAGGTAATGAAATAATGGCTAATATGATTGGGAACTAGTCAGCCTATCAATAACCTTCCCTTTCACTTACTGATGACAGTTGAGTTGAGATGAACTCGTTCCTCATTTTTTTTTATTCTGTCTTGCAGTGACTTTTTGTCTAGGCTACTTCAAATGAGTTTGTTAACACTGGTGTTTTAATAAAATGACTTTATTCCAAACATGCAAATATCTTATGAAATCACGCATTTATTGCAAATTCTAGATGAATAAGACGGTGGATGTGTAATTTTGACATTGCAGGACTGTGTGCAGGAGCTGGATGAGATCTGGAGGGAGCAGGTGGGATGTATCCAAAAAAACCTGCGGAGGCAGGCGGGCATCGTACAAAATATCGCGGGAGTAGACGGGCACCAAAACATCTGTCCCACGCAAACCTCTACACTACAGTGTACGACTTCCCCCGCTGATTTCCGTCTACAGGTCGGCCAGTGGTGGAAAAAGTACCCAATAGTCATACTTGAGATTTAAAAATTTTAAAAATGAAATACCCTAATAGAAAATAACAAGTCACACAGTAAAATACTATTTGAGTAAAAGTATTTAGTTTTAAATATACTTAAGTATCAAAAGTTTAAGTATAAATCATTTTAAATTCCTTATATTAAGCGAAGCATTTGTGTTTAGTGAATCTGGCAGATCAGGTAGTAGGGATGACATGACCAAGGATGTTCTCTTGATAAGTGCGTAAATTGGATCATTTTCCTGTCCTGCGAGCCATTCAAAATGTAACGAGTACTTTTTGGTGTCAGGGAAAATGTATGGAGTAAAAAGTACATTATTTTCTTTAGGAATGTAGTGAAGTAAAAGTTGTCAAATAAAAATAGTAAAGTACAGACACCAAAAAAAACGTTTGTACTTTCAAGTTTTTTTAACTTAATAAGTACTTTACCCACTGCAGTCGGCTTTGTTAGGCTTACCGCTGGAACACACCCAAATACACAATTTACACACACAAAGAGAAGTGAGCTCAGACAGATCCAGCTCAGAAGCCCAGCTCATGAGCTCCATCAGCAGTAGATTTTAATTTAGAATGGAAAACGAATGCGTTTATGCAACAAATGTTAGTGCATCGAATCGTATCGCACTGATTCGTTCTTCTAATCAAACCAAATCTTTCCTGTATCTAGATAGATATCTAAATCGTGTTGAAACGGAAAGATGCACCTCCCTACTTTATAGAGGATAGGGTGACATATGTGACACAGCCTCAGAGAATCTGAGTACAGAATGAACCTGACACACAAACTGAAGGTAAATGCTCCCCTCTAGTGGCCACTGACTTCAAAGCTCAGGATTTGCCTCTAAAATCCTGAGATCAATCACATTGAGAGATGTCTGTTAGTCTTGTTAGGTGACTAACTTCTCAATCCGGGGAGTGTGTAAACAAACATAAAAAAACACAACAATTCTCACCTATAATGCAGACAGCATTCAGGCATTATGTCTAGATCTATATTTACGTAGTGATTTTACAGAGGATGTAGGCCCGGTGGGTTAACTACCTTGCTCAGGGGCAGAACGACAGACTTTTACCTTGTCAGCTCAGGGATTTGATTCAAAGGGGTTTGGTTAAATACGGAAGACACATTTCAGTTGAACACACTCAGTCCCCCTCTACTAGATGATTGTGTGTTTAAATTAATCTGGCATTTAGACTCTAAGCTCTCACACTTTTGGCATTTACGCACTTTTGATACTTTTTGCATTACTTACTGTACATCTAATTATATAGTGATTCGACGTAGGCGTAATTATCAGAGAATGTTAAGTACCTGCTAGTGTTTGTGTGTGTAATTACCTGCGATGGTGTGTGCATAGAGGCGGCTTCCGAAGGTGAAGACATGCAGCTCGTAGAGCTTGGCGATCTTCTCCAGGAAGTCTTTGCAGTGCGGACGCAGTCGCGTGTGTAACATGGGCTCCCCCCGCCCCAGCTGGAAGTGGAAGATTCCCTGTGGAACAAGAGCAGAGGCATGGGCAGAACCATCAATGTTTTGTTCTAGTTACATAACCACCAGTGTTTTTTTATAGACTATTTAATACCAGACCCTCAGCAAAGCCTGGGACATAGAAACACCAAACCTATTTTTCATAGGCCAGAGAAAAGGATTTCAGATACACATACCTTGTTGGACATGCGCTGGCAGTGATGCTCGGTGGTGTGGATCAGGGTCTGGTCCAAATCAACCATCAGAACCAGCTTCTTGTTCCTGTGGAGTCTCTGCTGGTCCTCTCTGCCCAGCTGCTCTGCTTGCTGTGTGGGGGACAAATCACACAGACCCGGCATTCATAAAAAGGGGGCCCACGACAAAACTGTCTCTATTAAATTGAAAGTTGCATTCCAACGACACAGAGGTATTTCTACAAGGTCACATTATCGTCAGAGGAAACATCTTCTAGTGCCATGACACCCCCGAGCCTCACCTCAGAGCTGACCATCAACTCAGGGACACTGTGCACCATGGAAACATTTGCCGTGGAGATGAGAGCCTGCTGCCTCCCATTATTGGTCTGCATCCTGAGAGAGAAAGAGAGAATCCACTTAGCAACGCATCCTCATTGGATAAGAGGTAACCTACAACTAAGAGTTAAGCCCATTTGTTAAAATGTTTTGAATATGCCAATTGAAATTCTAGCATGGAATAAGTTTGTTTGTTTATGTGTGTGTGTGTGTGTGTGTGTGTGTGTACACTTACTGTGTGAGGTCCTGGCCACATTCAGCACACAGGCCTTTCATCACAATGGGATGGCTGCATTCTTCTACTCTTACAACCACAACACTGGAAGAGAAGAGGCACTTGAGACCGCAGCATAATGGTTTCCCCCTTAAAATCCTTAAGAGTTTATTGACGCACCCGTGGAATGTGGCCGAGCTACAGCGCTGTTGGTCAGACCAGGAGACGTATGTAGCGTCCGAACGGTTTGGCCTACTAACTAATATACCACTATGAAAAGATGACTCTCACCAACATGATGGTGTTCTCCGTTTTGCTCTACAACCCTCACAGGTCTCGTTATTTTTATGAATGGAAGTAGTTTTGTGCCAACACAAAAAAGGGGTTAAATATGTGTAGTCATAAAGGCCAAATTCAATATATCTTGGGATACCTACAGGAGCCCTACAATTCAAAATCAAATAGCTAAATGATCCATGATATGACCACATTTTTTTTAACCCCTTTTCTCCCAAATTTTGTGATATCCAAATCGGTAGTTAGTCTTGTCCCATCGCTGAAACTCCCGTACGGACTCGGGAGAGTCGATGGTCGAGAGCCATGCGTCCCCCCGAAACACAACCCTGCCAAGCTGCAGTGCTCACTTAACCCGGAAGCCAGCCACACCAATGTGTCGGAGGAAACAATGTACAGCTGGCGACCGAAGTCAGCGTGCATGAGCCCGGCCAGCCACAAGGAGTCGCTAGAGCGCAATGGGAAAAGGATATCCCGGCTGGCCAAACCCTCCCTTAACGACACTGGGTCAATATTGCACCGTCTTATGGGTCTCCCGGTCGCAGCCGGCTGCGACACAGCCTGGGATCGTACCCGGGTCTGTAGTGATGCAGTGCCTTAGACCTCTGTGTCACTCGGGAGGCCGGTATGACCATCTTCAAACAATTCCCTATGTCAGCTTAGTAACTCAGTAGAAAAGCAACGATTTTTATGGGCGGTTTCCCGGACAGAGTTTAATTTAAATCAGATTAATGATGTGCACATGGTGCTGACCTGAGGATGCTTCAAAAACCAGAGATGGGACAGTAATATATAAGCATTGTGTGGAATTGGAGCACGTCACCTAAACCAAACAATGGACGAGGTAAAAGAAAATCTTAATTTCAGTGACTTTTTTTTTGTCAAACTACCCAATTATTGAGAACAAACAGCATGATACATCAACAGAAAACAAGAAAAAGAATGCCTGGAATATCCATTTGTAATGAATTCAACTCAAATTAAAAAGTACACTACAACAACTTCAGGTAAGATACTGCATTTACTGTTAGCCCACTTTTACAAATCTGAGACAACACAGTGGGGCCTGAATGTATGTGTGACAGAAATGTAACAAACAATATCATACATAATTATTCATATAATTTCAATAACATCTTGTCTTCCTACGGTCCTATGGAAATACAAAAATCTACTTAAACAAGACAAATGCTGTTGCACGTAGGGAGCATTTCAAGACTGGTGGCGGACCGATGGTAAGACAGGGGAGGTAGGTAGCCTAGTGGTTAGTGTTGGGCCAGTAAGCGAACTGTTGCTGGATCGAATCCCCGAGCTGACAAGGGAAAAATACACTGTTCCCCAGTAGGCTGTCAATTTAAATAATAATTTGTTCTTAACTGACTCATAGTTAAATAAAGGTTAATATTTTTTTTTAAAGACAGATGAGCTGGGGGACTTGTTGACCGGGATCATCGTTAGTCAGCAACCACTTGAAGGTATCCCCGATGATGACCATTTGGACAGATTGGGGACTGTTCCAATCCTCATTTGGTAAGACACGTTCATTCAACATGTGCCATCCCAGCACTGCAGGGAATATGTAATGTCAGTCATCTCTTGCACTCCCATAATAAAAATGTAACAAAGTCAACTCTTTAATAAATTAAGTTCTCTAATGCAGCAATGTAATCATTTTCTTGAGGCAGATGATCAATATAGCTTGGAGGGGATAAGACAGGATGAAGTTCAGCCCGCTACATCTGCAGCAGCCAGAAGGGCAGATTGTCACTAACCGGGCCGGAGGATAAAGAAGCTGAGCGTGCATGAGAAACTGGCCTTGGAATTTCATGAGCGCAAACTAAATGTATTTAAAGGAGCATGATATGAAGATGCAAATCCCTCATGTTGAGTTGGCTATGAAGGAGGAGAGAAACATGAAGCAGCAGCAGTACCAATGTTCTTCTCAAACCAGCACCAGTTTGGGGTCCCAATATTTCCATTTGTGAATTAAAAACCATGATGTTTGAGTTAATTGTGAATGCAGCAGCTTCTTGGTTGAAAGCGTAATGTGTTTCTGAGACTGGTGTATGGAAGAGTCATTTCCAAACACCTCTGGTGCAGATATTACCTGGGTTGTACCGTTGTTGTTCAGGTCCTATTGCATGACGACAGGGGGTGACCAAGAAGTTGATCTGTGCATACCCACTGTCGTCAAGTATGATTCCACTAGGTTGTCCTCTTTCAAGCTGAGCATACAATGAGGCGTTTTGGAAAATCCTTGAGTCATGAGTTCAATGTGCAACAATGTTGGAGAACTGCAAACACCATGTACATTTATTGAGAACCAGTTTTTACGATTCCTGTACTCCACAGCATCTGCTGTAGAGGGACACTTGATGGGAATATGACATTCATCTATACAGCCAATGACTTCAGGGAAGTTCCCATATTCATAGAACTCTACCTGGTAGTTGGCTTGGGCAGCAGCATCAGGGAATTTTATGTAATTGTCTTTCAGTTCACATATAGCATTGCAAACTTTGTGGACTATGTTGCATACAGTCAGTTCACTTACACCGCACAAATCTCCTGTTTCACAATGGAAGGTTCCAGATTCCAAAACCTCAAGGTGAATAGTACTTGTAGGGAAGTGCCTTCCCCTAAGAGTTAGATGAAAGTCTTGGCTCAAGCAAACAAATGTCAGCTGCATTAGCTTTGTATATACGGAAACGGTCACGGCCCTTCTGTCTGGCCTTGGTAGTGCTCTTTGATCGTCATTGAAATAGTCCAGGTAATCCATTCTCCTCCATTGCCAAGGTCAACCTGGGGACCAACATCCATTAATCTGACGTTAAACCTGCCCCTGGACATATTTAAATTCATCTTAAATATAGATTAACTAATTGTCCTTCTAGAAATCAGACTTTAAATCTAGACTAGGTCAAATCTGAGACTATTTTAAACCATATCTAAGAAATGCCATTTCAGATAGTCCAGGTTGATACTGCCTCTTAAAAAAAAATGTTAAAGGTGCTACACAGGGGTTTATTTTTTTTTTTTTTTTTTGCTTTGTAATTTCCAAAAATGTCCATAAAATATGTCACTAATAGTGGAATGATAGTGTTTCACAGTATTACTTAGCCACAAGTATTGTGATATTCGCCAAACTGGGAAAGCTGTTTAGACTTTTTCGGCTGTGTTTTCTAATGAAATAACTAATTTCCTGGTTGAGAAAAATCTACACTTTTCGGTCAATTTGATCGTTGTACCATCTAAACAAAAAAGTAGAGTTTTTACAGCCGCTTGAAGCTGGTGGACCAAAACCTCTTGAATCATAGATGGTACAACGATCCCTTACGCTATTCAGGGCTTATTTTTTTTACAAACTGAAATTGAGCTAACTGTGTACAATGTTAGCAACCAAGAAATGACAGAAATTCCACTAGATAACAGCCAAAGTCAGAACAGCTTTCCCAGTTTGACAACAGATGCTGCTCCATCAGGAAAAATCAATAGAGGAATATCCCAGCCAATCACAACACTGGTGGGTAAATAGCTGTGAAACACTATCATTACACTATTTGCACACACACTTGCTAACTTAACATAAGGAATTTGAAATGATGTATACTTTTACGTTAGATACTTAAGTATATTTAAAACCAAACTTTTAATCAAGCAGTATTTTACTGGGTGACTATTACTTGAGTCATTTTCTATTTGTTAAACAAATTCATAACACCAAAATGTTTTCTGAGGCTCAAGCGGAACAAAGTATTCGAAGTTCTTCTTCCCCCAAAAAAGTGCTCGAGCCTGCAAATTCGACATTTCGATACCATGTGGATGTCATGTACGTAGTACTACAATATTGGGCCAGTTCGTTTTGCTTGGCCCGGTGCCCCTTGTGGGTGGAGATTTCACTTACGGACCAATTGAATGGTCTAAAATAAACAAACTCGGCACACCAGGGCACCGGGCCATGCAAAACGAACACGTTAATGTACATGATCCATCCAGCTGTTGTAGAGATCGGCGCTCCAGCACACGCACTGGGTTAGCATAGCTAGCTAGCGTTACCATTTATTAGCTAGGCTAATTAGCTATGCTACTACGAATCTGGTCTATAAGTAACAACATTAGCTAACGAACATAGTATATGCAGCACACTATAAAAAATTGCTGACATAGGCAACAGTCTATATAGCTAACGTTAGTTAGCTTGCAGACTCACCCAGGCGATATGACTTGTCCAAGTTGACAACATAGCTCTTTCACCACTCCAGCTCGGTCCGATTTCAGCTTCTTCTCTGACAGCCGATTGGGCTGTTCTGGCGGATGGGACCCGGCCTCTTTCTCCGGAGGGATGGGAGCACATAACGCCAACACCGAGTCCACATTGACGAGGGAACCGGGTTTGACTTTCCATTCCAGCAGCCGCATAGGACGCGCTGCTATTGGGCAGCGGATCTCCGCCACTTGCGCCATGGGGCCCTGTGCTGCCCCGCCACCGCCGGAATCTGCGGGCTCCTCCATCAGTTTCGCGCTTCAAATCCCTTTAAACTCTGGGCACAGGTCAAGCAAAGATATATATCAGAGTCGCGGGGAATTCGCTTTATCATAAATTATTGAAACTGAGCTAAGAAACAAAAACGAACGTACCACTGATGTTTGAAACACAACGATGCAAGAACACAGACCGATAGTTTAGCTTCTTTCGCTCTTCCCGCCCGTAAACAGGAAACACAAGACTGAAGCGGCGACGACAGTCAGAGAGCTTCCGGTGGCTCTGATGACAGAGGTCCTTTCTACTTTCACTGAGTTCCACAGAACATCAATTTAAGTCCGTTTAAATACTTTGATCAATGGAAGCAACAGCTAGCTTCCATTTGTGTTTGAATAGATGTGTCAGTTTGAGAGTCATACACAGCATGTCAAAGAGAAGTTGAAGTTGGGATGATCATGTAAACAAAATGGAAAAAAAATAAAATGGAAGATGCAACATCATGCTGTTTTGTTTTCCACTCACACATTGTTTTCTAAGCCTTTAAAGCTCTGGGGACATCCCTTGATGGGCTCTACCTGATATGATGTAAGATGATGTAATATATAAATCATGCATCTACTCCTGGTGACAACTAGTAGAGTTGCTACCACTGATCTAAAGCCACACGAGGGCCTGGTCCCAGTAATTCGCACATTGGTGTTAATGTAAACAGTTATCTATAATACATATTATTCAGGCTATACCCGTGATATGACAGCTGAGATGCTGGGAAGGAGGATACCACATGTATGTGCCTGTTTTATATATGTATATATGTTTATATATATTTATATATGTTTAATGATCTCAAAATGATAGTCAAGACGCAGTCAGTAGTATTTTATCGTTATCATTTAAAACAACTGTTTTAATTCCACAGACCATACTCTACTACCGTAAACCTGACTTTAAACAAGTTTGTACAGAGACGGCACACTTGAATCGTTTCCGTTACATGTTATGTTAGCCACATTAATTAATTATTTACAACGTCCATTCCTGATTCACCCATACACATACATGCATTATTCTGTACATTTGTAATTTCAATTAATTTCGATTAATTGACGATACCTGAAGAGGATATCGAGTCGTCATGATTCTTTTCACTAGAGAAGCTTTGGTCACATCGAGTCGGACCATTTGTCACGTGATCAATTTCGTGCACCTTCTGCCAGTCAAATCATTTGTAAGCAGTTCAGGAAATCAAGAATGATCTGAAACAGGTGACAGGTACAAGGTTACATTAGAATGGTGACTACGCAGTTTTAACGCCATATTAGTGAGAAGAGATCACACTATAGGTTGAACATGGCAGGGGAGACCTTCAAAGCAGTGAGTTGAGCTGTTTGTTATGTCTTCTTTGCCTGCTAGGCTAGCTAGCTAGCTCAAAAGTAATAACTATATGCATGTGTGCGCGCTTTGTATGTTAATCATTTTTGCATATTATACATGTTTATTTACAGATCACACTAGCAAGAGTTCTCATTCCATGAACTACTCTCTCTGACTCCCAGGAAATGAGCGTGGAGACGCAACGTTAAAGTCCCCTGATGCAATGTATAACCGCCATACTAAAATCAGAGCTCGATGTACAATCTCGCTAAAAGACATCGTGTGATGTGCCCTAATTTTGAGATTGTGGTTTACCCTCCATTATTTATAAGTTGTCACGTCTTTTGTTCCATGCCATGGAAAGTGTGTGTGTGTGTGTGTGGCTCTCTCATTAGGCAGGATTAGGTGGCTGCCTATGGTGGCAGATTGACGAGGGCAGCATTTTCTGAACTATACTGACCAAGACGCATCTCCAACAAGACCTAAAACCTCACATAATTCTGCCCCAAAACAATGTAAATTTCTCTCAACCAGTGGCATATGAGATTTTTTAGGTGAGCGCTGATGCTGCCCTGTGATAGGTGCCCACTTTGTCAGTCAGGGATGCAAAATATGTACCTTGTCCATTCCCAGCGTGCCTTTCCAGGATGCTGTTGGAGAGAAGAAGCACTCCACCAACATTCCTTTAAAAAAAAAAAGATCTAACACAAATCATGTAGCAGATATAGCATATGGTAGAAAGAGTGTGGCCTTTAATGTAGCCTACAGGGTGCAGGAAAAAAATGTATGACAACGTAATGAGAAACTTTTAACATCATACAGGTTTCTCTGATCAAATAGCCTAACCTAAACGGTGCCTGATCAAATTAAAAAGAAATGTGCTGACACGTTAACATATCCTAAAAACAGGTCAAATGGACAATCGGGCTACTCACAACTGCTGTTCAGGAGTTTCATCCCGTGGGCTAAATGGTCATGATCAGTGGTTTCAAGTTTGTGTCCGTACATTTTTTACGAGCTGATCATGGTGGAAAAAAGGGTCGGCGGCAATTATGTTTTTGTATCGCCTAGAGCGGCAGAACGTCCAGAGCCGGCCCTGGTGTGTGTGTGCATGTGGTCAGAGCCCTGACATAGAGCCTATATTTATAAATCTATTAGTCTGGAAACAGTTTGTCCTGTGAGAGACAGCTAAGAACAACAACAGTGTGTTCTAGCCTATGGAGAGTGACATTGACGCAGTCCCCACCACCAGTCTACATGTTGTTCAACAGAAAGAAATCTAACATGATTTTTTTGTTTTTCTCTAGTTTTCTAGGAATGAAGGTCTTTCTCAGCTGGTCTACTGTAACTGGTAAAAACAATGGATTAGTTTAAAGTTGATGCTTCAAAGTGACAATGATTGTGGTGGTGTTTTTGTCTTTCTGTAGTTAAGGTTGTGTAATTTGGCCCTGCTGGGAAGATGTCCCTGTCCACAGCTGCAACTGTACAGGTCCTTCAGCTCACAAAGGTACTAAACTAACTAGAATGACCCATCTCCTGTTTCTTTAGCGCGAGTCAGCTTGATGTACAAGTACACCCCCTGGACAGGACACCGAACTATACATGCTGTTACTTAAATACTAACCTTCTAGAAAGCAACTGCAAGATGGGTGAAGACATGGGCATTTCAGCAATGCAGTGTGTCCTGTGCACATTTCTTTCCGTCAGGCCAAGGAAGAGTCAAGGGTTGTTCTGGAAGATGTTTTTGGGTGTGGCGGTGGGTGTTCCCGTGGTGGTGGGAGTCCAGTACGCCCTTGCGGAACCTAGAGAGAGACGGAAGATGAAGATCTTGGTGGAGGGAGTCGGTCGCTTCTGTAGGTGGGTCCCAACATAACAGTAATATCACCATCCTTTTTGTATGTGATCAAATGTTTTGAATAATTTCCTTTTGGAGTTACACTCAAACCATGTCTCTCTGTCTCTACAGGTCAATATATGTAGGACTCTATATCTCAGTAGATTATTGGTGGACCTCCAATGTGATGTTACGTGGCATGGACAAGGTAAGTTTGACAGAAATATTGGGTGCGTTCCTCTGCCCAGGCATCGCTGAAGCATTCCAGATATTGCAACGGCTAGATACGTAAAATACCTATCAGCTAACCACATATGTTATAGCAATCTGGTGCCTGACGGCACAGTCGAAGACGTGGCACGAAACCATTGGTTGACGCATGCAACGTCTGAGCAGGGCAACGGGACCATTATGAATTGTGACAGGTCTATCTGTCTGCTAAACAGTTGCGTGAGTGTGCAACGATCTCAGTAGTTCAGTCAGGAGACTCACGTCATCTTCCCCTCCCTGTTTTGCCAGAGCAGCCCATCGTTTGTGGCAGGGATGTCATTGTGCCATCAGAGGGCAGCAGACGGCATGGTGGAGGGAGCGGTGCAGAACGGAGGGATATACGTTAAACTGGGACAGGGCCTGTGTGCTTTCAACCACCTGTTGCCTCCTGAGTACGTCAAGACACTGCAGGTCCTGGAGGATAAGGCTCTCAACAGGAGATACAAGGAGGTGAGACCTGCAGTACTTTGTCTTGTCAAACATTGAAGAACAGTTAATGCTCGGCGTCTGACCGTAAGGCGCTACAGAGGGTAGTGCTTAAGGCCCAGTACATCACTGGGACCAAGCTTCCTGCCATCCAGGACCTATATACTAGGCGGTGTCAGAGGAAAGCCCCAATAATTGTCAGACTTCAGTCACCCAAGTCATAGACTGTTCTCTCTGCTACCGCATGGCAAGCGGCACCGGAGGGCCAAGTCTAGGGAAAAGGCTCCTTAACAGCTTCTACCACTCAAGCCATAAGACTGCTGAACAATTAATAAAATGGCCACCTGTACAATTTACATTGACACCACCCTCCATTTGTTTTTTACACTGCTACTACTCACTGTTTATTATCTATGCATAGTCACTTCACCCCTACCTACATGTACAAATTACTGACTAACCTGTACCACCGCACATTTACTCGGTACCGATACCCCCTGTATATAGCCTCATTGCTACTTATTATTTTGGACTTAACTCTTTCTTGAACTGCATTGTTGGTTAAGGGTTTGTAAGTAAGCATTTCACGATAAGGTTGTATTCAGTGCATGTGACAAATAGTTTGATTTTGATTTGATGAAGCAATACAATACAAGAGGCTGTAGTGAAAGTGATAGAGCCATGCTTGTAGTTTTGTCACAGCTTTCAATGCCTCTTCACCATTCATAATTTGAGGCTAGAACAAGCCATTTTATAATGAAAAGTGATGAGGAACATTCTCCCATTAAGTTATCTGGTATGTTCAACCAGGTAGATGCTCTGTTCATAGAGGACTTCAATACGACTCCAGACAAAATGTTTAAGAAGTTTGACTATGAGCCCATCGCAGCAGCCAGTCTGGCCCAGGTCCACAAGGCAGAGCTGCAGGACGGGACTCCTGTCGCTGTCAAAGTGGGTTCAGGTTAACTATACTACACATTCAGCCACTGAATTAAAAGTATACTGTGTATGATTTACACTATTAAATAGGGGTCACATCACCTTGTTAAACCAAACTACACTTTGGTTAAACCAGGCCAGGTGTATATCTCCTGATTCTGAATAGTAAACACTTTCTTCTCCAGGTGCAGTACATAGACCTCAGGGATCGGTTCGATGGTGACATCAGGACTCTGGAAATCCTACTGGACGTTATAAAGTTCATGCACCCCAGCTTCGGCTTCAGATGGGTCCTCAAGGTAAGGGCTCAAACTTGTCTGACAACTTGGTCAAAAACAGTGTTTTATTTTATAGGACATTTATCAGATAATACCTGCAGAGCATGATTAGATACAGCCCTAGACGTGGTCCCCTAAACTAACCTAATGTTGGCATTCTCTGACGATTTTAGGACTTGAAGGGGACATTAGCTCAGGAGCTGGACTTTGAGAATGAGGCCAGGAACTCTGAGAGATGTGCAGAGGAACTGAAACACTTCAAATTTGTCATCGTGCCAAAGGTGTACTGGGACCAAACCAGCAAGGTGAGAGACTGAACTATTCACTGCTGTATATCACGATAGCTGCAATCAGGCAGCCCCCCCCAATAATTTTTTTTGGGGGGTGTCTTTTGACCAATCACATCGGATCTTTTTCTGAGCTGATCTGATTGGTAAAAAGACCAATTCCTGAAGGAAATAAATATCAGTATTGGGCTGCCTGTCTAAACGCAGCCTTTTGATACCTTTTTGACCACTTTTGTATTATTGTACTGTAATAAACAAACAATTTTTCCTTTAGAGAGTGTTGACTGCAGAGTTCTGTGAAGGCTGCAAAATCAACAATTTGGAAGAAATCAAAAGACAAGGACTTAGTTTGAGAGATGTAAGTGCCTATTGTGACACAATAACCTTTGATCATTAGTACTCAGATGAATGTATAAACAGTTCTCTGGCTTTTCAGACTGCTGACAAGCTGATCCGTACGTTTGCAGAGCAGATATTTTACACTGGCTTCATCCACGCTGACCCTCACCCTGGCAATGGTAGGGTTCAGTGTCTACTGAACTCTTAACATGCTCATTTATTGATTTGTGTAACTTGTACCAGGGCAGTTTACAAGATGTTTTTCTGAGAACTGGGTCACGTTGATAATAAATAACTACAGTACAACAATATTTGCTTAAAATGACTTGGTGACCTTGAATGCATGTTATCTGTACCATGTCACAGTGCTTGTGAGAAGAGGTCCAGACAAGAAGGCAGAGCTGGTACTGTTGGATCACGGCCTGTATGAATACCTCAGTGAAATGTAAGGTTCATAATATGCCATTTAGCAAACACTTTTATCCAAAGTAACTCACCGTAGTGTGGATACATTTTAGATCCTGCATGTTTTAATGGTACAACTTGTATGTTTTACTATCAACTCTAACCTTTGGCTCTGTAGTGACAGGGTAGCTCTGTGTAAACTGTGGAGGTCCATAGTCCTGAGAGACGATGCTGCCATGAAGAGGTACTCCAACAGCCTGGGGGTCAAAGGTGAGAGGACAACTGTCATTTAGGCTTAATAAAGTTTCATTTTATTTCAAACGGATTCCTTCATTTAAACAGAAGTCATATGCCTTGAACAAATCCAGTCTCACAACAAAGACCTGCTTACAATATCCTGTATCCTATCAGACTACTTCATCTTCTCTGAGATGCTGCTGCAACGGCCAATCAACATGCGGGAATTGGGCCTGTCCAACATCCTGAGTCGTGAAGAGACAACCTATATGAGGAACATGGCTGTCAATCACTTTGACAACATCATGGTTGTGCTCAAGTCCATGCCACGCCCCATGCTGCTGGTGTTCAGGAACATCAACACGGTCCGCAGCATCAACATCGCACTGGGAGCTCCTGTAGACCGATACTGTGTCATGGCTAAGAGGTTAGTAGCAACATCAGGCTGGGGGCTCCGGGTAGACCAATACTGTGTCATGGCTAAGAGGTTAGTAGCAACATCAGGCTGGGGGCACCGGGTAGACCAATACTGTGTCATGGGTAAGAGGTTAGTAGCAGCATCAGGCTGGGGGCTCCGGGTAGACCAATACTGTGTCATGGCTAAGAGGTTAGTAGTAGCAACATCAGGCTGGGGACTCCGGGTAGACCGATACTGTGTCATGGCTAAGAGGTTAGTAGTAGCATCAGGCTGGGGGCTCCGGGTAGACCGATACTGTGTCATGGCTAAGAGGTTAGTAGCAGCAGCAACATCAGGCTGGCAACATCAAGCTGGGGGCTCTGGTCGACAGATACTGTGTAATGGCTAAGAGGTTAGTAGTAGCAGCAGGCTGGGGGCTCCGGAGGACAGATACTGTGTCATGGCTAAGAGGTGAACAGACGAGTGTTTCACATAGCAGCAGTTGTAGATGCTTACTAACCTGTTGTCCTGTCTCCAGCGCTGTGCAATGTTGGGGGCGGCTCCAGGCAGAGAGGCCGGGTGTCCTTCCAAGGTTCAGGGTGTTGCGATGGGTGCGGGCCACCTGGGAGAGCCTCAAGTTCGAGTGTGCCCTGAGGTAACGAATTATCCTTAAACACTATACACAGTAACCACGTTTCCATCCAGTTTTATGCAATTAAAGTCATACAGTATAAAAAATTAAATAAATTACGACAGCTGTGATTGGAATTGGACGCTTCGGTGCAATTTTATAAATGCCGACAGATAATTTGTTCGTTCGAAGTGGTGGGATCTTTGTCGATAACATTTATTATGAGAGAAATGGCAGTGGAATTTTATGCTTTTATGCGAAAATACTGATAACCATATCGAAGTAAACTTGGGAGTCACGCGATATGGTGTGTGTGGTCTACCCACTACGACTTGGGAAAGTATGACGTTTATTAGGCTACAGATTAAATAATTTATGACCTTCACAGGGTGGGTAAAGCACACGGTAATCTTAATGCTTGATGCTCCTTTCCAATGAATATCGAGGGTCCTTTTCTGGTGACATGATCGATGCTTGACTGCCGTTTGACAAATGCAAAAATTCTCCATAAATCTCATGTAGACTAGCCTAACCACTATCTGCTAGCTGTTGGCTAGAGCGCTAGTGTCAAGACCAGTGTAGGAACATTTGCTATTTAAACACCATTTGTGAAAACTATCAGTTGACAATGCGATGGAAACACATTGAACTTGAGATTTTTTATTCGGTACATGAAAACTGAAGTGGAAAAAGTACATTGTGTGCAATACATCACATACTGAAAAGGTATCAGCAACTAGTCCGTTTGGAAACACCACCGGTAGGAAAACGCATTTTCTTTATGCGGATTATTGAATATTTGCATAAATCTGTTGCCAATTTTATGGAACCCTAGCTAGTGGCCAGTTTCGGGACACCCATCTAGTACCAGGTCTGATCCTCCCACCGTACCTGCCTCCAGATCACCATGTATTCTTTGGGGTATGGAAACGTTTCATAATTGGTATCAAGGGACTTAACATTCCCTACACCACCACCAACAGCCTGTACTGTTAACACCAGGCATGATGAGGTTATTGTGTCATGCTGCTTACTGCCGTTAGCATAATGCAACAGATTCGTCAGACCAGGCAATTGTCCAGTGTTGGTGATCATGTGCCCACTGGAGCCGCCGCTTGTTTTTAGCTGATGGGCATCAAACCCGGTGTGGGAGTCTGCTGCATTAGCCCGTCCTTTACAAGGACCAACGATTTGTGTGTTCCGAGATGCTGTTCTGCACACCACTGTTGTACCTCGCCATTATTTGCCCGTTTTGTGGCCCATCTGTTGGAAACTGTCGTGTGCAGAGCCCAGGAGGCCGACCATGTCGGAAGATACTAGAACCAACGATCAAACACGCTCAGTCGCATAAGTCACTTGTTTTGTCCATTCTAATGTTCAAACAGTAACTGGATGCTTGTCTGCCTGCATTATATACCAAGCCATGACCACATGACTGTCTGTAGGCGCTAACCATTTCTGGGAAAGGGGTGGTGTACCTAAATAAACTGGCCAGTGTATAGCAGTAGACCCGGCTGGGTAGGTCTTGCTACAAGCATTCCCCAAAATACATACATACAATTTGGCAATTTTAGTTCCTACAAAATTGCCTACCTTTCTTACCGTTAACTTTAATTATTGTATCTTCCCAGGTCTGAGATGGCGATGATGACTCTGACACGATCCCTGCTGTCTTTGTTGTCTTACTTTAACCTCATATCGCTGGACGAGGAAGTTTACCAATACCTGAAGTAGAGGCCGACAACACAAACCTCAGCTGCATACCTGATACTAGTGACTCCTGTTTCAAGCTCAAGAAATGCAACCCGTTTGACAGGACATGATAGTTGTCAAATGGATAGATGTGCTTCCAAAATGGTGCTATGCATTTCCAACTTCTACAGTACATACCAAATCTGCAGATTTATGATGTAAAATTGTCTTAATCAGTCAGGACAGAAAAAGCCGTAAACACAGCTCCAAGCCAAGGACTTCATTCACCAGCAGTCATGGCATTGAGGCGCACTGTCTGTGCTGCCAAGGAATATGTGAACTGACATGACATTAGCGCTATTTTATTAAACACAGAGAGCCATTTAATGTTTTTTTTTATTTGACCTTTCACGGGTTGAATTTGATGGCATTATGTGGAGAAAAACAGCCTGAAAGTGATTCCTTTGAGGTAAGATTCTTGCTGTGACCAGTCAAAATTCAAATCAGATTGCTCTGTCATTAAGTCTTATTAATAGCACATGTTTAGGCACTGAGCAGATTCAGGCCTTTTAACCCTCCTGTTGTGTTTGTTTCATGTTAATTGTGTTCCCGGTCCAAAATGACCACCCCATTATAAATCCATGAAGTTGAGCTATTTGCGGCCTGTAGGCCTCATTGAACTGAGCAAAAAAAAGCATTATGTATGGATTATTTTGACTATAACATACTCGGATGAAACTGCTGTTTAACAAGGACTCTCTCCTCACCAGTGTCATGATCAAGAGCCTCAGTATATAATTTGGTCATTGTGCTGCCACAATGAAGTGTGAGCAAGGCCTCAAAAGCTTCATATACCAGAACTGCAAGAAAAGGTCTATATTATTGAAACAATGTTGCGATTATGAGAATGCCAACAGGTGTGGTTTCTGTGGAAGCCAAGAAGGTGAGTGTTGAAACACACATGCGGGGGTTTGGCAGAGGAAGTGTGTCGATGTGCCTGAACTCCATGTTATACCACAGGTGTACAGAAGTTAAAACACCCCAAAAAATTGAAAATCAATGTACACTGCTCAAAAAAATAAAGGGAACACTTAAACAACACAATGTAACTCCAAGTCAATCACACTTCTGTGAAATCAAACTGTCCACTTAGGAAGCAACACTGATTGACAATAAATTTCACATGCTGTTGTGCAAATGGAATAGACAAAAGGTGGAAATTATAGGCAATTAGCAAGACACTCCCAATAAAGGAGTGATTCTGCAGGTGGTGACCACAGACCACTTCTCAGTTCCTATGCTTCCTGGCTGATGTTTTGGTCACTTTTGAATGCTGGCGGAGCTCTCACTCTAGTGGTAGCATGAGACGGAGTCTACAACCCACACAAGTGGCTCAGGTAGTGCAGCCTATCCAGGATGGCACATCAATGTGAGCTGTGGCAAGAAGGTTTGCTGTGTCTGTCGGCGTAGTGTCCAGAGCATGGAGGCGCTACCAGGAGACAGGCCAGTACATCAGGAGACGTGGAGGAGGGCAACAACCCAGCAGCAGGACCGCTACCTCCGCCTTTGTGCAAGGAGGAGCACTACCAGAGCCCTGCAAAATGACCTCCAGCAGGCCACAAATGTGCATGTGTCAGCATATGGTCTCACAAGGGGTCTGAGGATCTCATCTCGGTACCTAATGGCAGTCAGGCTACCTCTGGCGAGCACATGGAGGGCTGTGCGGCCCCACAAAGAAATGCCACCCCACACCATGACTGACCCACCGCCAAACCGGTCATGCTGGAGGATGGTGCAGGCAGCAGAACGTTCTCCACGGCGTCTCCAGACTCTGTCACATGTGCTCAGTGTGAACCTGCTCTCATCTGTGAAGAGCACAGGGCGCCAGGGGCGAATTTGCCAATATTGGTGTTCTCTGGCAAATGCCAAACGTCCTGCAGTGTTGGGCTGTAAGCACAACCCCCACCTGTGGACGTCGGGCCCTCATACCACCCTCATGGAGTCTGTTTCTGACCGTTTGAGCAGACACATGCACATTTGTGGCCTGCTGGAGGTCATTTTGCAGGGCTCTGGCAGTGCACCTCCTTGCACAAAGGCGGGGGTAGTGGTCCTGCTGCTGGGTTGTTGCCCTCCTACGGCCTCCTCCACGTCTCCTGATGTACTGGCCTGTCTCCTGGTAGCGCCTCCATGCTCTGGACACTACGCTGACAGACACAGCAAACCTTCTTGCCACAGCTCACATTGATGTGCCATCCTGGATAGGCTGCACTACCTGAGCCACTTGTGTGGGTTGTAGACTCCGTCTCATGCTACCACTAGAGTGAGAGCACCGCCAGCATTCAAGTGACCAAAACATCAGCCAGGAAGCATAGGAACTGAGAAGTGGTCTGTGGTCACCACCTGCAGAATCACTCCTTTATTGGGGGTGTCTTGCTAATTGCCTATAATTTCCACCTTTTGTCTATTCCATTTGCACAACAGCATGTGAAATTTATTGTCAATCAGTGTTGCTTCCTAAGGGGACAGTTTGATTTCACAGAAGTGTGATTGACTTGGAGTTACATTGTGTTGTTTAAGTGTTCCCTTTATTTTTTTGAGCAGTGTATTTTGTGTGGACAAAGTCATGGAACCTTATGACTGAGAGAACTTGTAAATGGGTCCAAGTCGACCGGAGCACAGCAGGAGGGTTAACCTTATGTTGCATTACCTGGATAATGGCACATAGATTCTGAGAACTACATACCTGCAGTGAAAGTCATTCATGTTTATCATTTTAAGGAAATATTGGGTGCATCGCTCAATCTAATGTGTAAAACTCCAACTGTGAAAACAAAAGCTTACGCTGCTGAATAAATGACTTTCATAAATATGAAGGTAAGAGTTTGTCAACTAAATAAAGTGCCCTACCTCCCCTTGGATTTCTTTGGCACTTGTAAATGATGTCCATGACAGATTTGTGAGTTACATGTGCGGATCTCAAATTATTGAGCCTAAAAGACCAAAATGGATATAACATTTTATAAAGACCCATACAATTCAGAATTTATCATATTTTGTTGAAAAAAATATTCTAAGAAACATGATTAAACACAAACATACATTTCCATACAGAAAATAGATACCAAAAAGCCTCCTTTTCATTTAATATAAAAAATGGGGGAAGACCCTGGGTCTCACATGCTGAGGGGGCGTGGTCAAGGATGCTGCTCTCAGAAATGAGCAGTCACCCTGTCAACTTCAAGAAGATCATCCAAGACCTAAAATGGACAGAGGGATACATTATTCAAATATCTCAACTAATAGCTATTTGCTCCAAGTTGATATGGACTATAGATTGGATTTAGCTACATTATTAAGATGCATTGGCTTGCATAGCTAGTTGTCAGAGAACTAGGCCAAAGGGACTAATAATACTCACTATATCAGAGGTGGTGCCAATCTTCTTGGCCAACTCACTACGCTCCATGGTGCTGAGGTACAGGTACTTGTTGAGCAGCTCTCCATCCAGAATGTTCCGCACCGCGTTCTGGAGCTGCCGCCGGTCAGCATGCAACATCCTGGTGGAACGAGATCCAAAAACAGCATTAGTCTAAACCCAAAGTGTCAAATTTCTAAAAAGCCACTTAATGTTGCTTAAAAGCATTTAAGTGTTGCCAACTTAAGATTTATGGGGAAAATATTGATAACCAACCAAAGTTCAGTGACCTTGTGTGGCAAGTTACCTGAATGCCTTGGGGTTTAATCCTGCGTGGTGTGGCAGCATTGTGGTAAGAGCGTTTTGCAACATCAGCAATCTGCGGTAGGTCTTCTCCTGCATGGGCAGCAGCAGCCCGAGGCCTCCATCCAGAGTTGCTGGAGGGAGGGAAGAGGATTAGTTACTGCTGAAGCGCCTGGAAATCCTCTTTTTAGCTACTAACACCATGTTGATCCTTCTGAGAGCAACATACCAAGAGGAGAATTTGATCACATATACTGAAGGAAGATATCAGACAACTCTTTATTCACATGACCTACTCCTACCCTGTATTTGTCGATAGAAATTACAAAGTCAAAGTTGTGTCCTACCAAACCATGTGATGTGTTTGTTGTCCCAGGCCAGGGTCTTCTTGTTAGCTGTGTCCAGTGCCCCTCGACAAGGCATCCTCCAGAAGGCGTTGACATGAGCTCCCACGTTGAAGTCTGCCCTCCTCAGCAGACGCATGCCTCCGAAACTCTCCTTAGCTTCAGCAGGGAGCAAAGTAACACTTCAGTGATCATGACACGGTGGAACTGCAGTTTGTCATCACACATGACCTCGGTCTTTATTTGATATTCGGGTGTTTGTGGGATAAGCATTACAACATTTGTGGTTAACCTGAGTATTCGATATTCTCCATGCTTGTAGGAGAAGTATTACCATGTTTACGTTGTAACTCACCTTCAGGCAGATACATGTACACCGACAGATTCTGGTCTCGGTCTGACACTGAAACGTAGAGAAAACAGGTTTACTTTGAGAGGACTAGGCTCTAGCCTGGTAGAGCGTTCTCCTGATTAGCTACCAAAGTTAGATAACCTTACCCAGGAATCCCAGCTGGTTGTTATCCACCATAAACTCTACGCTGTAGACCTCCAGAGGCTTGGCGTCCTGAGGAACCAAACACCGAAACAAAACCATTAAGACAAGGCTCCCCAATTGCATTCAGACGCGGGCTGATTTTTCCTTGAGTGGAAGGTCGGTTGTCCAGAACATAAGTTGTACACTACAAATTGACCGCTAGAATCCCAAACAGATATAGTATGACAATAACACAATTTGAAACCTTGATTACATTGGAATAAGATCACATATGCCTCTCCATTTACATGTGGGAATAGATTTCCCAAAATAAAACTGACCTCATTTCCTGGTGATTTTACAGTCTTATGTACAAGAACTAAAATTATATACACACAGTGAACAAAAATATAAAATGCAACATGTAAAAAGTGTTGGTCCCATTTTTCATGAGCTGAAATAAAAGATCCCAGAAATGTTCCATTCGCACAAAAAGCTTATTTCGCTCAAATTCTGTGCACAAATTACTTTACATCCCCGTTTCTCATTTTCCAAGATAATCCAGCCACCTGACAGGTGTGGCATAACAAGAAGCTGATTAAACAGCATGATCATTGTGCTGGGGGAAAAAAGGCCACTCTAAAATGTACAGTTGTGTCACAACGGCGCAGATGTCTTAAATTTTGAGGGAGCGTCCAGCAGAGCTGTTGCCAGAATTTTATGTTAATTTCTCTATCTCATAAACTGCCTCCAATGTCATTTTAAAGAATTTGGCAGTACATCCAACCGGTCTCACAACCGCAGACCACGTGTAACCACACCAGCTCAAGACCTTCACCTGCGGGATCGTCTGAGGAAGGGAAGGTGCTGAGGAATATTTCGGTCTTCAATAAAGCTTTTTTGGGGGGGGAAAACTAAATGTTGATTGGGGAACCCTGCATTAAGAGAAGAGACTCAAACACTGGCATGAAGCTCGAACATGAATGACAATGATCATTTAAACATCCCCTCCGGCACAGCACTGCTCTCTAGAAGATAAACTCAACCCAAGAAACCCTGGGATCCAACAGAGGAACACAGGAAAAAAACATAGTACTTCCTTTCCTTCATGAACAGAAACACTCATCTGGGATGTACAGTTAAATCCATAAACAACAAACTGACATGGAACAAAACCCCTCAGAGAATGACAAATCAGAAGAGACTAAATCACGTGTTACTTGAACACAGTACTTTGAAGTTGACGGTTTCCCTGTGTTACTACTAAAGTAGTTCTGTATTCTTGCCGTCTTACCCTGCTAATTAACGACAACGTCTTACTCTCAGGCTGGTATCTGAGCAGAGAGATGCTCTTCATGACGTCAGCTGCCAGGATAAAGTTCTTGATGCTAAACATCTGGTGGATGTAAAGCTGGGTGTCGATGAAGGCCATGCCTGTCAGGTCATTGTCCTTCAGACTCCACAGAAAGATCTAGACAGAGAGAGGAATAGACAGACACGGTGAGCACAACCAGGACTTTGTCTCAGGGTTACAGGAGAGATGGTTGACATACTGTACTTGTGCTCCTTAAAAAGGGCTTTCTGAACAGTTCTTAAAATAATGGCTAATTCAATAATATATTCAACTGCAACATGTTGGCCACAAAATGAAAACAATGTAAATCGGAACAGAATTATATTGAGAGGTGGGTGGGAAATGCATCTAGACTGAGACATCTGTAGTGGTATATTCAGAGGTGGGTCTGTCACCTTCTGTCCGATTGCAGAGACCAAGTATCCGCTGCAGTGACACAGAGCTGTGACTGGTCCCTTCTGCTCCTTCTCATACAGAACCTTGAATTTGTTCTTCGTCAGGGGCTGACCCGGTTCCGGGACCACCTCAATCACATCCAGGATCAGGATCTGGACACAACAGTAGAGAGAGAAATAAGTCCAGACTAAAATCAACATCATGATTTCAAATGGCATCGTCTACCTGTCGGTCCTGAGTTTCATGACCACCTGACCCAACTAGGAAAAACTCTGGATCCCTGCTTTAGACTATAACTTAGAGCATAGAACTTGGGCCTAAAAAGGTATTCCTGGCTCTAGTCAGTAGTCACAGAAGTGTTGGTGACTCACCCGGCCCCTACAGGTGACCTCCTCCCCCTGCATGAGACAAGTCCCGGCAGCTATGTATCCCTTCAGCCCAGACACCGTCTCCTGACTCCTCAACGCCACAGTCTTCATACAAGTCACATGTTCCCACTCCTCCAGGTCAATCCTGACCAATATCACATAGGGAGGAAGGTCAGAACAGACACCCAACTACTGTGGCGTAGATGCTTAAATATAAACATGCATCCGATCTACAATGAATATGCCTCACGTTAGAGGCTGCAGATAGCTGCAGTAGCTACAGTTGTTACCGTGTGTTAGGGATGGCCTCCCAGCTGACAGGAGATATGAGCTGAATGGAGAAATTCTCCTGCTGAGGAGGAATGTAGCGTTCGTCTGAGAAGAACAGCACCAAGGAATTTTAATGGTGGAAGAATGAATGAAGGAACAAAGAAATAAACCAATGAGAAAGTGAAACGCACGTCATGGAGACAGACTAATGCATATACTGGTCCCACCTCTGTCTATGGTCTCAAACTCCTTCTCCTCTCCGGTCATTCTGGGGATGCGAGTGCAGGGGTCCTTCACGCTGGTGCACACTGCATACACCTTGGACTCCACATGGTAGGACACATAGTGAACGGTGCACCTCAGAGGAATCTTCCTGACTGGCCAGGGGGCGTCATACGACAGGTACGTGGGTAGAACACTGATCCTCAGCTCGCCCTGCTTGTTGAAGTAGAGGAAACCTTTAGGGCAGTTGATGTTGTGGAAGGGGGAGAAGGACTCGATTGGTCCGTCAATCGTCATGGGGTGGAGCCTCATCGCCCCCCGTGACGTCACCAGCATCCAGTGAGGGGAGGGGCCACAGATGAACACCTGACACACAAACCAGAAAACGACACATGAGAACACACAGAACTACAGTAGATATGAAGTCTGCGTGCACAGCAGTACCTCTCCAAGATTTATCTTGCAGGGAACCTGAGAATCCACAAGTGTACCCCTTGTTACCCATGATGTACAGTGCTTTCGGAAAGTATTCAGACCCCTTGACTTTTTTGTTGTTATGTTACAGCCTTATTCTAAAGTTGATTAAATAGTCCCCCCCCCCAATCAATCTACACAATACCCCATAATGACATCACAATACCCCATAATGGAAAAAGCAAAAAAAGGTTTAGACATTTTTGCAAAATTATAAAAAATCTAATTTACATAAGTATTCAGACCCTCAGTACTTTGTTGAAGCACCTTTGGCAGAGATCACAGCCTACTTGCTCTGTTCATCTTTGCCACGATCCTGACTAGTCTCCCAGTCCATGCTGCTGAAAAACATATGGAAAGTTCTCCCATCTCCACAGAGGAACTCTGGGAGCTCTGTCAGAGTGACCATCGGGTTCTTGTTCACCTCCCTGACCAAGGCCCTTCTCCCCCGATATCTCAGTTTAGCTGGGCGGCCAGCTCTAGGAAGAGTCTTGGTGGTTCCAAACTTCTTGCATTT
This sequence comes from Salvelinus fontinalis, assembly GCF_029448725.1. Lineage (NCBI taxonomy): Eukaryota > Metazoa > Chordata > Actinopteri > Salmoniformes > Salmonidae > Salvelinus > Salvelinus fontinalis. The sequence continues at coordinate 20,027,570 of NC_074686.1, forward strand.
AAGAATGATGGAAGCCACTGTGTTCTTAGGGACATTCAATGTTGCAGAATTTTTTTGGTACACTTCCTCAGATCTGTGCCTCGACACAATCCTGTCTTGGAGCACTACGGACAATTCCTTCAACCTCATGGATTGGTTTTTGCTCTGACATGCACTGTCAACCTTATATAGACAGGTGGGTGCCTTTCCAAATCATGTCCAACTGAATTTCACAGGTGAACTCCCATCAAGTTGTAGAAATGGAAACAGGATGCAGGGGAGCTCAATTTTAAATCTCATAGCAAGGGATCTGAATACTTACATAAATAAGGTATCTGTTTTAAAAATGTTATACATTTGCAAACATTTCTAAAAACCTGTTTTCGCTTTGTTATTAGGTAGTGTGTGTAGATTTATGAGGAAAACATTTAATTTAATTCATTTCAGAATAAGGCTGTAACGCAACAAAAATGTGGGAAAAGGGAAGGGTTCTGAATACTTTCCGAATGCACTGTGTATATATAGTCTTGTAGGAAAATAACCTCTTACCCCAGAGTAGCCTGAGATATCCTCAAAGTATCTGAACCTGGCCACGCGACCTTTGACCACCGTTGGCCCCTCCTCGCTGAGACCAACCTGACCCTCCGCCTTCTTATCTTTCTTCACCTTCGACTTCTTCTCCCGGAAGTTGATGTTGTGGGGCATCTGAGACGAGACAGGAGAACAGTTAGAGGACATACATCAGTGTTGAATGGGAGTTTTAGGACTGGTTTCCCAGACACAGATTAAGCCTAGTCCTAAAAGCTGTTGACTTGGCTTGTCCAATGGCCTTGCTCTTCTTACCTTCTTGAAGCGGACCTTCAGGTTGCTCTGATGCTGCTGCTGGTCATATGGGAACGCTTCATAGATCAGAAGCTCCTGTTCAACATGGACCTGGGAATGCAACAGAACATACAGCCAGTTATATCGAAAGCAATTTAAAAAATTTGAATCAATGAAGTACTACTGCTACACATTCTGCTGTCGTCATTCCACTTTAATACCTGTACTGAAAACTCACCAGCAGGTAGGGTCTGCAGTGGTTGTTGCCGAGCGACACCAGGGCCACCTCTTTGACCAATGGAATCTCTCCTTGTCGTGTCACTTCCTCCTTTTTCCCCTCACCCTGGGCTGCTGATTGGCCGGCGGAGCTGTCAACCAACACTCTCTGGCCAACAGGGAAGTTCTTGACCAGGAACACCAGTCTCCAGTCAGGTAGCTGGTAGATCTAGAGAACAGGAGGAAGATGTGTTACTATAGCTCTACTGTATAGATAAAGTTCACCTGTCGGTTGTGGTGTCACTCATTACTATGGCCACTGAGTTCCTGTGAATTTCTGAGCATAAAACTAAAGTTCCCAGGTTTATATCCAACCTCTAAACAGCACCATAGTATAAATGTTGGCATTTAAACAGTTAACATCTTAACAAATGTGTAAATTATGTAAACTAAATGATATACAATGTGTATTGATACAGCTATTGTTAATATGATGCTGATAAACTAGACATTGATCCTGACCTCCATGACGCCGTTCTCGCGGACCATCATGCACCAGTGTGTAGGTTCAGCTCGTCCCAACCTCCCCTCGGAGCCCCCACCCAGGGCCCCAGAGGAGAGGCGGTAGCCGGGGTGGGACTCGTCTTTGGTGGGGGTGATGCCTGCTGGGTTACAGTCTCCATACAACATCTCCTCCTCATCATCCACTGTGTTACTAAAGAGGAGACATGGGAGATAGGTTTACTGCTAAACTCTGAGGTGAGACAGGCCCTTCACTGACTACGAGACGCCCCCCCCAAATAAAAAAAAGTGTCCATGCGAAAAGTTGGTATTGCTCTCATTCTTCAGTTTAAAACAATATACTTTATTCAAAAACATCCTACCCGAGGTCCTATATGATTGCCTCTTACCTGAGGTCCTGTAGAATGGTCTCGGTCTCTGATTGGCTCTTGAACATGCTGTCTTGATCCTCAGTGTGACAGGTCTGCTTGTTCTCTGTGGTGAACATCCCGCTGACGTCACGGAACGCACACAGCGTGATCACACGGGGTTGCTGTAGGGGAGAGAGAGTCACCGGTCTGACAATCCTATTTTTTCACTCATTCATCCATCGGTTGTGTTGTAATACTGCCTGGCTTAGTTGTGCAGTGCAGGATATGACCGTGACTCAAAGCAGCTATATGTGGTTTCTGCAGGGCCAGGCTGTAGTGTAATGTGTTATGTAGTGTCGTATCAGTGACTCACAGCAGCTATATGTGGTTTCTGCAGGGCCAGGCTGTAGTGTAATGTGTTATGTAGTGTCGTATCAGTGACTCACAGCAGCTATCTGTGGTTTCTGCAGGGCCAGGCTGTAGTGTAATGTGTTGTGTTATGTAGTGTCGTATCAGTGACTCACAGCAGCTATATGTGGTTTCTGCAGGGCCAGGCTGTAGTGTAATGTGTTGTGTTATGTAGTGTCGTATCAGTGACTCACAGCAGCTATATGTGGTTTCTGCAGGGCCAGGCTGTAGTGTAATGTGTTATGTAGTGTCGTATCAGTGACTCACAGCAGCTATATGTGGTTTCTGCAGGGCCAGGCTGTAGTGTAATGTGTTGTGTTATGTAGTGTCGTATCAGTGACTCAAAGCAGCTATATGTGGTTTCTGCAGGGCCAGGCTGTAGTGTAATGTGTTATGTAGTGTCGTATCAGTGACTCACAGCAGCTATATGTGGTTTCTGCAGGGCCAGGCTGTAGTGTAATGTGTTATGTAGTGTCGTATCAGTAACTCACAGCAGCTATCTGTGGTTTCTGCAGGGCCAGGCTGTAGTGTAATGTGTTGTGTTATGTAGTGTCGTATCAGTGACTCACAGCAGTTATCTGTGGTTTCTGCAGGGCCAGGCTGTAGTGTAATGTGTTATGTAGTGTCGTATCAGTGACTCACAGCAGTTATCTGTGGTTTCTGCAGGGCCAGGCTGTAGTGTAATGTGTTATGTAGTGTCGTATCAGTAACTCACAGCAGCTATCTGTGGTTTCTGCAGGGCCAGGCTGTAGTGTAATGTGTTGTGTTATGTAGTGTCGTATCAGTGACTCACAGCAGTTATCTGTGTTTTCTGCAGGGCCTGGCTGTAGCGTAATGTGTTGTGTTATGTAGTGTCGTATCAGTGACTCACAGCAGTTATCTGTGGTTTCTGCCGGGCCAGGCTGTAGTGTAATGTGTTATGTAGTGTCGTATCAGTGACTCACAGCAGTTATCTGTGGTTTCTGCAGGGCCAGGCTGTAGTGTAATGTGTTGTGTTATGTAGTGTCGTATCAGTGACTCACAGCAGTTATCTGTGGTTTCTGCAGGGCCAGGCTGTAGTGTAATGTGTTGTGTTATGTAGTGTCGTATCAGTGACTCACAGCAGTTATCTGTGGTTTCTGCAGGGCCAGGCTGTAGTGTAATGTGTTGTGTTATGTAGTGTCGTATCAGTGACTCACAGCAGTTATCTGTGGTTTCTGCAGGGCCAGGCGGTGGGTCTTGCCCATGTAGGAGTCGGTCTTCAGGACAAACATGGTGACCACTCCGTCTGCCGTCATGATGACCACATAGGGGTCCGCTACAGAGCACTGCACTATGGGAGAACCCAGGTCCACCGGGATGAAGTGCAGCTGGGTCACTGGAAGGAACATCAAATCAAAAGAAATTCCAAAGCCCCTTTAGTTGTCACAAAGTGCTTGACAGTCAGTGAAAGAGAGGATGAGTGACGGGTAGGGACACAGAGGATCATGGGTTATTTTCTTCTTTGATTGAAAGACGGACAGATCTCTCTACCTCCTTCCAGTAGCCGTATGCCCATGGGGGAGACCTGGATGATGTATTTGTTGTCTCCGATGTTCCCAGCAAACACAGTGGGCCCCTGGGTGGCGAAACCACTGGTGTCCAGCTCCATGATCTCCTGGCCCGTCTGCAGGATCTAGAGGCCCACACAGGAGGGGTTCCAGTTACTTTCAATAGACCTCAATCATTACCCTTAACTCAATCAACATCACAGACTCAATCTAAACGTGCTGGAGCACTGTAGGCTCCCTTTCAGACTGCTGTGTAGAGCGGAGTGTGTCTCGGGGTGCAGTGTGTACTGTACTGTGTAGAGATGTGGTGGGAGGTGTGGGTGTACCATGGTGGAGTCCTCTCTGCTGAGAATCAGGAAGCCATGTTTTTTCTTATCGTCCTCCACTGGCGCAGGCTCCGCCTTCTGTTCTTCTTCCTCAGGGGTCTCACCTTCTCCCTCAGCTGCAGGGGGCTTGTCTTTCTCTTTGACTTTCTCCTTGACCTCATTGGAGATGACAGTCCACATGTCATGGCAACCTGGCAGCTCAAAGGTGGTAACCACCTGGGGTCGGATGCTTCTCTGGGAGGCGCCAGGACAAAAACGATCATCAATGATCAATAACAGAACAATGACCCCTAGGAGTAAGTGACCACCTGGGGAGTGATGGTCCTCTGGGAGGACAAGGGGCCACACAAAACAATCATCAATAACCACAGAACTATCGCCAGAGGGAATAACTGAATCATCCACTCTCAAAGCTGACACTGAATATAAGCTCTTCAGTTTTTTTATCAGTGCAGTAATTTATAAGTCTTCACAATGTTCTTTCCATGAATGCATGTATAAGTGTGTCTGGGTGGTTTATAAGCTGCTCCATTGACCTCTGAGGCAGCAGCCCTGGTAAACCCAGAGAGGTTCTTCTCTGTAGCACCGTCACTGAACCTGAGGTAGACAGGCCTCGCCACCACAGGTCTTAGAACAGTGCATCCACAAGCATACACTTGCACAGAAATACAAAAGACAGGCTGAGTAGAGTATTTACCTGGCCGAGTAGAGTATTTACCAGGCCGAGTAGAGTATTAACCAGGCCGAGTAGAGTATTAACCAGGCCGAGTAGAGCATTTACCAGGCCGAGTAGAGCATTAACCAGGCCGAGTAGAGCATTAACCAGGCCGAGTAGAGCATTAACCAGGCCGAGTAGAGTATTAACCAGGCCGAGTAGAGTATTAACCAGGCCGAGTATTAACCAGGCCGAGTAGAGTATTAACCAGGCCGAGTAGAGTATTAACCAGGCCGAGTAGAGTATTAACCAGGCCGAGTAGAGTATTAACCAGGCCGAGTAGAGTATTAACCAGGCCGAGTAGAGTATTAACCAGGCCGAGCAGAGTATTAACCAGGCCGAGCAGAGTATTAACCAGGCCGAGCAGAGTATTAACCAGGCCGAGTATTAACCAGGCCGAGTATTAACCAGGCCGAGTATTAACCAGGCCGAGTATTAACCAGGCCGAGTATTAACCAGGCCGAGTATTAACCAGGCCGAGTATTAACCAGGCCGAGTATTAACCAGGCCGAGTAGAGTATTAACCAGGCCGAGTAGAGTATTAACCAGGCCGAGTAGAGTATTAACCAGGCAGAGTAGAGTATTAACCATGCTGAGTATTAACCAGGCTGAGTATTAACCAGGCTGAGTATTAACCAGGCTGAGTATTAACCAGGCTGAGTATTAACCAGGCTGAGTAGAGTATTTACCAGGCTGAGTAGAGTATTTACCAGGCTGAGTAGAGCATTTACCAGGCTGAGTAGAGCATTTACCAGGCTGAGTAGAGCATTTACCAGGCTGAGTAGAGTATTTACCAGGCTGAGTAGAGTATTTACCAGGCTGAGTAGAGCATTTACCAGGCTGAGTAGAGCATTTACCAGGCTGAGTAGAGCATTTACCAGGCTGAGTAGAGCATTTACCAGGCTGACTAGAGCATTTACCAGGCCGAGTAGAGCATTAACCAGGCTGAGTAGAGCATTTACCAGGCTGAGTAGCGCATTTACCTGAAGCACAGACAGACCTCCGTTCTTCCCAAAGCCAGAACACACCACTATCTCCAAGTCAGGTTCTGGGTTGGTCTGGAACTGTGAACACAGAAATACCAAACATGGTGCTTAATAATGTGTTTTACTGTTTGCATAGCAAAAGCTTGAGAAAATACCTTGGTAGTGGTATTAGATATTGATCAGCGCTTTCACAAATAGAACACAGCCATGATGGACCAGAAAGACTCTTAAAGGTTAGAAACCTCTTTTGCGAGGGTGATCTGGAATGAAAGTTAAAGTGTTTAAGTACCTCTTCAGAGAGGAAGGCTGGCTCCCCCATGGACGCACCAGCACAAGGTCCGATGTTCAGTATGCTGTCACACACCTTGGAGGCAAACAAAACCATATTGTAAAGACTGCAATAACCAAGACTGGAGTAATATGAATAATGAACTGATGAAGCTTCAACTGGGGTAACAAGGGGTCCTACCTCAAAGGAGTAAGTGGCCAACTGTGTGCCAGATGCCGCCTCGCTCCCGTACACCTCAATTTCATCCACCTCATCAGGCAGTTGGTTCTTACCAGCTGGATACGGGACATGGGAGGAAACGCGGTCATAAATATAAGAACATTATTATAAATGACCTTATTACCTTAGTTAGTTGCATACATACGGTGCCATCGGAAAGTATTCAGAGCCCTTGACTTTTCCCACATTTTATTAAGTTATAGCCTTATTTTAAAATGTATTAAATAAAAATAATCTTCAGTCTACACACAATACCCCAAAATGACAAAGCAAAAACAGGTTATTAGAGATTTTAGCAAATGTATTAAAACAAAAAAAACAGAAATACCTTATTTACATAAGTATTCAGACCTTTTGCTATGAGACTCGAAATTGATCTCAGGTACATCCCGTTTCCATTGATCATCCATGAGATGTTTCTACAACTTGGAGTCCACCTGTGGTAAATTCAAATGATTGGACATGATTTGGAAAGGCACATACCTGTCTAGATAAGGTTCCACAGTTGACAGTGCACGTCAGAGCCAAAACCAAGCCATGAGGTTGAAGGAATTGTCCGTAGAGCTCTGAGACAGGATTGTGTCTAGGCACAGATCTGGAGAAGGGTACCAAAAAATGTAGGCAGCATTGAATGTCCCCAAAAATACATTGGCCTCCATCACTCTTCACTGGAAGAAGTTTGCAACCACCAAGACTCTTCCTAGAGCTGGCCCCCCGGGCCAAACTGAGTAATCGGGGGAGAAAGGCCTTGGTCAGGGAGGTGACCAAGAACCCAATGGCCGCTCTAGAGTTCCTCTGTGGCAATGGGAGAACCTTACAGAAGGACAACCATCTCTGCAGCACTCCACCAATCAGGCATTTATGGTAGAGAGGCCAGATGGAAGCCACTCCTCAATAAAAGACACATGACAGCCAGCTTGGAGTTTGCCAAAAGGCACCTAAAGACTCTCAGACCATGAGAAACAAGATTCTCTGGTCTGATGAAACCAATATTGAATTCTTTGGCCTGAATGCCAAGCGTCACGTCTGGAGGAAACCTGGCACCATCCCTACGGTGAACCATGGTAGTGGCAGCATCATGCTGTGGGGATGTTTTTCAGTGGCAGGGACTGGGAGACTAGTCAGGATCGAGGCAAAGATGAACGGACCAAAGTACAGAGAGATCCTTGATGAAAACCTGCTCCAGAGAACTCAGGACCTCAGACTGGGGTGAAAGTTCACCTTCCAACAGGACAACGACCCTAAGCACACAGCCAAGACAACACAGGAATGGCTTCGAGACAAGTCTTTGAATGTCCATTAGTGGCCCAGCCAGAGCCTGGACTTGAACCCGATCAAACATCTCTGTAGAGACATGAAAATAGCTGTGCAGCGACGCTCCCCATCTAACCTGACAGTGGTTGAGAGGATCTGCAGAGAAGAATGGGAGAAACTTCCCAAATACAGTGTGTCAAGCTTGTTGCATTATACACAAATAGACTCGAGGCTGTTATCACTGCTTCAACAAAGTAAAGAGTCTGAATACTTATGTAAATGTGATACTTCAGTTATTTCTTTTTAATAAATTAGCAAAAATGTCTAAAAACCTGTTTTTGCTTTGTTATTATGGGGCATTGTGTGTAGATTGAGTTTTTTTTTGTAATTTTTTAAATCAATTTTAGAGTAAGTCTAACCTAACAAAATGTGGAAAAAGTCAAGGGGTGTGAATACTTTCTGAAGGCACTGTATATAAAAAAGGGTAATATGCAAGACACAACCAAGACATTGTAATACACCAACTGTCCAAATACCTGTCAACTTGGTAGAGGAATCACCCCTCTTCTTTTTACTAGGAGGTTCCTCCTGGAATTATCATCAAGGTCATTATGCAATTTATATCAGAATACACACATGGGAATGTGTATCAGCAATTCATTTAGCATTTCTATTTACAAAATGGACAACGGGCAGCAGGTAGCCTGGCAGTAAGAGCACTGGGCCAGCAACAGAAAAGACGCTAGTTTGAATACCCGAGCCGACAAGGTGAAGAACCTGTCGATGTGCTCTTGAGCAAGGCACTAAACCCTAATTTGCTCCAGGGGCGCTTTACTACTATGGTTGACCCTGTAAAACACCACATTTCACTGCACCTATCTGCTGTATGTGACAATAAATAAAAAAATTCAGGGGTGAACTATAACATGCGACATCATCCCATATCATGTGTCATATTTCCACATCTGCTAGTCAGATAACAGTCACAACACCAGCTGAAGTGCTGAAAATGTCTTTATAGGTTGAACACGAGCGCAGAAGCTATTCAAGGACAACGACTGCTACTTGTTTTTGAAACCACAAAGTGAATCCTCTTTTGGCGACATCAACATCCATTTACAACTGGCTACATTTTCAAACTCAATCTGATCAATTATGCCTCAACTAATCCAGAATCACACACAGCAATATGCCACAAGGACCAGACAGAGGAGAATATCTACATATGAACTCAAATCCAAACCAACTCACCTGCTTCTCCTCATCGGTATCCTCTTCCTTCTCTTTGTCCTCCTCCACTGGTGGTTTCTCTGGATTCTCCTGGTACTTCTCTGTGTATTTCAGCAAGAGGCTGTTTCCCAGCCGGGACCCCAGAAACAGATACCCAGGCTCCATGGTCATCATCTGGGGGGGACGAGGGACAGGGGTGAAGGGGAGGAGAATCTCTATGCTTCCACAGCTCCATGACCAGTTCTCTCTGGGCCAACGGCTGGCAGCAGACTGTGAATATCACTGCACTGCTCTCTTCAACACTAAGTGGATGTGTGTGTACACCAGCCCTTCTTTGCCAAAAACTCTCTAATGCACTCTCTTCCCCCTCGCTTCCCTTTTTCTCTCCCCTCACTCTGTACATGAGTTTGCGCATAATGCAGTAAATTGTCAAGTAAGGGCTGCTGTCAGCACATATTATCTCTGTGTGTGTGTGTGTGTGTGTGTGTGTGTGTGTGTGTGTGTGTGTGTGTGTGTGTGTGTGTGTGCGCAATGCATCTGGAACGGCATCTGTCCATAAGACTTACACCGGTCCTCATAGTAAACTCACGGTGCCACACACACACACACACACACACACACACACACACACACACACACTGTATGCTACTTACACAGGTGGTGAGGACGCTGGCAGCAGCCTTGTCCAAGTGGAAGGCCCGGACACTCCTCATGCCATCAGTGATCAGGGTCAACACATAGCTGAAGAGAGGGGACAGGCACACAGTCAAAGCATGACTCTTACCAGGTCATGACAGAATACAATGCCGTTCCAGCTGTAGTTATTTCTACTACGCCACACCGGTTGGAGGGCACAAAACATCTCTTTAACAAGGTCTAATAAAGCATTTACGGCAAATAAATACACACAGCTAATAAATCCCAACACAACTGTTCTGTGCTCTACTCACATCTCTCCTCCTTTCAGAGAGATGACCATCTTGTCAGAGCCGATGAAGGAGGACTGGGAACAATCTAGAGTGATTTTCACCTCCTCCTGTATACCTGAAACACCAACACACAGCCTTATTAGAAGACATAAAGGCTCATACATCATTTTAACACGTTAAGAAGCGTTATACCTGCAGGTATATTGCAGCTTAAGCACGACTCCAACACCATCATTAGGTTTTCTGACGACACAACCTTGGTAGGCCTTATCACCGTCAACGATTAGACAGCCTATAGGGAGGTCTGAGACCTGGCAGAGAATGGAGGGCCGAACACGCCCCCATTCACATCGACGGGGCTGTAGTGGAGCGGGTGGAGAGCTTCAACTCCCTTGGTGTTCACATCACCAACAATCTATCATGGTCTATTCAACGCTTATTCCCCCTCAGGAGACTGAAAAGATTTGGCATGGTCCCTCAGGTCCTCAAAAAGTTCTCCAGCTGCACCTTCGAGAGCATCCTGACCGGTTATATCACCGCCTGGTATGGCAACTACTCCAAAAGACTCCTTAACAGCTTCTACCCCCCAAGCCATAAGACTGCTGAACAATTAATCAAATGGAAACCTGGACTATTTGTATTGACCCCCTATTAGCATTTTTTTTTTTTTTTTTTTACACTGCTGCTACTCGCTGTTCATTATCTATGCATAGCCACGTTACCCCTACCTACATGTACATATTACCTCAAACAACCTGTACCTCTGCACATTGACTCAGTACCGGTATCCCCTGTATATAGACTCCATATTGTTATTTTGTATTACTTTTTTTTTTTTTTATTACTTTAGTTTATTCAGTAAATATTTTCTTAACTCTTATTTTCTTAAAACTGCATTGTTAGTTAAGGGCTTGTAAAGTAAGCATTTCACGGTAAGCATTTCACCTGTTGTATTCGGCGCATGCGACAAATGAAATTTGATTTCACCAAATGACTTTCCTTGGCATGGTATACATTTCTTAGAAATATTAACTAGGCTGCTTTGCTTTCTATACGGAGTGAGAACAATGTCCTCAGTCAGTACTTACGCAGGGGGAAGGCGGTGGTCCCTGTGGTCTGAGTGTTGAGTGACACGCCATATGGAGGAACACTCTGGTTGAGGTATAACAGGGAGTTGACAGCAAACACCACCACACCACCTAGAAACACAACAGGGATACATTCATATGATCTCTAAACTGATCATACAAGTCTCCGTATATAACGCTGAACATACAGTATGAACCCAGTGAGTGAGAGATTACCGATGGGCTTGGGAACAGCCATGACCTGTGTGCAGTCAAAGGGCAGGTTGCCGAGGGACCAGATGACAGGATGAACCTTCTGCATGATGTTGAGAGAGATGGCTACGATACTGCATGTGTCCTGTCTCACTGCTACACGCCTGGAGGAGGGGGACATGGACAGACTGGAGTTAGACACCACAATATTACCAGTCATAAACAGGTCTGAAAAAGACATAGTTCCAACAAGGGGGGATAAGTTCCTAGCCTTCTTCGTGTTAACTCGTCAGCAGACTTTTGTTTCGGGGGGGAGGACTCCTTAGACAGACGGAACAGAGAGGACAGGTGCTGTTGTGGTGTACTGACCCAGGCCACGTCTGGTTGGGCTCATACAGGATGAGCAGTGTGGGTTCATAGTAACCGTGGAGGAACTTCATATCTACGATGTTCAGAAGCTTTTCATCCAACTCACGGACATCTATGATGTAGCTGGGAAGAAAGCTCGACTTGGGCCTGCATGTGTGGTAAAAGACAAACACGAGGCAAGATGGCTGATGATAAATCCTCAAATCCAAAACCCATCAAAAAACGTATTACAACTCAAGTGTTTAGTTTATTTGATAATAAACGTGATTTTATTTGATAATAACCTTTGTGATAATAACCTATAGCTATCCTAAATATCACTACAAGATGCTATGGATTGTAGGACTCCCTGGGGGGAAAAAACTGTGGCAAATGTTACTGAAGGGACTATCCTAGCTAAATAAATCAAACGATGAAATTCAGTATGCCTGCATACCCTTCCACTACTCCCTCCTGTTCGTCAGTAAGTGTGTCCTTTCTGAATGGCAGCACCACCAGCTGAGTTCCATACACCAGCATCACAGCACAGCGGTTCTCTGGGTCCACACGGACCATGGGGATGTGCAGGTTCTGGACAAACCCATCCTAGAGATAGAACAATTATGGATTAAGACACAACTTTGGATGTTTTTCGAGCACAGTTCATTTCCTCTTACCCTCAGCTCTGGCTCCTCAAAGAAGTGAAGCGAGAGAGTCTTCAGATCATGTGTTCCTGGATCATACTCCACCACTGACAGCTGGAGAAAAACACAACCAGGACATTGTAAAAAGCAGCCAGAGACATTTTATAGGGTAGACTGCTTGCACCTACTACATATAGCTACTGACACATGATCAATTGATTTTGAAAGAATAAAGTAGGCCAAAGTAACCTGGAATATGAAAGCTGTGAGTTTAGGATTAGTAAAATAATCAATTAAGACATCTCAGGTACCTTAGCATCTTTGAAGCTAAGCAGGAGAGCGTCTCTGTTGGCTCCTACTAGCTGAACAGAGGCCATAGACATGACGTTACCGAACAAGGAAAAACAAGCCACCTGCTCCAACTTCTCCTTACGACTCTTGACATCTGCAGAGATCAAGGAAGTGTCAAAGAAGAAATCAGGTGTCAGAGATGGTCTGAAATGTTGACACGTGCATGTCTAAGGAAGGCTGACAACATAATAATAGCATACAGTCAGTGGTGCACTAGTCTGTCTAAACAGACAGGTTGCATCCCACAGTGTTACAGCATAGTGAAACTGTTGCCCAGCCCCTAGGTCTCAGATTTCCACCAGACTAGCTCTTCTCTCATCAGAATGTTGCTGGAGTGCAAGGCAGTTTTGGACATACCTGGTGATTTGTCTGTCTTTGAGGCATTCTGAAATATGAAGAGAAAGATGTGAACATAAACTGGATTTCAAGAAGAAAAATATGCCCACGACAGGGAGTTACAATCTTTGTCATTGTACTTTTTTAATCAGTGATCGAGAAATGAACATAGCTAAAAGTTCCTTGACCTCCACATCGTGAATGATCCTGTAGACGTAAAGCTGAGATGTTCCAGCGACGACCAGGTTTTTCTCCACGTTGGAGATGAAGTTACAGTAGACAGAAAACTCGATGGCGGTGGGGGAGTGGGCTTGGCGGTATACGGCATACATCCTGCAAGCCCTCAGCACCTTAACGTTACAGCAGAGATCAGTTATTGGCCTATGTTCGATTTTTATCTGGATAAGCATTTATTAGAAGACACGTCTATGGATATTGCACCAGTAATGTTACTACTTAGCATGCTAGAATAAATAGCTACGTTTTAACGTTACACTGTCGATCAACATATTGGTGTCAGGCTTGAATACAATCCAGGCAGGGATGATTGTTAGCAAGCTGGTAACACAGTGGTTTACAGGTCAATGAAGATGATTTTAGCTGGATCGCGTGTCTACTTGCTTCGCCCCGCAACGAGCCAAACAATGTAACGTTATCGTTTCAGGAACGAAGCACGTCTTCTACTTGTTATTACTTTATTTGGGAGAATACTAGCTACAGTATCTTTCCAATGAGTTAGCCATCTAGATATGTAGCTAAATAGTTTTTAGTTAGCTAGCTAATTAGCATAGCAGTTTGTCTTACTTGCTAATTAATGCTCCACTCGCGTCTGTTAGCTAGCTTAGCTTCAAGGTGTTCCAGTATTTTATCACATAAACCTACCTATCATGAATAAGCTACGATAGTTTCCAGTTAGAGTCTTGCCTTTCACTTTTATTACAGCATAATTCATACGCTCCAATTGCAAAAAAATAATAACTGGCTTTAGTTATTTTCATTCAATCATTTAGCAGACATCCATTCGGCCAACGTGAGCAGCTAAACTGAATTCGGCAAGAACTAATGACCACACAACACTAGTTCCTATCTTTATAGAAAAATGTGTGTACGGATTGAAATCTCACCATGTGTGCATTGCAGTTGTGTACATAAATATGACAGGACACGTTTAATTGAACACAAATCTTCAATTACAGCCACCTTTTTACAAAATAAAAAGTAAATGTAAACATGTCTCAGAGGGAATATAATAAATATAAAACTAAGGCAACATAAGGAAAGTAACTGTTTGGCTTTGCCAGACATATTACCAGTTAAATGCGTACATTTCACAAGTAACATTCCATGTCACACCATTGGAGGTGGGTTGTTAAACTGATTATAAACATCAAACTATACTGGAAACAATATGGTTCCAAACTATTACATTCATCTAATTCATATGATTGAATTGAAGTGTATGCATTACAATCGTATTATTGATATGGATAACAATGCTTGACAGATGGCGTCAAATCACTCCTCCAGCATCTTTTCATTTTTTCTGCGTCTCACAAATGTTCTTTGTGATCCGAACACCTCAAACTTCGATTTGTCTGTCCATAACACTTTTTCCAATCTTCCTCTGTCCAGTGTCTGTTATTTTGCCCATCTTCAATTGGCCAGTCTGAGATATTGCTTTTTCTTTGCAACTCTGCCTAGAAGGCCAGCATCCCGGAGGCGCCTCTTCACTGTTGACGTTGAGACTGGTGTTTTGCGGGTACTATTTAATGAAGCTGCTATTTGAGGACTTGAGAGGGGTCTTTCTCAAACTAGACACTAATGTACTTGTCCTCTTGCTCAGTAGTGCACCGGGGCATTCCACTCTTTCTATTCTGGTTAGGGCCAGTTTGCGCTATACTATGAAGGGAGTAGTACACAGCGTTGTACGAGATCTTCACTAGTCTTGACAAATTCTCTCATGGAATAGCCTGACGAGTTTCAGAAGAAAATGATTTGTTTCTGGCCATTTTGAGCCTGTAATCGAAAACACAAATGCTGATGCTCCAGAACCTCAACAAGTCTAAAGGCGGACAGTTTTATTGCTTCTTTAAATCTGAACAGTTTTCAGCTGTGCTAACATAATTGCAAAAGAGTTTTCTAATGATCAATTAGCCTTTTAAAATGATACAATTGGATTATCTAACACAACGTGCCATTGGAACACAGGAGTGATGGTTGCTGATAATGGGCCTCTGTACACCTACGTAGATATTCCATTAAAAATCAGTAGTATCCAGCTACAATAGTCATTTACAACATGAACAATGTCTACACTGTATTTCTGATCAATTTGATGTTATTTCAATGGACTTTTGTTGTTGCTTTTCTTTAAAAACAAGGACATTTCTAAGTGACCCCAAACTTTTGAACGGTAGTGTATGTCAGAGCATTTAAGGTCCCCAAGAAATTTGGAAGCACCAAGACTCTTCCTAGAGCTGGCCGCCCAGCCAAACTGAGCAATTGGGGGACAAGGCCTTGGTCAGGGAGGTGACCGAGAACCCAATGGTCACGGACAGGTCTCCAGAGTTCCTCTGTGGTGATGGGAGAACCTTCCAGAAGGACAACCATTTCTACAGGACTCAACAAATCAGGCCTTTATGCTAGAGTGGTCAGACAGAAGCCACTCCTCAGTAAAAAGCACATGACAGCCCGCTTGTAGTTTGCCAAAAGGCAGCTAAAAGACACTCATACCATGAGAAACAAGATTCTCTGGTCTGATGAAACCAAGATTGAACTCTTTGGGCCTGAATGCCAAGCATCACTTCTGGAGGAAATCTGGCACCATCTCTACGGTGAAGCATGGTGGTGGCAGCATCATGCTGTGGGGATGTTTCTCAGCAGAAGGGACTGGGAGACTAGTCAGGATTGAGGGAAAGATGAACATAGCAAAGAGAGAGAGATTCTTGACAAAAACTTGCTCCAGAGCACTCAGGACCTCAGACTAAGCACACAGCCAAGACAACGCAGGAGCGGCTTCAGGACAAGTCTCAATGTCCTTGAGTGGCCCAGCCAGAGCCCAATCGAGACCTGAAAACAGCTGTGCAGCAACACTCCCCATCCAACCGGACAGAGCTTGAGAAGATCCGCAGAGAAGAATGGGAGAATACAGGGGTGCCAAGCTTGTAGCGTCATACCCAAGAGTAAATGTAAGAGTCAAGGCTGTAATCGCTGCCAAAGGTGCTTCAACAAAGTACTGAGTAAAGTGTCTGAATACTTAAAATAATGTAAATCACATTCACATATTTTTTTTAATACATTTGTAAAAAAAAGTCTAAACCTGTTTTTGCTTTGTCATTAAGGGGTATTGTGTGTAGATTTAGGGGGATTGTTTTTATTTGATCCATTTTAGAATAAGGCTGTAATGTAACAAAATGTGGAAAAAGTCAAGGGGTCTGAATACTTTCTGAATGCACTGTATATTGGCTCGACTTCGTCTCTGGCCTAACATACCTCCTTACAACATCCGTGTCAATATATCCTCCAAATACCAGCTTCTCGGGCAGTATCACAAACACAATACACAGTATATTCTTAGAAGCCTTTTTCAAATAGAATTCCCATTAATCAGTCAAGATCATGCGGACTGGTTGCATCACTGCCTGGTATGGCAACTGCTCGGCCTCCGACCGCAAGGCAGTACATATAGGGTAGTGCGTACGGCCCAGTACATCATTCCTGCCATCCAGGACCTCTATACCAGGCAGTGTCAGAGGAAGGCCCTAAAAATTGTCAAAGAATCCAGTCACCCTAGTCATAGACTGTTCTCTCTGCTACCGCACAGCAAGTGGTACCGGAGCGCCAAGTCTAGGTCCAAGAGGCTTCTAAACAGCTTCCACCCCAAGCCATAAGACTCTTGAACATCTAATCAATTAGCTACCCAGACGATTTGCATTGCCCCCCTCTTTTACGCTGTTGCTACACTCTTTTTATTATCTATGCATAGTCACTTGAATAGCTCTACCTACATGTACATATTGCCTCCATTACCCTGACTAACCGGTGCTCCTGCACATCGACTCTGTACCGGTACCCCCTGTATATAGCCTTGCTATTGTTATTTTACTGCTGCTCTAGAATTATGTTACTTTTATTTCTTATTCTTTTTGTGTTTTTTTTTTAAGAAAGCATTGTTGGTTAAGTGCTTGTAAGTAAGAATTTCACTGTAAGGTCTACACCTGTTGTATTCGGCTCATGTGACAAATACAAATGTATTTGAATCCTCTTTTCTCAATAGGGAGAAAACGAACAAATAAAACTCTGACGAAACAGTTCTTTGGATATCAATCATCTCCCACTCGCTCCTTCCCTCAGCGGTGAATCTTCTGACATGTGATGAGATACTCAGGGTATGCCTGTGTGTCGTTGAAGATCACAAACAGAGAGGGGTTGTCAGTCTTATCTGCCACACTGTCGTATCGGAGTGGTATGTCAGAGCTCTCCTTCAGAGGAGCAGCCTTCATGGAATGACTGCCCTGAGTGAAGTCCCCAGTCAGCACCTTGGTCACAAACACAAACTTGTGTCCATCTGCGTTGGGGGGAGAATATTGATCCTGGATGGACAGGGCCGAGTTCACAGCAAAGTAGACCCCCTGACCATACACAGTGGCTGCAGAGAAAAACCACAACGAGAGACCAAATTATTACAGAAAGAGATACAATAGGCCAAATTAGTAAAGTACAACCCTTGACCGTACACAATGGCTGCAGAGACCAGCATATACAAGAGAGGCCACATGATTACAACAGTCTACATCTTCTACAATGCAAATAATGATGAAATGAAAACGCTGATGAACTACCGAGACTTTTTTTCATATTAGAAGGCCTCACCATTCTTTCCACAGAAGCTTCTATTGAAGCCATGAACACAGATCTCTTTCACGCTGGTCTCGCTTGTGCCGTGGTACAGAGTCCGCTCCACTTCTGGGTCAGTGGTACTCTGATTTATACTAGCCTTCTTCAGTCTGTACTGGTTGTAAAGGAGCCTATTCATCAGCTTCTCAACCTGGGAAATAAGATTAACAGAGGAATGGACTCTGACATCACTGATACAATACAAAATTAATGGTTAGTTGCTGTAGACGTCGATAGATACTACATACCTTAATGATTCGGATTTTGTTGTGGTACTCCTGTGTGGAGTCGTAGAAGTCTTTCACAACATCCCGGAACTCATCAGAGTCCTTGTTCATTCTGGATGTTTCAGGCAGGTTGGACAGTAGACTGTAGTCCTCATCTGAAAAACAGAAACATATTGTAACATAAGTGCAATATAGCTTGAAGGAAAACGGTGCAACATTAAATAGCTTTGTTAATATTAACATAACAGGGATATTGCATCAGTAATGAAATAGCATCTCACAAATGTAATTCTAATCCCCCCCATAACAATAAGCTCACATACAGTATTTGCTAAGTTCTTTACCTTGCATCTCTGAGTACATGTCATCTGAGCTCAGCATCTTCCTGGAGATGGTTACGGACTTCCCAGAGGCAACGTTGTACTCCTGCATCTTCTCAAAGTTAATGATGTGCGGCAGGTTGTTGAGCAGGATATCGATCTTTTTCTGTCTCATCTTCCAGGCGTTCTCCATGAACACTGTCGCCTCAGGAGCGTACGGGATCTCCGTCCCTGACGACGCCGGGTCGTGCCACACCCATTGCACTGTCCGCAGGATGTCAGCATCTGGTGTCGTCGTGGAGATCCTCCTCAGCAGCAGCTTCATGTCCGGCATCGCACCGGTAACAAAGTCCTTGAACCCGGAGATGGTTGCCGTAGTTCCCTGGATGGTGACCTCCACGGCATGTTTCCTCTTGACGAGGTCCAGACACCACCTGATTGGTTGATTTAATTGACAATGAAACAATTTTCAAAAAAGTAAACATTCACACTGTTGCAATGTATTTTATATAAACCAATATGATATTGAACTCAAATCGGGAAAAAATGCAACTGAATTCAATATAGATTTTCCACAAAAAAAAATACATAGAACTGTACAGACACACACCTGTGATACGGAGACAGGCTCCTCAGGCTGCGGTGCTCTAGCTTCTCCTCATGCTGTTTAATACTGACCCTCTTGTTCAGGGCAATGTCCACTCTGACCAGGTCACAACTGTAGCCAGCGAACACAAAGATTGTTGCCGAGTTGGCTGACTGAATAGCCTCCTGCAGAGATACCTGGACAGCCTGATCGAGGTGGGAGCCAGCAGTAGGGAGGGAAGCGGTAGGCATGGCACCACCATCATCCCGAGTCATCTTCGTCATCTTCCTAGACAGCTCTAGAACCTTCTGCAGCTCCTCCTCCTCCTCGTCAGCCAGGGACCTCTTGGTGGTCTCCATAGAGTACTGGATGGCCAGGGACATCTGCGCCTCCTCCTCCAGGGTAGTGGAGAGTTGCATGGCCCGGGACAGCTCTCCATCCTGAGTCACCACAGGAGCAGTAGCACCCTCATCGTCAGCATCCCCTCCCTCCACCAGGGGCAGTGGAGGCTCTTCCTCCACCTCAACGTTAGCACTGTCTGGGCCCTGGTCAGAGCTCAGGGTCATGGGTTCCTCGGCCGTAAACAGATCCTCCTCGATGTCAGTGGTTCTGGTCAAACCGGAAAGGCCAGAGTCCAGCGTCTCATCTATGGCTGAGAACAGCCTCTTTGCCTCCTCTATACGATCTGGGATCAGTACATAGGTTTTCAGTGATGAATTGCAAAACAACAATCCCAATAGAATAACCACCTTCTCTGAACATTATTCTGGCCACCGTGCTTCCATATGCTCTTTAGGGTCCAGGCTGGGTTACTGTACAACACTGTGACAAATGTTGTAAAAAGGGATTTACAAATACATTTGATTGATATGAGAAGAGTAAAATGAAAGTATGCACCTCTGTCTGAAGCGGAGAGGTTGTTGGAAGTCTGGTTAGTGTGAGTCAGAACTGATGTTGAGGCCTGTAAGGAACTTCTCTGGAAGCTCTGATGGGACGTCATATCCCACGCAGCCTCAAAGATGTCCTGTAGGGAGATAACAAAACTAGAATACACAACATACATGCATACACACACACACAGAGAGACACAAAGAATACAGTGCATTCGGAAAGTATTCAGACCACTTGACTTTTTCCGCATTTTGTTACGTTACAGCCATTTTTTCACCTCTCAAATGGACACAATACCCCATAATGACAAAGCAAAAACAGGTTTAAAAAACGTAAATACTTGTTGAAGCACCTTTGGCAGCATTTACAGCCTTCTTGGGTATGACGCTGCAAGCTTGGCACACCTGTGTTTGGGGAGTTTCTACCATTCTTCTCTGTAGTTCCTCTCAAGCTCTGTCAGGTTGGAGGAGGAGCGTTCCTGCACAGCTATTTTCAGGTCTCCAGAGAGGTTTGATCGAGTTCACGTCAGGGCTCTGGCTGGGCCACAAGGACATTCAGAGACTTGTCCAGAAGCAACTCCTGCATTGTCTTGGCTGTGTGCTTAGGGTCGTTGTCCTGTTGGAAGGTGAACCTTCACCCCAGTCTGAGGTCCTGAGTGCTCTGGAGCAGGTTTTCATCAAGGATCTCTCTGTACTTTGCTCCATTCATCTTTCCCTCGATCCTGATTAGTATCCCAGTCCCTGCCGCTGAAAACAAATCCCCACAGCATGACGCTGCCACCACCATGCTTCACCCTAGGGATGGTGCCAGGTTTCCTCTAGATGTGACACCTGGCATTCAGGCCAAATAGTTCAATCTTGGTTTCATCAGACCAGATAATCTTGTTTCTCATGGTCTGAGATTCTTTAGGTGCCTTTTGGCAAATACCAAGCTGGCTGTCATGTGCCTTTTACTGAGGAGTGGCTTCAGTCTGGCTACTCTGCCATAAAGGCCTGATTGGTGGAGTGCTGCATAGATGGTTGTCCTTCTGGAATGTTCTCCCATCTCCACAGAGGAACTCTGTCATAGTGACCATCAGGTTCTTAGTCACCTCCCTGACCAAAGCCAGGCAGCCAGCTCTAAGAAGAGTCTAGGTGGTTCCAAACTTCCATTTAAGAATGATGGCCATTGTGTTCTTGGGGACCTTCAATGCTGGTACCCTTCCCCAGATCTGTACAATCGACACAATCCTGTCTCAGAGCTCTATGGTCAATTCCTGCGAACTCATGGCTTTGTTTTTGCTCTAACATGCACTGTCAACTGTGGAACATTATATAGACAGGTGTGTGCCTTTCCAAATCAGACGCACCTGAGCTCAATTTCAAGTCTCAAAGCAAAGGGTTTGAAGACATATGTAAATAAGGTATTTGTTTATTTGGGGGGGAAAAATTTATATAAAAACATGTTTTTTCTTTGTCATTGTGTGTAGATAGATGAGGAAAAAATGTGATCTATTTCAGAATAAGGCTGTAGCGCAACAAACTGTGGAAAATGTCAAGGGGTCTGAATACTTTCCGAATGCACTTATATATATATATATATATATATATATCTCTGAAATACACCATATGCTTAAAGAGATTCTCCAGTACTTTTGTATACTTTTTAGCCAGTAGTTCCCAAAGTAGCACTCATGATGCAAAATTGGTCCCCAAAAATGGTTTAGTATGTCATATATGCACCACGTTATTGCTCTCTGTGCATCTTGCTATTTGTCACTCAAAATGACAAGGGACTGAAGCTCATTGGCTAGGACTCGAATTGCTAGGGGGCTGGCCCGTATGGGGGAAAATTACTCAGCAGTTTCTGGAAAAACAGGCCCTTTCAAAGTAGGGATTTCGTGGCTAACTGAGGTAAGACACTAACTCTGTTCATGCAATGAACAAAAATATAAAAGCAACCTGTAAAGTGTTGGTCCCATGTTTCATGAGCTGAAAAAAAAAGATCCCAGAAATGTTCCATACTCACAAACAGCTTATTTCTCAAAAATGTGTTTACTTCCCTCTTAGTAACCTGACTGCAGCTCGGCGTCGTAACCGACTTCAGTGGGCAAATGCTCACCTTCGATGGCCACTGGCGCACTGAAGAAGTGTGCTCTTCGTTGATTAATACCCAGTTCAACTGTACCGGGCAGATGGCAGACAGCGTGCATGGCGTCGTGTGGGCGAATGGTTTACTGATGTCAACGTTGTGAACAGGGTGCCCCATGGTGGTGGTGGGGTTATGGCATGGGCAGGCATAAGCTACAGACAACGAACACAATTGCATTTTAGCGATGGCAATTTCAATGCACAGAGATACCGTGACAAGATCCTGAGATCCATTGTTGTGCCATTCATCCGCCGCCGTCACCTCATGTTTCAGCATAATAATGCACAGCACCCATGTTGTAAGGATTTGTACACAATTCCTGGAAGCTGAAAATGTCCCAGTTCTTCCATTGCCTGCATACTCACCAGACATGTACCCCATTGAGCATGTTTGGGATGCTCTGGATCGACGTGTACGACAGCGTGTTCCAGTTCCCGCCAATATCCAGCAACTTCGTACATCCATTGAAGAGAAGTGGGACAACATTCCACAGGCCACGATCAACAGCCTGATCAACTCTATGCGAAGGAGATGTGTCGCACTGCATGTCCAACAGATGCATATCTGTATTCCCAGTCATGTGAAATCCATACACAAGGGCCTGATGAATTTTTTTAAATTACGGAGTTACAGTTCATATAAATCTGTCAAATATCATAGAAATTGTTGCATGTTGTGTTCATATTTTTGTCCAGTGTAGATTATGCATGTATCAACTACACATCTAGCTCAAAGCCAGAGGTTTAAAAAAATACTTAGTTACTAAAGTTCCAGAGCATGTCTTTAACCATACTTATACATCAAACCTTTAAAGAATCTATCAAATGTAGAGGAAGAAATCCATGGCACAGAAAACAAATCCCTGTCTATGTGTAGATTGTAATTTGGCTACCACATTTGCTAGTTAATTAGTAATGATACAGTCTATATTAATGTCTTTATCATTGAGCCAACTACCTCATTGTCCAGGGGTTCCCAGTGCACCTTCTCCATGCTGATGTAGACCTGGAACTTAGTCTGCATCTCCCTGAGGATGCTGGTCCCGTCCCCCTCCTGGATGAGGAATCGCGCCACGCCCGTCTGTTTCACCGTGATGGTTCTGGTCTCGGTGGACAACACCACGCCCCTCAGAACCTCATCGGCCATTTGACATGCCGCAGCATTGCCTTGGATCTACCAATCACAGTCACATGGATGATTAAAGGAAGTGGAAAGTTTATAAGACCATTCACCAAGACATCCGACACCCTTTTCACGATAGCATGCACATTTTAGCCGTACTATACTGGCTGAGATTTTCTTTTCACATTGTCCTCTCCAGCATGTGTAACCAGTATAGTTCAGTGTGACTCGGGAGTGTGAAAAGGGTATGAGAGAATTACAGCATATACTGTGTTGAATTTATATAATGCAATGCATGCTTTTATGATTATTCTAAAAAGTAAAACACCTACTCTGAGTCCACAGACGCCATGTGCGTCCAGAGGGAAGATTGACACCTGGTTCATATCAGCCAGTAGCTGATGATGGTGGGTCTGGATGTACTTCAACATGCCTGGCTCCATAGAGATGATAGCCTCCGTTTCAATGGGTGTACTGAGGAACTCCACTATCTTAGCCTGCTTCTCCTCCTCCAACCCTCTCAGAGTCAGGACATCTATCTGTCCTCTTTCTGACACCTTAGCAGAGCAGAGACCCAGAGACTGGAGGAAGCCAGTCCACTCCTGGGCGTACAGCATACACTCATTCGCTCTGTCCACAGGGATACTGAAGTCAGACAGCAGAGTCTTCAACATACTACATGCCTGGCTCACCAAGCTGGGAGACAGAGACGTTACCATGACGACACAGTCCGACACGGTGTACATGGACGGCAACCCATTTTCTTTCAACGTCTGCAGCAGCCTGTCCTTCACTTCCTGTTTGGCCAGGAAGTGTGCCTTTTCTGGGTCAAAGGTGAGATGAGCCTGGGCCACGCCCCCAAGGAACTCCAACACAGCGTTCTTCAACTGCTCCAGCACTAGCCGGTCAGGCCCGGCCATGTGGACCCCGTCCTCCCTGATCTGGACGCTACAGCCTTGGTGGGCCAGCTGGAGGCTCTGGGGCAGGGGACTGGCCTGGAGCAGGGTGAGTTTCACCGGGTCTGGGACGGAAATGTGGCTAGACATGGGCTCTGGGGTCGA
Source organism: Salvelinus fontinalis (assembly GCF_029448725.1). Taxonomy (NCBI): domain Eukaryota; kingdom Metazoa; phylum Chordata; class Actinopteri; order Salmoniformes; family Salmonidae; genus Salvelinus; species Salvelinus fontinalis. The sequence continues at coordinate 20,051,536 of NC_074686.1, forward strand.
AATTAGGTCATCCATGCCTTCCTGGGCAGCTGCTGCCTGGGACACAGGGGGGACCAGAAGCTCAGAGATAGCCTTGTGGGAGGACTGAGAACGGTCATTGGTTATGTCTGCAGGGAGAGAATCAGTCTGTGATTGACCACCATTGTCTGTCTGCTGTGTGTTCGTTGTGCTACTATCTGATGTTCCATTCACAGAGGTCAGGGGAGAGGTCAGAGGTGAGGAGGAGCTGTCCTCTGATTGGAGGAAGGAGAAGTAAGGCCTGACCGTCAGATCTGTCTCCTCCAGTTTATGTGATTGTTTAAGGACACGTTCCACTGCTGTTAGATGCAATAACAAGGAAGGGAATAAAATACATTCAACAGCTGCATAGAATTCGCATGCTTTATACCTCAGCTTTATGCTTTTATGTTGCATTGACATACACTACCAGTCAAAAGTTTTAGAACACCTACTGATTCAAGGGTTTTTCTTTATTTTTACTACTTTCTACATTGTAGAATAATAGTGAAGACATCAAAACTATGAAATAACACATATGGAATCATGTCGTAACCCAAAGAGTTAAATCAAAATATATTTGATATTCTTCAAATAGAGCAGCTCACAGATCACTGCACCTGTACATAGCTATAAATAGCCAAAACAACTTCCTCTTCCCCTACTGTATTTATTTATTTAGCTCCTTTGCACCCTAGTATTTCTACTTTGCACACTCATCTACTGTCAAATCTACCATTTCAGTGTTTTAATTGCTATATTGTATTTACTTCACCACCATGGCCTATTTATTGCCTTTACCACCCTTATCTCACCTCATTTGCTCACATTGTATATACTTATTTTTCTACTGTATTATTGACTGTATGTTTGTTTTACTCCATGTGTAACTCTGTGTTGTTATGTGTCGAACTGCTTTGTTTTATCTTGGCCAGGTCACAGTTGTAAATGAGAACTTGTTCTCAACTTGCCTACCTGGTTAAATAAAGGTTAAATAAAAAAATTGCCACCCTTTCCCTTGATGAAAGCTGTGCACACTCTTGGCATTCTCTCAACCAGCTTCACCTGGAATGCTTTTCCAACAGTCTTGAAGGAGTTCCCACATATGCTGAGCACTTGTTGGCTGCTTTTCCTTCACTCTGCGGTACGACTCATCCCAAACTATCTCAATTTGTTTGAGGTCAGGGGAATGTGGGGGCCAGATCATCTGATGCAGCACTTCATCACTCTCCTTTCGGTAAAATAGCCCTTACACAGCCTGGAGGTGTGTTGGGTCATTGTCCAATTGAAAAACAAACAATAGTCCCACAAAGCGCAAACTAGATGGGATGGTGTATCGCTGCAGAATGCAGGGGGAACTACACATGCGGAGATCATCCGTTCACCTACTCTGCGTCTGAAATGGAATGCATTAATTGAAATGCATTCCAGGTGACTACCTCATGAAGCTGGTTGAGAGAATGCCAAGAGTGCAAAGCTGTCATCAAGGCATAGGGTGGCTATTTGAAGAATCTCAGATATATTTTGATTTGTTGCACATGTTTTTGGTCACTACATGATTCCTTATGTGTCATTTCATAGTGGTGATGTCTTCACTATTATTCTACAATGTAGAAAATATTAAAAATAAAGAAAAACCATTGAAAGAGTAGGTGTTCTAAAACTTTTGACTGGTAGTTACAACATCTAACATAATTACTTTAAAACAGATACAACAGCTAAAATGGAATTGCTTGTACACAAACAGATGAAGCCCTTACGGATGACGTCCTTAACTTACATCCAAACAAACATTCGGTAGAGATACAGTACATAACATTTTTTCAAAACGTACAGTCAAAGTCCAGGAAGGAGACCCTGGCAACCCCCTCTGACATCATGGTGACCTCCTTAACTTCACCGCGCCCGCCCCGTTGGCTCTCCAGGTACAGATTAAGCATGTCTGCTGTGATGCTGGGGTGCAGGTTCTCAATTAGGATGGAGTCAGTTTGATCGATCTGTTCCAGAACGATCTGCGCTCCATCCAGAGGCTTCTTAGAGATCTTTGAGCAAAGCTTCTGGAAGTCTGTGCATGCAAAATAAGGAAGAATTCACAAATTAACTATATTGTATGCAAAAGCATAGCCATACAATATATTTGTAATTATATTGTTTCCCAAATCATGAGCCGTCCTCAATGACTTAAAATCTATGGTTTAGTTGTGATGATACTTAACTTTTATCCAAAAGGGGGGGGGGGCTCAACTCCCCTGAATGAGGTGTGCTTGTGACTCTGTGGTCGAGCAACTACTTTCTCCTTGAGTAACAGGGAGGGGCATGGCTTGGTGTGATTAGCAGCATTAAGCAGCAGCAGAAGGGAGAGATGACAGAAGTAAACTATAGAAAACGTACATTATAAGCGCCGGAGTTGTGTATCACATTTAACAAAACAAACCTTGAAATTCCATTATGGAAGGTAAAGTAAAAACTCAAACCGGTCTTTGCATCAATACCGGTATATAGTAAAATATGGTATACCGCTGAGCCCTAGCTGCATTTATATTTTTGTTCAGTATACTTCCGTAAAATGTTTGAACTGGTATGCGGGGGACCTTCAGATGAGTCTTGTAAGGACTGTGGGCATCCGATAGCAACACAACCGACATGTAGCCCAAAATGTTCAAACACTATAGACAGAAGTTGGCAGATCAGCAGTACCGACTTCAGACAAGTCCCTCTTGTGTTCGAGAGGGGTCATAATAGTTTGTAGGTCAAACGGTTCGGACGCTACAGAGAATTGTGAGAAGACCAATTTTCATGGTTGTCTTATGCTATTTGTTTGGTCTCGCCTATGGCGACAGAACGGCAAGGACCGAACCTGCACATGGCTACATGCAACTCTCGCTTTGATCTCAAAACAAGCGCGTCTACGCATGCTGTAAACACAGTCCAGTTCAAAGTGAATGGCACAGATCCATATATGGCAATGGTTTATTTGCATATAGGCCTACTGCAGTTCTGATTAGTTATGTCACACCTGTCTGTATAGAGTACAGGCTGAGTCGTGCGTGTCAATACAATCCTACTCAGATGCGTTCTGCCTACAAAATCTCTTGCATAGTTTGTTTTGTGTCGATATGTTACATTGAAAGTGGATAATTAAATTGCGTTAATTCGTTCACAATTGACACAGTAAAGGGAAACGTTTATAGTGTTAACTAAGGGGGAAAACTCTAGAAAGTTTAGTGCTTCTCTGCACGGGCGGATATTTCTTCTGCATGGCAGTTCCGGGGAGCTGCGCGCCTGCGCAGCTTAGATGGAACATTGGTCTCATGGTCTAACAAACGCCGCTCTAGCTCTGTCACCTTTAACCACAGATGTGGAAGTGCGACATCGGTGGATGAGGTGGATTGAGGTTCATCCAATGCAAAACAAAAAAACTCTAGCTTAAACTGACAGATTTTTATGGGGATACATTTATGCTAATTAGATTTCCACAGGGCTGCGGAAATCGACTCCAGGGGGTTCAACTTAATAGGAAAACCCCAAACCTTTATTGAAGGCCTGATGGAAGTGTACTAGGACCAGGTCCCTGCCAGGTGAAGGGTGCAGAGTGTAGTCGTCCATGTCCATCCCCATCATGTTCTCTACATACAGCTCCACCAGCTCTTGACAGCTGGATGGGTTAATCCCCCGCAGCAGCAGCCTCCGTGGATCCTTACACCCAGGCTTCCTCACGGTCAGCTCAGCATTGCTCAGGACATGTGCTCTTTTAGACAGGACCCTTGATGCAACTGTCAATCAAACACAGACATAATTAGCATGCCATGGATGAATAGTTTTTTGGAACAATATTATCATGAATTTGTGGACCACAGGAAGACTAGCTGTTGCTAAGACATCAGACTTCTGTGGATCCAGATAAAGAAAGGAAATCTGATTATGTGTAGGTTCATAAAGTGAAACTTATTGGCCTTAAACATTATCAGATCACAATAATTACACCGACTGAATGCATTCTTACCCTCCGCCTCTTCAAACAGCAGTAAGGCCCGGCTCCCTTCCAGCGCCACAGACACCAGATTACCTCCCCCAGAACGACGCTTGTTCTCAAAGTACAAATACAGCAGCTCCTCCTCCACCTCCTCTGGTACTCCCAGCACCTCCACTGTCCGGTTCTCTTGGCTTTCAGCAGACATCCTGACATACAGGCACAGGAATAATCAATGGGATTGATTGACTTGCAAAGTACAATGTGTAAGCACACACACACACCTACAAAAGTATGTGGACACACCTTCAAATTAATGGATTCCGCTATTTCAGCCACACCCGTTGCCGACAGGTGTATAAAATTGAGCACACAGTCATGCAATCTCCATAAACAACCATTGGCAGTAGAATGGCCTTACTGAAGAGCTCAGTGACTTAACGTGGCACCATCATAGGATGCCACCTTTCCAACATGTCAGTTCATCAAATTTCTGCCTTGCTAGAGCTGCCCCGGTCAATTGGTAAGTGTTGTTATTGTGAGGTGGAAACATCTAGGAGCAAAAACGGCTCAGCCGCGAAGTGGTAGGCCATACAAGCTCACAGAACAGGATCCTCGAGTGCTGAATCGCGTAGAGTGTAAAAAATAGTCTGTCCTCGGTTGCAACACTCATCAGCGAGTTCGAAACGGCCTCTGGAAGCAACATCAGCACAATAACTGTTCGTCAGGGAGCTTCATGAAATGGCTTTCCATGGCCGAGCAGCAGCACACAAGCCTAAGATCATCATGCACAATGCCAAGCATCAGCTGGAGTGGTGTAATACAAATATCTGGGTGTCCTCTTGGACAATAAGCTTCAGTGGAGTAAATGTAGACCTGATCTACAATACGCTTCGGAAGAGACTGTACTTTATCAAAATGCTGGGATCTTTTGTTGATTGTACAATACTGACTGTTTTACAAATCTTTCATTGAGAATATTTAAACTTTTTGTATTGTTTGTTGGTTTGGCATCACCCAGAAAAATATGCTGAGAAGGATTATCACCACAGCAAGTAAGTAACACCTCTAGCACTGAGATGCAGTGTCTTAGACCACTGCGCCACTCGGAAGGCCCTAAAGGCTACTTTAAACATGTACATGATACCGCAACAATTTTCCCACGGGGACAATAAAGTCAGTAAAGTAAAGCTCGCCGCCATTGGACTCTGGCGCAGTGGAAACGTGTTCTCTGGAGTGATGAATCACGCGTCACCATTTGGCAGTCCGACAATTCTGGGTATGGCAGATGCCAGGAGAACGCTACCTGCACCAAATCATAGTGCCAACTGTAAAGTTTGGTGGAGGAGGAATAATGGTCTGGGGCTGTTTTTCATGGTTCAGGCTCCTTAGTTCCAGCGAAGGGAAATCTTAACACAACAGCATCAATGACATTCTAGACAATTCTTTGCTTCCAACTTTGTTACAACAGTTTGGAGAAGGCCCTTTCCTGTTTCAGCATGAAAATGCCCCCCGTGCAAGGCAAGGTCCATACAGAAATGGTTTGTCAAGATCGGCGTGAACGAACTTGACTAGCCTGCAGAGACCTGACCTCAACCCCATCGAACACCTTTGGGATGAATTGGAATGCCGACGGGAGCCAGGCCTAATCGCCCACTAATGCTCTTGTGGCTGAATGGAAGCAAGTCCCCGTAGCAATGTTCCAACATCTAGTGGAAAGCCTTTCCAGAAGACTGGAGGCTGTTATAACAGCAAAGGGGGGGGGGACACACTCCATATTAATGCCCATAATTTTGGAATGAGATGTTCAACGAGCAGGTGTCCACATACAGTACATACACTGCATAACCAAAAGTATCATAGCCAGCACAGACAGGGCCTAGTATGAACACACCTACAGCCAGGTGTGTATTGATTGTGTAATGTGCATTGATCACAAAATGTATCCTACTTGGCTACAAAAGTCAGGAGTTAAGTTGACTTAAATAAAAATAAAACAAATAAGTCGCTGAATATAATAGCAAGTGGTGGATTTTATGTACATTAGTAACGTCACTCATTTTCGAAGAAATAGAAACTGAAACTATCCAGACGCACAACATCGCAAGTAGCACTGAGAGCAAATGACACAATAAAGGAATAATAACTCTCGCTGGGTATAAATATGAATTCGCCCTTAGTTGTCGGGTGAAAAAAGCTTTGAAACACCTTTATTCGCAGTTTAAAGGAAAAACGTACCTGGAATACGAGCATTCTCAGATCACGACGCACAAAAATGGCTTCATTGGCGATTTCTTCATCTTTGGGATTGCGTTGGCAGGTCGCATTCAACTTAAGGTGCATACACTGCCACCTACTGTACTGGAGTGCGAAGCCAGACACAGCCTACATACATTCAATTCTCTTCATTTTTCCTGTTCCTCGAAGAAGTTGAAAGAGGCTTGACAACACCCCCCCCCCCCCCCCCCCCAATACACCACCCAAACCCCATCCAACCTCTCTAACCCTTTCACACAATCTCTCCCTATCTACATCATACAGTTCACAAAATATCAACACATGCTCCCACATTTCCTCCTCTAAACACTCATCACACAGACCTGTTTCATGTCTCCATACCATCCACAACGGGGCATTCAAACCTGTGTTCCCAACCCGTAGTCTACTCCACCCAACTTCCTCTTCTACATCCCATACACCCCACATCTTCCTTTAATAACTGGAGCACACGATAAAATTGCCTCCCCTTACTACTAGTATCCCACTCCCTTTGCCAAAGATTGAGCCCTTTTGCCCGGATCAAGGACTTGACTTCCCTGCGGCCCAGCGGGACCTGAATATCTAACAACATCTTCTTCTTCTATGATGTCATGGTGGTCCGCAAACAATGGTTTAAGTGCATGCCGCCATTTTGCCGTCTCCACAATAACCTTCAACTTGGCATTTCTGCTTTCCACAACCCGAGTCGTATTGATAACCTTACCAATAAAAGCTATGAAGTCAACTTCATTCATTATCAAAGTCCTTTGACACCGCACATTCATGAGCACAAGATTTCTGAACCGACCTCAACCATGCCAGGACCATCAGAAGCACCAGCCCCGACAGTAGGTCCACTCACTACAGGTACATCCATGTAAGATCCATCAGTCCACACTGTCGTTCTACCAATCTGTTTTATGGCCTCTGCATTCGATACATCATGACTGATCCCGCATCTCTGAGCCTCTAGCATCTCTCTGTACCTGGCATCCAACAAATGCTGCACTTATGTTCTCCCCCATAATTACAGCACTTAACCTTCACATTGCTTTCACATTCACCGTAATCATGTGCCCCTCCACACTTGGCACATCTTTTCTTTATTTTACACTGAGCAGCTACATGTCCCATTCTTTGTCATTTAAAACACCACAGTGCATATGGGACAAATTCTCTAACATTGAAACTAAGGAATCCTATCTGTACTTTTCCCGGCAAGACGTTCTCAAACCTCAGCATCACTGATAGGCTTTCACTACTTTGACCCTCTTTCCTACTGATCAACCTTTTGCCCTAAATCACTCTGCCTCCCTTCACATTTTCTTCATCTGTGGACATAGATATTGGGACCACCGTGGGACTCCCCTCAATCTAGCATAAGCACCAGGGACATGGCTTTTAATCTTCTTCCCATTAAGGTTTTGCATTTAAAAAATCTTCTCTTGTTGAGCCTGGCTGCCACATAATATTAACAATCTACCATTTCCAATGAGCCAAGCTAATTTCACTTCACCTACCTCTTTCTCTACGACATTAGTTAGTCTGACAGGGTGTAAGTGAGGCCCTGTGGTCTCATCAAATACAATCACCACTTTCCACTCCAACACATCATTACTCTTGCTTCCTACCTTGACTCTCTTCATGATTTCTTTACTAGACACTCCACTGCTTACTGTATCATGATCTCTCTTCTTCCTATGTCTTTTCACTACCGACCATTCCGGTCCTTGATCAGAACTAACATCCGTATTGTTCGCATTCCAGCACAGCTGTTTCTTCAAACTTTTTCTCCATTTCCTCCGCACTACACGCCGCCATTTCCTCTACAATGCCCCGCTTCCGTGCTACCGTCTTTGCCATTGAGCAATCATATCTCTCCCGCACACACTCTCAGGACCGTTGAATGTATCCTATCCCAGAGTTTTGGCTTCCGATCCATATACAAAGCACCCATAATCCAAGAATGACCTGATCAATGCGTGGTACATATACAACAGTGTTTGTCTATCTGACCACCAATCACCTTACTACACTTAATATGCTCAACATGTCTCTGCGATGTAATCCTCTCATCAAACTACATACCTAAATACTTAAACTCAGACACCCTACCTATATCCTGACCGTATATTTGCAGCCTAACATCTTTAACCTTCCTCCTAGAATACACCATAAAGCAGGACTTGGCCACAGACATCCTAAACCCCCATGCTAGAGACACATCTTCCACAACTCCTACAGCTTCTTCCTCATCACATATTTCACATTCCCACTTCTCTTCCACCCCATTGACAATTCTGACCCCAACATGACTCGATCGAACAGGAAGTCCATGATCCAGTTATGCAGATGTCCCCCAATGCCCAATGCACTCAACTTGATCAACAACCCTTCCCTCCAAATGGTATTGTAAACTTTCTCAATGTCAAAATACACAACACTCATCACCTTTTTGGCTATCTCTGTACTATCTCTGTACTATCTCTGTACTATCTCTGTACTAACTGTCACCAGGGCCTTCATGGCAGACCTTCCTCTACTGAACCCACTCTGTGCTACGCTCATCACACCCCTAGCTTCCAAGAGATACATCATCCTATTCACCACTGGAAACTTCCTGGTTGTTCGTCATGTGCACCAGGTAGTGGTGCTTCTGCGTCAGCTACAGGATTTATGCATTACATTTTCAATAGCAAGGCCACTTGAATAAGCAGGCCTAATTAGTCAGAATATCCTAATTGGTTTGACTAAATATGCAAATTTTCATGGAACATGAGGTCATGTGGAGGGGGAGAGAGTCAGAGGACACTTACGATTCTAGCTAGGTCATTTAGTAAGTTTGTTTATTCCTATAATGTAGTCCTACATTATAATTTGTAGCCTAATGTATGTATCCATACATAGAGACTCAGGAGAACAAAGATGGTTTTCTCATTATGACCTTGTAAAGCAGAACCATTGGCAAATAAAACAGTTTATCCATTATCCACTAGGTGACAGTGTTCTCTAATGTACTTTTACATGACCTGTGTGTGTGTGTGTGTGTGTGTGTGTGTGTGTGTGTGTGTGTGTGTGTGTGTGTGTGTGTGTGTGTGTATATGTTTAAAAAAACATGGAGCATGTTATCATCACTGATATTAAATTCATTGACCATCAATAATTATACTCCTGGTCTCCTTTTTTAAACAAACACATCTTTATTAAAATGAAACATGTTACATGGTCTCAAAACTTGCAAAGTAAATGATGGAAAGATCTCAATTGCATACTCCTCATGTCCTCTCTCTGCATCTCTTCTCAAAATCCATTGGAGGAGAAAGCCAGAGGTCCTTATCCAATGGGTTTTGAGAAGGAAACAAGAAGAGAGGACGTGAGGAGTATGCAATTGAGATCTTTCCCACGGCTCAAAACCATTTATGGGGGGGGGGGGGGGGGGGGGGGGGACTTTGGAGCAATAAAAATATCCATTGACTGGAGGAGTTGTCTCAAGGCACATAACACAGAAATACTGTTAAAAGTCATAATGTCCCAAAAAAATAAATCACAAATGCATCCTTCAGCTTATCTCATGATACTATAAATACAATAATGCAGGAATATCAATTATCTTACCATGTCATTTCTCCTGTGAGAATTTTCTTTGTCAGCTAAAAGGTTAAATGAAAATAAACAAGAGAAAGAAATCTAAAGTGTATTTAAAATGTATGAATGAGTGCAATAACATAAGATTCAAGCACCCCATGTAAAAGAAAAGGTTGAGTGGTTCTGAATCTGACTGTCTTTAATGATATCACATTTAATAAACTTCAAACAAATATTCCCCTCAGTGCTAGGTCACTACAGTTTCCCATCATCGTTAAAGGTCTGATGCATCTCTCTGTATCAGAGTCCAACTAGTAGAGCTGTATTTTGAGTGCCTAACATCTGAAAAACCTGTAATAAAACATACTGTATTTGGTCATGAGTTATTGCAGAGCCTTGATGAGCAGCAACTTGTAATACTGTACATGTTAAATTATTTATCAAAGAATATTGCACTGATTCCTCTCAAGAATATCAAAGGCACTTTGGACCTGTTTAACTAGTATTATGAAAATCATGGATAAGGCAATTCATTTAAAATGGACACATTGTCATTAGTCAGTCGTTTAGTCCTTCTACTTTGTAGAATGACACACTGTAAGATCCACCAGACATTGGTTCTTTGAGCAGCAAAGATACGTTGATAATAAAGCAGTCTGATAGTGGTTGTTGCACATTATTCCCTCATAGGACGGCCACACCCGGTAGCCAACTAAGATGGGAATACTGTATATACTTTAGAAGGGTAGCTCAATACAGAGATGACAGACGCTCCCACCAGCAGCCATCTGGAGAAGTTTGCTTCGGCCAGGGCTGCAGTGAGGCAACGAGCTAGAGACCTCTCTCATCCTCATGATCATTGGACCTGACTTCCCAGACAGGTGTCTGTGGTCTCAGGGAGGTGGTGGGGTGAGGGTGGAAGGGGCAAAGGGAAGGGGAGAAGTCACGTTTTGGTTTTGGATCAACACATTACAGAAGGTCACTTCATTGGAAAAACACACTTCTGTTTTCTGGGTTTACTTCTATATATAAATCATGAGGTGGCTAACTGTGAATTCGAAGTTGTTTTGTTTCAGTCATCTGTATGAGTCCACCAGCATCAGCTCTGCATCAAAACCATACCCACATCACAACATTTAAATGTGGAAAATTGGGTAATATATGGTTGAGATGTTGCTCAATGAGATTACAACCTAAATTCACTCTCTCTCAGAAACTTTGTTGAATGTGTTATCATTATGCTTTCAACCATCTAAAAGCACAACCAAATTCCAATTGAAAAACTATGTCTGGTTTTTGGTTGAGTGGTCACCTACAGTGCTTTCAGAAAGTATTCACACCCCTTGACTATTTCCACATTTTCTTGTGTTACGAAGTGGGATTAAAATTTATTTAATTGTAATTTAATTTGTAAACGACCTATACATAATACTCTGTAATGTCAAAGTGGAAGAAAATCTAATAAGTCTAATAGTTTTATTTATTAATGGAAAATAATTCACGAATATATTTTCATTATATAATTTTCAACCCCGTGAGTCAATACATGTTTGAATAACCTTTGGCAGCGATTACAGCTGTGAGTCTTTCTGGGTAAGTCTCTAAGGTTGTTGCAAACCTGGAGTGTACAATATTTGCCCATTATTCTTAAAACAATTCTTCAAGCTCTGTCAAGTTGGTTGTTGATCATTGCTGGACAGCCATTTAAGTGTTGCCATAGATTTTCAAGACGATTTAGGTCAAAACTAACTAGGCCACTCAGGAAAATTCAATGTTTTCTTGGTAAGTAACTCCAGTGTATATTTGGCCTTGCGTTTTAGGTTATTGTCCTGCTGAAAGGTAGATTTGTCTCCCAGTGTCTGTTGGAAAGCAGACTGAACCAGGTTTTCCTCTAGGACTTTGCCTGTGCTTAGCTCTATTTATTTTCTTTTTTCCTAAAAAACTCTGAAGTCCTTGCCGATGAAAGCATACCCATAACATGATGCGGGCACCACCATGCTTGAAAATATGAAGAGTGGTACTCAGTGATGTACTGTATTAGATTTTCCCAAACATTATGCTTTGTATTGAGGACAGAAAAATGTACTTCCTTGACACATTTTTTGCAGTATTACTTTAGTGCTTTATTGCTAACAGGATGCCTGTGTTTGAATACGTGTATTCTGTACAGCAGGGATCATCAACTACATTCAGCTGCAGGACAATGTTTCTGGAGCGCATGGTCAGGGGGCCTGAACATAATTACAAATAATTTGGAAACTGCAAATTGGCCGTAAGAAGCCCAAACGGATATATTTGACTAAAACATAATAAATTCAAACCTTGCTTCCATTTGTATACGATCACATATCTCTATTATGTGTGTGAAAACTTTCAAACAGATTTCGAAAATTAAAAGAAAATTAAATTATTTTTTATTTACTTGTGGGGGGCAAATAAAATCAGCTGCGGGCCAAAACATTCATATTAAACACCATTATTGCACACAGTGATAGTCCATGCAACTTATGTGACTTGTTAAGCACATTTTTACTCCTGAACTTATTTAGCCTTGCCACAACAAAGGAGTTGATTACTTATTGACTCAAGACATTTCAGCTTTTCATTTTTTATACATTTCTAAAAACATAATTCCACTTTGCCGTTATGGGGTATTGTGTGTAGATCAGTGACACAAAATATAAGTAATTTTAAATTCAGGCTGTAACAACAAAATGTGGAAAAAGTCAAGGGTGAATACTTTCTGAAGGCACTGTAAATGTGTATCACTGCACCGCAGACCATTTAATAGCACAACAAATGGGAATACAATGTCAGATATTTTGTTTATTTATACAACTTAATGTGTTATCCCTGTTCTTCTTCAAATAGCACAACCAAATTACATGGATTGCAGTTGAGAATATATTACATTAAAAGTACATGGTGCAAGTGATCAATGCCGTTTATTATAGACCTTTATTATAAAAATTGTGAAGATCTCCACAGACCTGTGATCTTGAACATGCACTCTTTAATTGATAAGACATTTATAGTTACATTAGCGTCAACATGTGGCCATGGATGTGTTACCCATTTGAATAAATACTGTTACATTAGTCTGTAAGTTAGCCTTACCTTTAGGCTACGGTATTACAAAAGTAACATTGAATTGTGTTTGGTTGATAACACAACAAATAACCAGCATTTAACCAGGAGATTAATCTACTGCTTGAATAGTTTAATATGTCCCACTGACTTAGTCGGGCTTTAATTCCATTAATAATTGTTATGCTGTCTGAGGCACTGCATCGCAGTGCTAGAGGCTTCACTACAGACCTGGGTTCGATCCCAGACTGTATCACAACCGACCATGATTGGGAGTCCCATAGGGCGGCACATAATTGGCCCAGCGTCGTCCGGGTTAAGGGAGGGTTTGGCCGGGGGGGGGCTTTACTTGGCTCATCTGGCTCTAGCGACTCCTTGTGGCGGGCCGGGAACTTGCAGGCTGACCTCGGTCGTCAGTTGAACAGTGTTTCCTCCAACACATGGATGCGGCTGGCTTCCGGGTTAAGCGACCGGGTGTTATGAAGCGCTGTTTGGCGGGTCATGTTTCGGAGGACGCATGACTCGAACTTCGCATCTTGAGACCGTTGGGGAGTTGCAGCGATGAGACAAGATCGAATGAGAAAGAAATACCCCCCCAAAAAGTACAAAAAATCTAATAGTAATTAAGATGTTGGATTCACTTCTCCAACTCGACCAAAAATCTAACTTAAAGAATAGGACAAAACCAAATCAAACTGTAAATGGAATTTAAATAAAGTTGGATTTAGTCCTATTCTTTAACTTAGATTTTTGGTTAAGATGGAGACATGAATCCAACATATACCGTACATTATTAACTTTTAGATTACAATTAAAATCAACCAACGCTTTAAACCCTATGCCTATATGTGTCGTCTATTTTTAGTTGAATCCTGGGTTGAATTGAAACAATAGCTGTTGATGACTATACAGGCCTAAATAGCATCATTGATGGTATATGATTGATAAAGTATGGTTACATTTCATTTGCTTTGTTAAACCTACCCCTTGGAATGACTTCCGATAGCAAAAGTGAATCTATTTAGCTCGTACATGTTTAGATTTTAGTCATTTAGCAGACACTGTTATCCAGAGCGACTTACAGTTAGTGCGTTCATCTTAAGATAGCTAGGTGGGACAACCTCATATCACAGTCATAGTAAGTACATTTATCCTCAATGAAGTAGCTATCAGCAAAGTCAGAGCTAGTAAGAGGGAACAAAGTAAATTGTGCGTGTTAGTTCACAAAATGCTTTTTTTTTGGGGGGGGGGGGGGGGGGGGTGGTTGTTAGTGACATATCAAAGCTAAGCAGGGCTGGGCTGGGTTAAAACCCAGGATGGACCAAAGGGATAGCTATAGATAGCTGTAGAATTCTCCAGAAGGAGGTGCTGCCCAGCTATAGTTTCTTTTCCTGATAGTGGATATAACATTGAAGATCTGACATTGTTTCAAAAGGTACAAATTCAACATATTTTATACAAGCTTTGTCTATGTTGAAAATTGGTTACAATGATGACAAAATCCTGTGGTTGAAATTTCACCCTCAAAACAACAGTTGATTACTTTTTGCAAATCCAATGAATTTTACACAGATTCCACGTCACAATACGTTGACAAATTACGTTGAAACAATGTTGATTCAACCAGTTTATGCCCAGTGGTTAACCTCTGAGTCGACAGAATTTCATTCAAGGGGCTTGATGGTCTCAGGCCAGTGACATCTCCAGACATCAGAAGCCTTTGAAAATCTTGATCTTGTGTTTGTCAGCCAGAAGCAGGGTAACGTTATACTCATAGTCAGCATCATGCACCCCGGTGTGGCGGAATGCTCCTCCCTGGTGATTCTCTTCCCAGTAGTGGTGCCAGTTCCCGTACTGATCCGCTCCGAACCCGTACACACTCACCTAAATGATACAACACACCATTATACAGAGATACTCGTCCGCCCCGGATTTGGTGCCAAACTCTTCTATGTGACTTATAGTCATGTACTTATTTGCTTTGGCCTAATGCCATGTGCCACAGAACTGATGAGGTGGAATGTTGCTGTACTGATTGATGCGTTGATAGGATGTTCTGGTACTCTGACACATACAGTTGACTTTGATAGGATGTTCTGGTACTCTGACACATACAGTTGACTTTGATAGGATGTTCTGGTACTCTGACACATACAGTTGACTTTGATAGGATGTTCTGGTACTCTGACACATACAGTTGACTTTGATAGGATGTTCTGGTACTCTGACAAATACAGTTGACTTTGATAGGATGTTCTGGTACTTTGACACATACAGTTGACTTTGATAAGATGTTCTGGTACTCTGACACATACAGTTGACTTTGTTAGGATGTTCTGGTACTCTGACACATACAGTTGACTTTGATAGGATGTTCTGGTACTCTGACACATACAGTTGACTTTGTAGAGCTAATTTCTCCATTTGCAGATTATTTTCGTGAAACTTACAAAACATGCCTATTGATGATGCTTTAACTCTAGATGACAGTATGCAGTTACTAGAAAAACGTCCTGATACAGTTACTAGAAAAACGTCCTTATACAGTTACTAGAAAAACGTCCTGATACAGTTACTAGAAAAACGTCCTTACACAGTTACTAGAAAAACATCCTTATACAGTTACTAGGATTTCTTTTTCTTCTCTTCTAAATGACTCGGTTGAGCTATATGTAACAACTATGTAACAACTATAGGACAACTATAGGACATTGGGATGCCGTCTGCATCACTTGGGGCAACTGTGGAGATTGCTGTTTTTCTAGAGTCAACCTCTTTAAGGTTCTAGAGAACACATTTTTTTCTAAGACTGTAGCACATGGCACGTGGTAATTGCCTGCATTTCACACCTCCCGTGTAGATGCAGATAATATGCATAACACTCGGCGCTCTGCCCCTCTTTCCCACTCAAAACGTTTGTTTGTAGAGCAGTGGCGGGTAGATAACACAGTGCTGCACAGCGTGTGGCTATTTCACAGACGCAAAGGGTTACTTCATTTCCATCAGCGGTTTCATTTTTTGGACACTTGGGACACTTTTTCCGGCTTTAAACTCTGTAAAACCTCAGTGCAAACCCAATGCATGCTTTGCAGTCACAGAACACTCTCATAATGTACAGAACTTTATCGGACAGACACAAAAGAAAGTGGGTGGGCTCACCTTATCACAGATATGAATGGAAAACAATAGGCTGAGGAAGCCAGTGGAGGGATACCGGCCATGACTCTCCAGCCATGCGTCATAGACATATTTAAAGAAGGTCGGGCTGTATATCAACACCTGCAAAACATAACAACAGCTTTGACCTTGTGAGAAGTGAAAAGAATTTAAATCTTGAACGTTATCAATCAATGAACCAACCAACCAATCACTAGCTCTTCAAAATCCGCATTATATTGTCTCCAGGTAAACTAAAGCAGATCAACCCATAGGGCTTTGGTCAAAAGTAATACTCTACTATAGGGCGCCATTTCTGAAGAGGCCAAGGGTTCACTCACCCTGTTCCTGTTTGCCTTAATCCTGGACTGGACAGGAATGTATGTTCTGCAAGAAGCAAAAGAAGACATAATATGAGAAATATCAAAGTATTATCACAGATAAAAGGGGAAACCAAAGAATCTTTGGTACTGTCAGTTTAAACCACCATCGTTGATCAAATTCACCTTATTTCTGACAGAGGTGCCGCCATCTTTGTTTACTTTGTGGTGGCCATCCGGTTGGCTATCAGCATTGGCTAACATTAGCCATACTGACTATGAGCTCCTCACGACAAACTAGTATCCTATACCGGTAATACGTTCAGTAAAAGGTTGTCACGTCTGGAAAAGAAACCCGATTTCAGGTTAGAAAATGTATGTTACAGTTCACAGTGTATTTGTGATACTGATACTGTTTTGGTTACTGTTTAGGTTACTGTTTTGATACTTGTTTTTTTATGTTTGTGTTGGTATAGTAACAGTTTGCAAACCAAGTAATTGTCACATTATTTATGTTTTTACAGATGATCACAGTGACAGATACAGATGCATACAGCAGAGGCTTGTTTCCCATCAAGGTCAAGGGTCATACGCTATTATGATGTGCTGGGTGTGAGGTCATATAATCAATATTGATTTGGGAATGATTTGATTTGTACTACAGGTATGCTATTCACCACCGGTAGGGTAGACTGTATGAAAAGAAAAGCTGCACAGTCTAGGTCAGATTAAATAAGTGCAATATATATCAAAGTTTCGACAGCTATGCTGCCTTCATCTGGATTCAAGCTGTGCTGTGATATAACTAGAGCGCTAAGAATTCTTGACCATTTGACCCATAACATTATTAGGCTACAGTTCAACCCTGATCCTCAGGGCTGGACTGGGACCAGAAATCGGCCATGGCATTTCTAACACACTGGCCCATTTTTTTCTTTGAGATCCCCAAACCAGTCAATTTTTTCCCCTCGAGGCCCCCACACTGGCCCAGTTCTTACTTGAGGCCCCCGTTATTACAAAGATAATGATGATTTTGTGGAGAAAACCCAAGTTAGATAAGCCCACTGGGCAAAAAATGGGCCAGGCCAGCTAAGCACTTCCACAACCTCCTCATTCTCCTCCTCCCTTTCCTCTTCCTCCTAACATCCCACTCATCCTCAGCAGTCATTCGATCATTAACACAGGAACATCACCATAAGGATGTAACTGGCAAAAGCGTTCCAGCTGAAGCCATATTTATGACCCAGTTGAAGGAGAGTGTTACATATCCACACGCTAAGAATCGACATGCTTAGAAGCTTAACTTGTGGTAATAATGAGATGATTAATTGAGATGATTCAGGTGTAATAATTGTCTAACACAGAGCTTGAGAACATCGACCTTGTGGCGCTGGAAGAGGTCTATATCAGTATGTGCCAACATGTGGATACTTGTGGTTATGACAAACAGCCCTGAAGGAGGCACCGGGTGCACTTTTACAAAGACTGTTTACACAGCATAAAGGATACCAGACCCCACGGGGATGAGAACATTGTTTGCGGTTTCATCTTTCCATTCATTACAAACAATTCCACAGGCATTAACTACAGTTCGTATTGAAGGTTTGCTAAGGTGCACTTACTACACTTTCTTAGGTGAACTTGATGAACGTGTAGTGACTGTGTGGTGCGTGGTCATTGATCACTCACTGTTTGATGGAGCCTGTAGTCAAGGCACTGGTGATCCACTGCAAGTCCAGAGTCTTGAAGGGGATGAGCAGAAGACTGGTGGTGTTGTCCAGATCTATGGCGCTCTCTGGGTACATGACGTGATGTGTGGTCCGGCTCCCAACATCCTCCTCATAGCCAGAGGTAGGAGCCATGTTCATTCTGCAGGAGCAGGGTTACGGTTAGAGTCAAAGTGGGTGGTACTGCATTATAAAAACTGGGTGGTTCGAGCCCTGAATGCTGATTGGCTGACAGCCGTGGTATATCGTACCGCATATCACGTGTATGACAAAACATGTATTTCTTATTGTTCTAATTACGTTGGTAACCAGTTTATAATAGCAATAATGCACCTCTGGGGTTTGTGGTATATGGCCAATATACCACGGCTGAGCGCTGTACCTAAGAACAGCCCTCAGCCATGTACCCCGCCCCCCCTGTGCCTTACTGCTTAAATATAACATATGGATGACAATGCTTTCACGTACTAATCAACGTATCTGCTTTGTTGAAGGTGGGATGCCTGGAGGTACAATACTGGAAATTGTATCTAAATAACATTTGTGTCATTTGGAACTTGAATGTGGTGATGAACCAGAGGCTTACTGTATATCCTCAACATCAGGCTCGTGGATTAAAAGTCTTCATGACATTCCTGTAAATATCTACTGAATACCCACATCCTAGTAGTGCCATGGCATGTGACAGTTTGTGGAATTCCTGCTTCTCCACATCATCCAGTTCATATTTGTGTCCCAGTTACAGTGAGTGCATTGAGGGGAAAGCTATAGCTGTGATTCTGCCTGTTTAATTAATATAGTTAGTTTGTTCTTCCAAGGGGAGATCTTTGTGTGTGTGTGTGAGTTAAGTGAGTGTGGGGTGAGCAGTATAATCAATTTCAGCCAAGGACTTCCCTCCTAATTTACACACTGATAGTTGGTCTGGCTCCTCATTGAAAAACACAGCGCAGAAATCCAATCTAAAACTGGGCTTTTCACTCACAGGTGTGAGGTGCATAGCTATCACTACATCTGTTGGGCTCTAGGATCCAACCTAATGAAGTTACTTGCTGAGGCTTTACCCCATCATACACGGATCAGAAGTTGATTGATGATTAATCCACCGCTGATCCAACGCTGTCAGCGTCTTCTACTCCAGACAAGCTAATTATGTTTGAATAAAAGAACCCGGTACACCTTTGACACCTGTGATATAGCAGCTCTCATAGAACCTGAATAAATAGTCTTTTTTTTTAAGTGTGAGGGGTTTTGCCAGTAAATATTTATCATTACATGAAAGGGGATGGGTACTATCATTTTACATTACCTTGGGCTATGCGCTTGGTAGTGGGTCAATGCTGTCAGCGTCTTATTATCCAGACAAGCTAATCATGTTTTAATAAAATATCCCGGTGCTTCCTTGACACCTGTGATATAGCAGCTCTCATAGAACCAGAATAAATAGGTTCTTAACAACAAAAAAGAGATGGATTTTGCTGGTAAATATGTATTTTCATTACATGGAACAGGATGGGTAGTATAATTTTGAAGCAGAGCACATACAACATGTTTTTCATTTGCAGTGTCGGGTCTGGCACTCGAGTGTTCATCTAAGTCACTGTAGTAGCAGCACATGGGCTCCATCCTAAATGGCACGGTATTACCTTTATAGTGCACTACTTTTGACCATGGCCCACAGGGGATGCAGGGTGATATGAACTGTACATAATTCCTGTGCTTGAAAGCCTGTACTGCAGAGAAGGATTGCGTTAAAAGAAAAGCAATATGTCTTGCGTCTCTTGTCCCAGTCTCTGCGTATTTAAATCAAGATAAGTGCAGTAATACAGCTTTACGTTGAAGAAAATTTGTACAGAACTGCTGGTGAGTGGAGAAAAACCAAACATTTACATTTGAGTTCATATCCAGAGTGACTTACAGGAGCAATTAGGGTTAAGTGCATTGCCCATCAACATATTTTTCAACTAGTCACCGCAGAGATTCGTACCAGCAACCTTTCGGTTACTGGCCCAACTTTCTTAACCGCTAGGCTACCTGCCGCCCGGAGATGTACCAGAGAGCTCATCTCCTGTTTTTCCATGCTTATGTGACAGCATGGCCAGCACCATTGAGGGCTATCTCCATTTTAAAGTGGACAATGGGCACCTTCGAGCAGATACAGTGTGTTGCATTATGGGGATAAAACCTGCACCTACACGTCAACTGCATGAACTTCACAAAAACCTTGTAAGCAAAGGTAATGCAGTTTTTTATTAAGTCGCCTTCAAGTTGCTGTAGTTGCTTCTCACAAACTGTCCCATGCAGCCATTACCGGCATTGTGGGATGCACTATTTGTCAACCAATTATTAGGCTGCTTTTGGTTGACCCAAGCGAACATAGCCAAAGAAGTGACTGAAACAGGAACCAACGTTGCTGTGATTCTAAAGCTATAGGGGATAAAAATGAAAGTGATATTTGAGTCCTCTGTGTAGCCAAATTGTAGCCTACACATGTTATGTTTTCAGTTTGTGAGTCTGTGTGATATAGGGGTATAGAGGGCTTGCAGTTGACGTACGACACCGCCTGGCGGCCATGTTGGAAGACCACTGCATTACTTCTTCTTTCAACAACAGACGAGTTTCTGCCCCAAACTGCATGATAACAGTGTCTAAAACTAGTTGATTCATCACCAAGGTCATTTTCTGTGGATATGTTTTCAAATTCCCCGCAATCATGAAACACCATTGATGACACCAATGAGAGAAACCTCGAGAACTGTCAGAAAAGCAAGTAAACCTTTTTGCCTGTCAAGACCTGAACCCAGACAGCTGTCAGTACAGGGTCTGCTATGATCATTTCATAACTGGTAAGTCAAGTCTGATCGATTTCGAGTTAAGT
Organism: Salvelinus fontinalis; assembly: GCF_029448725.1. Classification (NCBI taxonomy): domain Eukaryota; kingdom Metazoa; phylum Chordata; class Actinopteri; order Salmoniformes; family Salmonidae; genus Salvelinus; species Salvelinus fontinalis. The sequence goes on from NC_074686.1 coordinate 20,072,512, forward strand.
TTATCTGTTATGCTAAACAGGTGTTAACACTAAATTAGCTAGCTAGATTGTAGTCTAGCTATTAGCATATGTCGAGCAAATCTTTCACCATAAAATGGCACCTTTATAACAAATGACTGCATGCCTCGATCATCGCATTTGCAGACTAATGTAAGCCTACTATTCCTCATGTGATGAGCAGATTGGAAACGATCATTTTGGTTATTAATAAGCGCATACTGGCAGAGGTTTATAGGCTATATCAGAGAGATTTCTTTCCTTTGCACAGGAAAAATGTGGCCTTTGATAAACATTTGATGCAATTCTACTACACTTTATATGAAAGGAGACATTAGCAGAATATTTTTTAATACGATGGTAGCCTAGTCCTACTCTACTGACACTGACAACAGATCAATAAAAACGACCTTGTCTTGAATGCAAATCTAGAATATGACATTCATTTGACAAAAACTGGATCCCTTCTAGCCATGACCATGAAAAGGGGAGGCGCATGACATCCATATAGCCTGGGGGACAAAACTCCAGTGGTTATTATATATTCATGATAACCCATTGATAATTTGTTGAGAGCTTCATTCATAAGAGGGAAAATGTATGGATATTACAGCATAGGACAAAGGCCTCCAAAGGATAGGTCAACTTGCTGTGTTGACTATTGGTTGCTCCAGCCCAACAATAGATTTAATCTTTATATGACATTAAAACACCTGAATGAATTAAACAACCAAACAATGAAGAGCCCTGATGGTATAAGTGACCTAAAGACGTGCTATTGAAACATCAGGTGTGCTTTTCATTTGTTTATGTACTACTGTAGGTTCACCAGCTGACCTCTGTCAAGACACCCATGTCGACTGGATTCCCAATGTGAAGATGAGCAATGCTGCAGCAGCATCAGTTTATACTTCTACTTTGTCCTTTTCCAGATATGAAAGGAGACATTCCTTAGTCATACGAGATGGTTGTCATATGCTGTGCTTTGGTCAATCAATGATTCTGTTGTGCAATTTGAGTAGAGAGCACCTTGCCGTCATGACAAAAGTGCCCCCTTAAACCATATGAATATATTAAACCCTAATTTGGAACGTGTAAAATACTACTGTTTATGATATTGTAAACATACTGAAGATAATACGCTATATTGTTGTCTGGGTGAAATCAAAAGTATTGTCATCTCTGCTTTGCCTAGCCCCATTGAATGAAAAGTATTTCTTATAGCCCAACTAGTATTCTTTCTTTTACAGTTTAAACACATTTAGCATAGACAAAGTAATTGTTGTGGTAGGTTTAGGCAAACCATCTTTATTATCACAGTAGCCCGACTAAGTGACACTCAGACCTTCTGGGATAAATGTATCTGGCATTGAACTTGGTGGTAGTAGTTGTGTGTATGTTTGAAGAGAAGGACCCCCATCACCTCCTGTTTCCAGACATTTCACCACCTAGATTACAAGGGTTGGATTTGCACTAAACAATTTCATGTCAGCACAAGGCATGTACAAAAGTCTAGTATAATGATTAGCCTCATACATTGTCTACTGTTATTGTTTTTAAATTGAGAACCTAGAGCTTAACAATATGTAAACAATGTGTGAGTTAAGCTATTCTCTGCTTCAGATGCACATTGTCAAGGAGTCTTTTGCAAATGCCCATAAGGCTAACGCGATCATACTGTAGGCCAGTTTACAATTAAAACAAGTTTAAACACTAAACTTCAAAGAATCAACACTATTTCATATCATTTCAAAGTGTACAAGTAAGCTAACTTATATGTAAGGGTTAGACATTTTTATAACAAGTAGGCTATTATTACTAAAGCATAATTTCAGGTGAACAAAAGAAAGTCCATATCAGATCTGGCCAATCAGCACACTTGATTATTAACTAATTCATTTTGATACATTGAATCAGGTGTGTTAGTGCTGGGCTGGAACAGAAACCTGCACACCCAGCAGAGTTGGCCTGCTCCAGTTGCAATAGGTTTAAACATTGTGTGTGACTTTTAAACTGTATTTCTGTTCACAACATGTGCCAGCATAGGTACACATATGGTATATGAGGATTCTAGGATACAAGGATATACAAGGATTTTATACAAGGATTTTATTCCTTATTCTCTTGGGACATTCACTGGGACCTCTTCATCTGCAGACAGGGTTTCACAGCTCTCTGTACCTGAGAACAGAAAACATTCTAAAGAAACAGGCTGCATTATTCTCAAATTAGACAGCACTGAATATTATGTCACTATATCTCTCTGTTCTAAGTTTTTCCTCGCTATTGACTAGAACTGGAGAATATTTTCAAAAATGTCCTCCCGAAAAAGGTACCTTTCCTATCTAGAGTAGCCTACTCTCCCTTCTCTGACAGCTTGAATTGATAGCTAATCCTTTCACCCTCTTCCATGGCTGTTAGCTAGCTACAAATGTATTTAGTTAAAACGATAAATACATCAAGATAGCTAGCTAACTAGCTAATATGAAGTTAGCAAGCTGGTGATATTTAATTAACTTAGCTAGCTATACAGTTTGCTGTATAGAGAACATTACATTAGCAGCTAATTTGAGTCAGCCTGCACACTTAAGTTTCTGTAGCAAGCTAGCTAAAAACACAACCATTTTCAAAAAATATTTACTTACTTGAATAGGTTCTCACACTACCGTTTTCTGGGTCCTTAGACAAACGAAATAATGGGCAATCTTCCCGAAGTTTCCGATGGTAGCAAAATTCAGCCAGCCATGTGGACAGTTGGAGAACTTACTGTCAACTGCGTTTATTTTCAGCAAACTTAACATGTGCAAATATTTGTATGAACATAACAAGATTCAACAACTGAAACATAAACTGAACAAGTTCCACAGACGTGTGACTAACAGAAATTGAATAATGTGTCCCTGAACAAAAGGGGGGTCAAAAGTAACAGTCAGTATCTGGTGTGGCCACCAGCTGCATTAAGTACTGCAGTGCATACCTCCTCATGGACTGCACCAGATTTGTCAGTTCTTGCTGTGAGATGTTACCGCATTCTTCCACCAAGGCACCACCAAGTTCCTAAGACATTTCTGGAGGGAATGGCCCTAGCACTCACCCTCCGATCCAACACGTCCCAGATGTGCTCAATGGGATTGACATCCGGGCTATTCGCTGGCCATGGCAGAACACTGACATTCCTGTCTGGCAGATAATCACGCACAGAACGAGCAGTATGGGTCGTGGCATTGTCATGCTGGAGGGTCATGTCAGGATGAGCCTGCAGGAAGGGTACCACATGAGGGAAGAGGATGTCTTCCCTGTAATGCACAGCGTTGAGATTGCCTGCAATGACAACAAGCTCAGACCGATGATGCTGTGACACACTGCCCCAGACCATGACGGACCCTCCACCTCCAAATCGATCACACTCCAGAGTACAGGCCTCGGTGTAACGCTCATTCCTTCGACGATAAACACAAATCTGACCATCGCCCCTGGTGAGACAAAACCGCGACTCGTCAGTGAGGAGCACTTCTTGCCAGTCCTATCTGGTCCAGCAACGGTGGGTTTGTGCCCATAGGCAGCGTTGTTTCCGGTGATGTCTGGTGAGGACCTGCCTTACAACAGGCCTACAAGCCCTCAGTCCAGCCTCTCTCAGCCTTTTGCGGACAGTCTGAGCACTGATGGAGGGATTGTGCGTTCCTGGTGTAACTCGGGCAGTTGTTATTGCCATCCTGTACCTGTCCCGCAGGTGTGATGTTCGAATGTACCGATCCTGTGCAGGTGTTGTTACACGTGGTCTGCCTTTGCGAGGACAATCAGCTGTCCGTCCTGTTTCCCTGTAGCGCTGTCTTAGGCGTCTCACAGTAGGGACATTGAAATGTATTGCTCTGGCCACATCTGCAGTCCTTATGCCTCCTTGCAGCATGCCTAAGGCACGTTCATGCAGATGAGCAGGGAACCTAGCAATCTTTCTTTTGGTGCTTTTCAGAGTCAGTAGAAAGACCTCTTTAGTGTCCTAAGTTTTCATAACTGTTACCTTAATTGCCTACCATCTGTTAGTGTCTTAACGGCCGTTCCACAGGTGCATGTTCATTAATTGTTTATGGTTCACTGAACAAGCATGGGAAACAGTGTTTAAACCCTTTTACAATGATCTGTGAAGTTATTTAGATTCTTCCGAATTATCTTTGAAAGACAGGGTCCTGAAAGAGGGATGTTTCTTTTTTTTTGCTGAGATCACATACACACACACGCACAAAAGTATGTGGACACCCCTTGAAATGATTGGATTTGGCTATTTCAGCCACACTCGTTGCTGACAGGTGTATAAAATTGAGCACACAGCCATGGAATCTCCATAGACAAACATTGGCAGTAGAATGGCCCGTACTGAAGAGCTCAGTGACTTTCAGTGCGGCACCTTCATTTCCAACAAGTCAGTTTGTCATATTTCTGCCCTGCTGGAGTTTCCCCGGTCAACTCTAAGTACTGTTATTGTGAAGTGGAAACGTCTAGGAGCAACAACTGCTCAGCCGCGAAGTGGTAGGCCAAACAAGCTCACAGAACGAGACCGCCGAGTGCTGAAGCACGTAACTCCTTAAAAATTGCCTGTCCTCGATTGTAACACTCACTACAGAGTTTCAAACTGCCTCGAAGCAACATCAGCACAAGAATTGTTCGTCAGGAGCTTCATGAAATGGATTTCCATGGCTGAGCAGCCACACACAAGCCTAAGATCACCATGCACAATGCCAAGCGTCGGTTGGAATGGTGTAAAGCTCGCTGCCATTGGACTCTGGAGCAGTGGAAACTCATTCTCTGGAGTGATGAATCACCCTTTGACGGATGCCAGGCGAACGCTACTTGCCCCAATGGATAGTGCCAACCTTAAAGTTTGGTGGAGGAGGAATAATGGTCTGGGGCTGTTTTTCATGGTTCGGCCTAGGCCCCTTGGTTCCTGTGAAGGAAAATCCTAACGCTACAGCATACAATGACATTCTAGACAAACTTTGTGGTAACAGTTTAGGGAAGGTCCTTTCCTGTTTCAGCATGACAATGCCCCCGTGCACACAGCGAGGTCCATATAAAAATGCTTTGTTGAGATCGGTGTGGAAGAACTTGACTGGCCTCCACAGAACCCTGACCTCAACCCCATCGAAGGACTTTGGGATGAATTGGAACGCCGATTGCAAGCCAGACGTAAATCGCCCAACATCAGTGCCCAACCTCACTAATGTTCTTGTGGCTGAATGGAAGCAAGTCCCCACAGCAATGTTCCAACATCTAGTGGAAAGCCTTCCCAGAATAGTGGAGGCTGTTATAGCAGCAAAGGAGGGGACCAACTCCATATTAATAGCCATGATTTTGGAATAAGGAGGAGCAGGTGTACACATACCTTTGGTCATGTAGTGTATGTTGACACTGCCAAATTGATCTGAGCCTTGCTGTTGGAAAATCACCAGTGTTCAACTTTCGGCTGTCGCAGATGCACCTCCCCCGGTTTCACTCTCCGACCTTCGTCTACAGTCGGCTTCATTAGCCTTACTGCTCTAACCCTAACCCTAACCCTATTTCTTCTTTTCAGAGTGTATTGGTAGGTCCATCTAAGATTCCGTAATTCTGCGATCGCATATAATGTGAGGGCTTGCAAATTTGATCAATCACTGCACTATTTCAGCATAAAACAGTCAAATCATCTTAGGTATCGCATTATACTGACCCATCAACGTCGTACAAAAAGAGGGCTTGCAATTTAAACCAATCACTGCACATTTTCCACATAATATGGTTAAATCAAGCCACACAAGCAAACTTTTTCCCTCATCAGCGCATTTTCGCAACAAATTGGCCAAAATCATTGCATATTGCCATGTAAAAATCAAGCATTTTAGCCCTCAAATATAAAACATAATCCCAGCAAAATCCTGGAGGGACCAAATGGCACTAACCTATACCTATATACTACAAAATAGCGAAAGCCCTAAATCGCATGACACATCATGCTAAAACAGGTTGAGGCCAAGTGGCTTTGACTTCTATGAGACAAATTGACATGGGAACAACAGGTAGGGCAGCTGACAGGTGTGACATGATGGGAGGAACGGTCTATGCTAGGGTGAAATCATATTGACATCAAACCAAATGGGGCGTCTACAATGATCAGATCACAGTATAATTAAACAGGTGAGATGCTATTCATAGCCTATACAAGCACCTCGATGGAACAAACTTGTGTTTGTTCCAATATAACCTTTCATGAGCTATTGTGATGATAATTGTAGGCTATAAACGCCTTCATAGAACAAAACCGTTTGTATCCTGGCTCAGGTGTAATCTTATCAAAGGTAGGGGTGGGAATCAAGAAACTGGACTACAATAATTACACTTGTAAATAACATCAAAGCCTAGATATTGGTCAGGCATGAATGCTATACAGAACAAAATCACTCTTACCTGGCTTTGCAGTTCCATTCCTAACATAATATTATATGTAACTCATAAACCTAAAACAAGCTTGATGAGTCACCTGATGATGACATCACTGGAGTCGATGAGGGCTCCGTAGCGGGAGCCCTTAAGGTTCCCAGAGTTCCCCACCACAGCACAGGTCCTACAGCGCTCAGGGCCCGCATCCATGTAAAGGTCAGCATCAGGGATGACCTGGAACAACTTCTCCACCACCTCGCTGAAGTTGGCCGGCTCTTGCTCTGCCTGCAACCACTGGAGAGAGAGGGAGACCTTCAAGCCTTTCAGCTCGGTCTTTAACCACTCGGCACAGAGCAGAGACAGTAGAGGTAGGGACACAGCAGAGGCAGGGAAGAGGTAGAGACACAGCAGAGATAGGCCAGCCAGTACATAATTATCTGAGAACCATTTGTTTCTTAGAGCTTGGTGAGAGAATGATTGTCATATGGTTATTTTGCATACAACCTTCCCATAACGTTTCCTACAGGTTTCCTCATGGTTCTATTTAAAGTAGGTTTTCAAAACATTAGTAATGTTTAAAGAACATTCTAAGGATGTTATTTAAAAACATACTTTCAGTTCTCAGCATAAAAAAACCTCTTTATCTTGTTAAAGGGACACATTTGGATTTCGGCAATGAGGCACTTTATCTACTTCCCCAGAGTCAGATGAACTTAAAGATACCATTTTATGTCTGCGTGCAGTTTGAAGTAAGTTGCTAAATAGCATTAGCGCAATTTCTGGAAGTCGGCTAACATGCTAGCAGATACCCAAAGACTTCCAGTCATTGCGCTAATGCTAGTTAGTATTGGCTTTCAAAACAGTTGATTATCCCGTAAAAAGGGTGTGGTTTTGGGAGTAAATCGCGGTAAATCTCAGTAACCGGGTTACCACCATTCAACCCTAGCACACACCAAGACACTTTTTTTTTAACAGAGCCAGTAGATGGCCCAAGACAATTCTCATCAAGCCTCACCTCTTATGAAACAAGTTATGAGTAACAGGAGGTTACCTTCTAGTTAATATTCCATCTACTCTTACATCTAATTGGTCAAGGTGAATGTGACCTCATCTCCATAGAACCCTCTCAGGGCATGTGATCCTGTCACGTCTCAGGGCATGTGATCCTTCCACCTCCAACGTGTATCTCCTGATTTAATTTAATGGAGTCACGATGGTGGCAGCCACTGGTAATAGCCCCAGGATCAATTCTAATTTACAAGAAAGTGTTCCTAACTGACTTCTAAGAAGGGTGAATGGACTTTTGATGTTTGAATTAAAACGAACAACGCCATACCATTTGACTGTTAGACGTTGTAACCGGGCTGTTCCTAAGTGATCGGCAGCTCATTCTTCAATGTACATGACCTTGCTTTAGAAAAACCAAGAATAAACTGACAAACTGTGATGCAGGGTTGAGGCAAGAATAATTTAAAGCTCAGTATAACATCGGCCTACGCTTTGAACTCAATATGGCCACGGATTAGGTTCAAAATAGAATATCTCTTGTCTCTGAAATACTGAGAAACAGGGAGTGTAACGTTTTTATTTCTCAGTTTATTGGATCGAGACTTCTCTAGCAGTGTTGAATGGTATTTATTAAGTAGTCATTCAGTTCTATCTGGTGGAATCTTAGAAATTAGCCACCTCAAAGTATAGCTGACTAGGAGATGGTATCATTCATGGGCATTGGTACGTACAGTATCATTAATAACCTCGTCATGGACACAATGTTTTCTTCCTTGTCCTGATTATCATTAGGACGGTTAGCCTGATGTGACTGAACCAAACTCACCTGTGTGGTTATTCACCTGTAAGTCTCAGAACCTGAAATCACCTGTACGTGTCATCAGCCAGCAGACTGTTCCTCCAGGTCATCAGAGGGTGTACTAATCCAAACTCTCTAACCCTTGTTTCATGTCCACATCCCGGTTGAACCCTAACCTCAACACTAAATCTGCTTCATGTCCACATCCTGGTTTAACCCTAACCCTCAACCCTAAATCTGCTTCATGTCCACATCCCGGTTGAACCCTAACCTCAACCCTAGCTTCATGTCCACATCCTGGTTCAGCCCTAACCCTATCTTCATGTCCACATCCCGGTTCAACTCTAACCTTAGCTTCATGTCCACATCCTGATTCAGCCCTAACCCTAGCTTCATGTCCACATCCTGATTCAGCTCTAACCTTAGCTTCATGTCCACATCCTGGTTCAACTCTAACCTTAGCTTCATGTCCACATCCTGGTTCAGCCCTAACCCTAGCTTCATGTCCACATCCCGGTTCAACTCTAACCTTAGCTTCATGTCCACATCCTGATTCAGCCCTAACCCTAGCTTCATGTCCATATCCTGGTTCAGCCCTAACCCTAGCTTCATGTCCACATCCTGGTTCAGCCCTAACCCTAGCTTCATGTCCACATCCTGGTTCAGCCCTAACCCTAGCTTCATGTCCACATGACAGTTCAATCCTAAACCTAGCAGTGGTAACATCTCACCTGCCACCAGCGGTATGTGTCGTCAGTCAGCATGCTGTTCCTCCTAGACATCAGAGGGGGGACAGACAGGTTGAACCTCTCAGTGAACCAGGGGTCGTCCTCCAGCTCGGTCATACACTGTCGACAGCCACACTGGCCCTTAGAGAAGAAGCTGTCTGACTTGCGGATGGCGTATTTGAAGAAGTACAGAGAGGGATCTCTCAACGTGTAACTGAAGAGGAATGTGGTGAAAGTTACAATGCATGAAAACACAGTAAATGCCCTGATCTTCCTCCACTTCGATAGAGACATGGTGCAGTGGTAGATTAAAAACTCAGTTGTCTCGGAGGTGGAAGGAAGGGAAAAACAGAGAGAAGCCACTTATTGAAAATTCCAATTTCCAAGTGATGTCTGAGAATATTTCCTCCCTTGGAGATTTCGTGGCTCTAACAGGCTGAACGCCAGGTTCCTCTGATGAACAGAAACAGTCCCTGTCTTCCTCATCACAATTACAGGCTCCTCTTCACTCTGTTGGAAAACAACAACATCTCAGAGTAAAAAGCTGACCAGAATACTAGTTCCTTATATTTTGAAGGGAAAGCCTTGGCATTCTGTAGAAAAATGTTTGGTCAGACAAAAATCACATAGATGAGGAATCCTTGTGTATGTCCATGACACGTCTGCTGAACAATAATACTGTAGTTGAACGGTGGTACACAATCCAGGATGGTCCTGTCAACTTAACGATGGCCAGGTAACTACATCCAGCTGCTCTTCTGCGGTTGACAGTGTGAGGTCAGTGACTTGTGCGTCTAGCATTCACCGCCGGTCCAGTCAATCATTTCCCTAGACAGCAAACAGACAGACGACATGAATAAAAATACAAACACCGCTGAGTAAATGAATGATCATATGTGATAAAACACTTCCCTTCAACAGCTTTCAACTTTCAGTATTCCCAGAACCAACTCTAGCTTTATACTAAAAACAGAAAAGCAGGAAGACCTCCTGGGATCTATTTCTAAATGAAAGGACATCAGAGCTCCACCATCCAGCAGAAAGTCCTGGGTTTACTGCTAAATGCATAGACACACAGAACATTTCACAGTATTGTTCACATTCAGCCAAGGCAAGTCCATGGCCATTCTCCACACCGAAAACGCTCTTGTCAAATTATAGACCAAGGTGATAAAATGAGGATTTGGACACAAACATACTAACTTCACCTTTTTGCTCTTTACAATCGGTGATATGTCAATTTAGCACAGATCTACAAAAGGACACAGACACCAGAGGTTGGGGGTGTTTTATTGATGGTGTCAAGAATGAACAACAATTTAAGAGAAAGGAACAGACTTGAATGTAACACTTAACTAGTTGTCTTGAATGCAGCTTCCTAGCAATTTAACAAGCAGTAGCTGCTAACTATTGCCAATCAGCCTCAAAGACGGTTTGCAACACTTAACTAGTTGTCTTGAACGTAACTCCTCAAACAAGTTCCAGCTGCTACTAACTACTAATCAGCCTCAATACCTATTCTCACTTTCCTTAAGCCCCTAGAGTCAATTGTCACACTGGTGCAATCTTCTACCCCCAAACCATAAGACTGCTGAACAATTTATCAAATGGCCACCTGGACTATTTACATTGACCACTCCATTGGTTAAGAGCTTGTAAGTAAGCATTTCATGGTAAGGTCTATACCTGTTGTATTCGGCGCATATGACAAATACATTTTGATTTGAATCTAAGTAACATAATAAAAAAATCCCCATCAAAATCCGTCAAGTTAAGCTAGAGATATCTAGCAGAGCTAGACCGGTGTTTGTCAGACCATGAGATGTCCCCAAAATCATTCTTCTCACAAAAAATCTGTAGCGTCCATACAGGTTGACCTACAAACTATTATGACTACTCTATGGACACGGAGATGCTCTACAACCCCCACAAGTGTCACGGGACTCATCTGAAAGTAACCGGTACAGAAGTATGAAGGTAGTTTTGTGCCAACCCCAAAAAGGGGTTAAATATGTGTAAAAAAAGGAAACATTTCCTGAACTTCCTTATATCTCCTAGATATAGGGCAGACACTTCAAAACCTTGTTTCTCATGATACATTTTTTGACAGACTTCTGTCATTTATGAATGTGTTGTTCAATGCGTTTCTCTGGGCTATTGCAGTTCTGGCCATATAGTAGTAAAGCCCCCCCCCCCCCCCCCCCCAACGGCTCAGCCTTTTAAGAATGAATCACCACTATCATCCTACTTAAATCTGACAAGTCATTCCTCCTGTTTTGTGTCACATCCCTTCTCCTCCCTTTCTCCACCTCCTTTCTCCTTCTCCTTATGTTGCCTTTACCACAGCAGCCTAACTACCACGGCCTGACAGTGATGTCTACCTGAGACTCCAAGCCAAACCCTACAGAGTCAGCCCCTCTGGATCCTTCATCTGCAGCCCTTCATTTCCCCTTCATTTCCCCTTCACTTCAGTTCATTTCCCCACTGAATCCTCATTCTCACATCCATTCCATTTCCTTAATAAATATTCTAATCCCATTCTAAACCCATTTCATGTCTGGTCCTTAAACTCGTGAAATGAGGAATCGACCAGGAAACCCTGAGTCTTCCCTGCAGGGAGAGACGGTGGTGAAGGGTGTCTGGGTGTCAGGCTGTGTGCGCAACTGGTCAACTGGAGTCAGGTGCAGGAGAGCAGAGATGAGTGAACAGGCACACTTTAATTGGCAGAAGCAAAACAGTCGGCTGCAACAGCGTCACAACACTCCAGCCAAAGGCAAAAGCGAATAGCGTACTTAGTCACATAAAATAATGTACAACAATACAATACCACGCGTTCAAAACAATACCCGGAAAAAAACAGCCTGACGCGTCACACAAATAAACGTAATGAACAATTACACACACAGACATGGGGGGAACAGAGGATAATATACATGTAGAGTGATGAGGGGAAGTAAACCAGGTGTGCGGGAAAACAAGACAAAACAAATGGAAAATGAAAGGTGGAGCGGCGATGGATAGAAGACCGGTGACACCGAGCGCCGCCCGAACAAGGAGAGGAGCCGACTTCGGTGGGAGAGATGACGTAGAGGATGGTGGGTGAGGGGAGGGATGTCTGACACTGTGTGGGAGGGATCGTGATTGCTCTGTGGATGGGTTAGTCTGAGAAAAACATCACCCTCTCATAAGGTAACTGAACTAAATGACTATCGCGACGTAGCACTCACTTCTGTCATCATGAAGTGCTTTGAGAGGCTAGTTACCTCCACCTTAACCAACACCCTAGACCCACTGCAATTTGCATACAGCCCCAATAGATCCACGGATTATGCATTTGCCATCGCAATGTACACTGCCCTATCCCATCTGGACAAGAGGAATACCTATGTAAGAATGATGTCCATTGACTACAGTTCAGCCTTCAACACCATAGTACCCTCCAAGCTCATCATTAAGCTCGGGGACCTGGGTCTGAACCCATCCCTGTGCAACTGTGTCCTGGACTTCCTGATGGGCCGCCCCCCCAGGGGGGGGAGGTAAGAAACCACACCTCCACTACGCTGATCCTCAACACAGGGGCTCCACAAGAGTGCGTGCTGAGCCCCCTCCTGTACTCCCTCTTCACCCATGACTGTGTGGCCACACACGCCTCCATCTCAATCATCAAGTTTGCAGATGATACAACAGTAGTAGGCCTTATTACCAACAACGACGAGACAGCATACATGGAAGAGGTGATGGCCCTGGTGGAGTGGTGCCAGGAAAATAACCTCTTCCTCAACAAAACAGGAGCTGACTTCAGGAGACAGCAGGGGGAGAATGCCCCCATCCACATTAACAGGGCTGCAGTGGAGAAGGTGAAAAGCTTCAAGTTCCTCGGCGTACAAATCACTGACAATCTGAAATGGTCCACCCACACAGACAGTGTGGTGAAGAAGACGCAACAGCGCCTCTTCAACCTCAGGAGGCTGAAGAAATTTGGCTTGGCCCCTAAGACCATCACAAATTTTTACACCATTGAGAGCATCCTGTCAGCCTGTATCACCACCTGGTACGGCAACTGCACCGTCGGCAACCGCAGGGCTCTCCAGAGGATGGTGCAGTCAGCCCAACGCATCGCTTTACAGGGAGCACACTGCCTGCCCTGAAGGACATCTACAGTACCCGGTGTCACAGGAAGATCATCAAATACCTCAGCCACCCGAGCCATGGCCTGTTCACCCCGCTATCATCCAGAAGGTGAGGTCAGTACAGGTGCATCAAAGTTGGGACCGAGAGACTGAAAAACAGCTTCTATCTCAAGGCCATCAGAATATTAAATAGCCATCACTAGCCGGCCTCCACCCAGTACCCTGCCCTGAACTTAGTCACTGTCACTAGCCAGCTACCACCCGGTCACTCAACCCTGAACCCTAGATGCTGCTGTCCTATGTACATAGACATGGAATCACTGGTCAATTTAATAATGGAACACTGGTCACTTGAATAATGTTTATATACTGTTTTACTAATTTCACAGGTTTATACTGTATTCTAGTCAATGCCATCCTATTCAACTGTTGCTGTACATGTACTATTCTAGCCTATGTAATCTTCAGGTATAGTACATATTCTATCTACATACTGTCCATAATGTCTATACATTCCATCACATATATGCTGTATACTGTGTGTATATACTATATATTTATAATCCGGACTCTGAAATAGCTCGTCCTTAATATTTCTATATTTCTTAATTCCATTATTTTACTTTTAGGTTTTGTTGTGTATTGTTAGATATTACTGCACTGTTGGAGATAGCGAAATGCTTGTGTTCCTACACCCGCAATAACATCTGCTTAACATGTGTATGCGACCAATAAAATTTGATTTGACAATCACAGCTGAACTGCAGGCCTCAGCACATATCCAACTAAGGATTAAACGGTAGGCCTCTCATGCTACCGCTACACTGAGGCTTTGTGGGAAATATGTGTGTGTTAATGGGTGTGTGTGTGTGTGTGTGTGTGTGTGTGTGTGTGTGTGTGTGTGTGTGTGTGTGTGTGTGTGTGTGTGTGTGTGTGTGTGTGTGTGTGTGTGTGTGTGTGTGTGTGTGTGTGTGTGTGTGTGTGTGTGTGTGTGTGTGTGTGTGTGTGGTGGGGTTAATGGACACATTAATGTGAGAGGTGGTGTATTAAACTCAGGGAGTCCTTGGAAACATAAGGCCAGGTACCGGAGATGACAGACTGAACAGACTGTATGCTATAACAGATGGTGGCTGGCTGTGTTTGACAATGGTGTGTGTCGTCTAGTTTCCTGACCTTGTCCTGCTGGAGGTTGGCAGCTTTGGATTGATCAAAGTTCCCAAAGCTGAAACAACAGCTCTGTTGTGGTGTAAACTTCAGAGCAAGAAGGAGGAAGGTAGAGAGGGGGGAGGGAGGAAGGGAGAGAGGGGGAGTTGGAGGGAGGGAGGGGGGGAGAGAGAGGGATAGAAAGAGGGAGAGAAAGAGGGGGAGAGAGAGGGGGGGGAGGGAGGGAGCGAGTGGGAGGGAGGGAGAGAGAGGGAAAGCTGTGAAGGCTGAGGAGTTCTAGAGGTTCTCTCTCTAATCTCAGGCTTATACAAGTCATCAACTTTACAGGATGGAGTAACAGAAAAGTGCTCTAGATTGTGTTTTGAGAGATAGTTTTTTCTCTACTGCTTCCTGTGAGCAATTTCAGCTCTCTAACTTCTGCAGAGATGAGCCCTTGAATCCCTTTTTTATTACTTGTCTGACAGCACATCTGCAGTGTACAGAACATTCAAGATTAAAAAAATAACCCCCACCAAAACATAAAGCTATTAAACACATTACATACTATGTAGTGAGTTTCCTCACTCATGGAAATGACATTCAGATTTATGAGTTTCTCTTACAGTCATTTACAAGACTTTGATCAGGTTGTTTTTACATCTCATGAAAATGTTACTTTGATAGCAAATTCAAATTTTTGTTGGTCAGTTTGAGGAATGATAAGCATTTCCCAAAGTTAAAGCTTTTAGACCAAGCAAGATGGCTGCCTCCCAAACATGTTATCTAGGCTTGCATTCCCAATGGCACCCTATTCCTTATTGTGCACCACTATGGGCCCTGGTCAAAAGTAGTGCACTATATCGGGAATATGGTGCCATTTGAGACGCAGCTTAGACACAGGATAAGATGGATGTTTCCGATTAATCTTTGGGAGGGAGGGGAGTAGAGAACACCTCTCATTTTAGAGACTGGTAGTCAACAGTCTTTTCCTACAGGGAAAAAATAAATGTTATTTTCATCAGACTGGCGTTAACCTCCAATGTACACAGTTTATTTGTCACTTTAACCAGATTTAAACCCCACGTCAACATCATTTAAAAGGTTAGTTTAAATCATGTTGAAATTACATTTGCTGACAACTCAAAATTAGATGTTGATTTGAGGTTTCATCAGGTTTTTGCCCGGAAAGGGGGAGTATGCTTGGTGTTAGCAGAACTTGACATAGCTGGGATGTTGAACCACATCACACACACACACCACCTTGTGTGTATGTGTGTGTGTGTGACCAGTACAACCATACATAATCTGGGCCGACAGTCAAATGCACTTCCTTGCCCAACTTGATCTACTGTTAGAGGAAGTATGTCTTGAGTGATTTCCTGTTATTCTGGCCCCTATTGTCTTCACTCAGTTGTGACAGACTGAGGCAACCTTTTCACCTTTTCAAACATACAGATACATAGTGTCACATGTTTTGCAGATGCTTGCATTGGGTCGCTTGACTATATAAATGATCCTGTACTCTCTGTACATGAGGCTCTCACTCCATCTCACCTGCGTGGGTGGGGCGACCAGCCTCCTTATTATAATACGTTTTTAATAAAAGTAATACCTTGATTGATTGATTGATTTTGTCTCTCCTCGTTATTAGTTAAAGGTAGAATTTCAACCACTGTTCACAAATGTATAGGTGTATTTTACTCCAATAATGGTTGAATTGAAGAAGCGTAGGCTAAGTTGCCAATCAGTCATTGTTTTTATGACCTGTGGACACCCAGTGAAAAATGCGCTCTTGCAAAAGCTGCATAGTGCAGACCCCAGCCTATGGAATAAAAGTTTGAGGGAGTTCCTCCCGGGTAAAAAATAAATAAATAAAGATAGCTTTTTTGTTAACTAACACTAGCACTTGTAATGTAAATGTTGTAAACTCCTCTTTGGTACTGTGCTCCATACATACGCACTTTTGATAGACTTCAACATCTGCATATTATTGAGATATCAAAGTATCAACCATGGAGATCCTATTATATTAGTCATTCTAATTCCTAATTCTATGGTGTCACCAACAAAAACGTAAACAATAGGCCTAAATGCAGTTCAGGTCATGCAAATAGCACTTTTCAGTAGCGCTCAAAAAATGCCAATCCATGAGAGCAGCATTTCTTTATCAACCATGTTTTGAAGCAATGAGCCCAATCATTCTTCCATGACAAAAACATAAGCTAATAAATCCTTAGTTTGGGGTTATTTTCAGGTATTATCAATTACAATAATCTACATTTCCAATTCATATTCTTGAAGATCAAGGGGCATTTAATTAATTGGAATGACTGAAAATCTGACAGTTTAATGTAAATATATAGCCTACTCATTTTATTATCCATATTGAAGTAGAAAGTAATGGGTTAGAAGCCTACATGACCTATTAATGCAATCGATATGCAACTTTTCAGGGAAGTCACGAACCAATATACACAGTCAGTTTGAAAAAGCTAGCCTTAGCTTTCCTAACAGAAATGTGCACCCTGCATCAGTAATTCCAAAAAGTTCTGGGACACTGTAAAGTCCATGGAGAATAAAAGCACCTCTTCCCAGCTGCCAACTGCACTGAGGCTAGGAAACACTGTCACCAACGATAAATCTACGATAATCGAGAATTTCAGTAAGCATTTTTCTACGGCTGGCCATGCTTTCCACCTGGCTACCCCTACCCCGGCCAACAGCTCTGCACCCCCCACAGCAACTTGCCTAAGTCTCCCCCATTTCTCCTTCACCCAAATCCAGATAGCTGATGTTCTGAAAGAGCTGCAAAATCTTGATCCCTACAAATCAGCTGGGCTAGACAATCTGGACCCTGTCTTTCTAAAATTATCCACCGAAATTGTTGCAACCCCCATTACTAGCATGTTCAACATCTCTTTCGTATCATCTGAGATCCCTAAAGATTGGAAAGCTGCCGCGGTCATCCCCAAACCGTTACAGACCCATATCCATCCTGCCCTGCCTTTCTAAAGCCAAGTTAACAAACAGATCACCGACCATTTCGAATCCCACCGTACCTTCTCCACTATGCAATCTGGTTTCTGATCTGGTCACGGGTGCACCTCAGCCACGTTCAAGGTCATAAACAATATCATAACTGCCATAGATAAAAGACAGTACTGTGCAGCCGTTTTCATTGACTTGGCCAAGGCTTTCGACTCTGTCAATCATCGCATTCTTATCGGCAGACTCAACAGCCTTGGTTTCTCAAATGACTGCCTCGCCTGGTTCACCAACTACTTCTCAGATAGAGTTCAGTGTGTCAAATCGGAGGGCCTGTTGTCCGGACCTCTGGCAGTCTCTATGGGGGTGCCACAGGATTCAATTCTCCGGCCGACTCTCTTCTCTGTATATATCAATGATGTCGCTCTTGCTGCTGGTGATTCTCTGATCCACCTCTACGCAGACAACATCATTCTGTATGCATCTGGCCCTTCCTTGGACACTGTTAACAAACCTCCAAACGAGCTTCAATGCCATACAACACTCCTTCTGTGGCTTCCAACTGCTCTTAAATGCAAGTAAAACTAAGTGCATGCTCTTCAACCGATTTCTGCCCACACCTGCCCGCCCGCCTAGCATCACTACTCTGGACGGTTCTGACCTAGAATATGTGGACAACTACAAATACCTAGGTGTCTGGTTAGACTGTAAACTCTCCTTCCAGACTCACATTAAGCATCTCAAATCCAAAATTAAATCTAGAATCGGCTTCCTATTTCGCAACAAAGCCTTCTTCACTCATGCTGCCAAACATACCCTCGTAAAACTGACTATCCTACCGATCCTTGACTTCGGCGATGTCATTTACAAAATAGCCTCCAACACTCCACTCAGCAAATTGGATGTAGTCTATCACAGTGCCATCTGTTTTATCACCAAAGCCCCATTTACTACCCACCACTGCGACCTGTATGCTCTCGTTGGCTGGCCCTCTCTTCATATACATCGCCAAACCCACTGGCTCCAGGTCATCTATAAATCTTTGCTAGGTAAAGCCCCGCCTTATCTCAGCTCACTGGTCACCATAGCAACACCCACCCGTAGCACGTGATCCAGCAGGTATATTTCACTGGTCACCCCCAAAGCCAACACCTCATTTGGCCGCCTTTCCTTCCAGTTCTCTGCTGTCAATGACTGGAACGAATTGCAAAAATTACTGAAGCCGGAGACTCATATCTCCCTCACTAACTTTAAGCATCAGCTGTCAAAGCAGCTTACCGATCAATGTACCTGTACACAGCCCATCTGTAAATAGCACACCCAACTAACTCATACCCATACTGTTATTTTTTTGTTGTTGCTCTTTTGCACCCCAGTATCTCTACTTGCACATCCTCATCTGCACATCTATCACTCCAGTGTTAATGCTAAATTGTAATTACTTCACCACTATGGCCTATTTATTGCCTTACCTCCCTAACCTTACTACATTTACACACACTGTACATAGATTTTTCTATTGTGTTTTGACTGTACGTTTGTTTATCCCATGTGTAACTCTGTGTTGTTGTTTTTGTCGCACTGCTTTGCTTTATCTTGGCCAGGTCGCAGTTGTAAATAGGAACTTGTTCTCAACTTGCCTACCTGGTTAAATATAGGTGAAATTAAAACATTTAAAATGTAAATGCAACGTCCATTTAAGGCCAGCTATGTAAGTCTGACATAGATTTATCTTGCAATGGATGTTGACAATTGGTAATACTCTATTTTCTAATCCCTCTTAAGGGGAAAGTAAAAAGTAACAAAGTAATCTGATTACGCTACTGGGTTTGGGAAATCCAAAAGATATGCTACTGGTTACAATTTAGGACAGGTAACTAGTAACTGCCCAAAGCATCTGCACTCCAGGACACCTACAGCATCCGATGTCACAGTAAGGCCAAAAAGATCATCAAGGACATAAACCACCCAAGCCGCGGCCTGTTCACCCCGCTACCATCCAGAAGGCAAGGTCAGTACAGGTGCATCAAAGCTGGGACCGAGAGAATGAAAAACAGCAGCCTCTATCTCAAGGCCATCAGACTTTTAAATAGCCATCACTAACCGGCTACCTCCCGGTTACTTAACCCTGCACCTTAGAGGCTGCTGCCTTATATACATAGACATTGAATCACTTGTCACTTTAATAATGTTTACATACTGCTTTACTCATCTCATATGCATATACTGTATTCTATTCTACTGTATTATTGTCAATGCCACTCCGACATTGCTCATCCTAATATTTATATAATTCTTAATTCCATTTCTTTACTTTTAAATGTGTGTATTGTTGTGAATTGTTACATACTACTGCACTGTTGGAGCTAGGAACACATGCATCTGCTACACCCGCAATAACATCTGCTAAATATGTGTATGTGACCAATCAAATTTGATATGATTTGATTATAACAGATTACATTTACATTTACTCACTCACTCACTCACTCACTCACTCACTCACTCACTCACTCACAGCTAATACAGCTATGACAGATAATCAAATTACTCACCCCGGTTCAGGTGCAGCTTGTTTGAGTGTGCAACAGCAGGAGGTGTTTAGAGCAAGTTCATATAGAACAAGTAATCGATGTGAAAGAGCAAAATTACAGAGTTTAGGAATGACATCTACTCAGGGAGCCGCCTAGCTGGTTTTTCCAGTGACAATTTTAAAAACATTAATGTGATGACTCTGACTCTAACGCCGTAGAGTGTGCAAAGCTGTCAAAGGCAAAGGGTGGCTACTTTGAAGAATCTCAAATATAAAATATTTTGATTTGTTTAATCCTTTTTTGGTCACTACATGATTCCATACGTGTTATTTCATAGTTTTGAACGCTTCACTATTATTCTACAATGTAGAAATAGTAAAATAAAGAAAAACCTTTGAATGAGTAGGTGTGTCCAAACATTTGTACATACACACAACAAGTAGGTCACATGGGGGAGAGGTGTTTGTTAAGCCGGGTGGTGTTGCTTTATTTATTTATTTCAACCAAGTTTGCGGTTCACAATGGATAGGCTACCATACAAAAACCAACGAAGAAGAGCAGCAAGTTAAGACGTATCATACATTAACTGCTTAATAACAGGCATTTAGGTAACAACAGAAATGTCTAACTTAATTGTCCCCAGAGGGTTGCAAAAACAAAGAGTATGTAGTGTCATATTTGTGGGAGTTTACCATGCTAGTATTCCATTACGTTAGTATAAAGTCATGTAGTTTGTCCACTGATTAACTCAAAATATGAGTCTTAATCAGGATGTGAAACCATGAGACTGTACATAATGAGTAACTGATGTATCTATGTGTGTCCCAAATATCCCCCATATTCTCCATAGGTCTCTGGTCAAAAGTAGTTTACTATATAGGAAATTCCACCATATGTGTCAGCCTTTCTTCAATTATGTACAGACGCTACAATTCCCCTCTACCCTGCAGTAAACGGCCTGTATTCGTTTGGTTTTGAATCGATTTACCGTTGTAATTGTTCTGTTTTAGTCTGACTTACTACAGCGGTCCTCTGTAGCACGCGTGACTATAAGTCGCTTTGAATAAAAGCGTCTGCTCAACGGCTTATATTACTATTATCCATTTTGAAGACCAACTGTGTTTTGGTGGGTTGTTGAGTGTACAGTATGTTATGCTGTTGCTGACATTGTTATTCATACTTTGTTTCACATAGGTCTATACATTCCTACCTCCCTAAAAAGAAACATGTTCCCATATTATATGGGACGTATAATATAACATGCACCAACTCAGTCGTCTTGTGATTAGAGTGTCTGCCCTGAGATTGGAATGTTGGGTGTTTGATCCCCGGGTGAATCATACCAAAGAGTACAGTGAAATGCCTTTCTTGTGAACTCTTTTTCTCATTTCAGCATTTGTTGTTCGTGTAATTGGTTTGTAATGTTGCAAAGTACATCTTGTAAATGTTGTAAAGCAAGTCATGTTAACATCAACCTCCCCTCCATGGCAGCGCAGTAGAAGTACTGTGCTGAGTTGGCATTCTCTTCTCCTTCTATGAAAAGGAGTGAACCCTTTGCTCTCCTAGGTTGCTTCCTTTATTCACTTTATGTCCTATATAGTGCACTGCTTTTGTTCGGGCTATAATCAAAGTAGTGCACTATATAGAGAATAGAGTGCCATTTGGGACAAAAACCTCCTAATGGGTAAGAATGTTTGTTCTCTATATGTGGTCTGAGATGGAGAAAACACATGGTAGTACAGCCCAGGGGCCAAACCATGGGGCCCAACACAGCTGTAGCCCAGCTTAACAGGGGAAATCTACTTGGCAACAGCAATGGACCAATCCGTTCAGGAGGTTGCCTTTATTTCACCCATAGGGATTCCACCATCAGCTTCCTTGGTCTGACTTCTGAAATCCTTTCTCCCCAATAGTCAGAGCTTTAGAAATGGGGCTCTGCCAAACACATTTAATCAATTATAATATAGTTCTAGTGTAAAACTAAAACTAGGTATCAAGTTAAACTAGCCTACTTGAATGTCTCTACTTTTTCAAACCTAAAACTTCAGTTAGCCATGTATGATTTATACAGTAAGAGGAAAGAACTAAGGCCAGAGGCAAGAGAGATGAGAAATCATTAGGGTTCTGTCCCAAATGGTACCCTATTCCTTGTATAGTGTACACTCCTTGACCAGGACCTAGGGGCCTATACATTGTGATGCTGCTGATCCAAGCCACTGGATTCAGACCCAGACACAAAGCACCCTATTGAGTTTTTTGGGGGTGAAAATACAAAAAGTCCTTTGTCATAGAGAACAAAGACAACAATGCCGCAATATCATTATACCAAATCCTTCAACATTCGCTCTGGTTTCTTCCACACAAAACCAAACAATGGCAGATCTTCCAAACACAAACGGACGGGTTATGCTTGCAGCCTGCTGTAGACAACACACGCAATATTCAGATCAGATGGATGTCATGCTTGTAGCCTAGAGACTCGTAATATAGATGTTCTTATGATCGGTGTCACCACCCCATTTAGAAAACATGTAACAGCCATGTGAGTTGAACTAGTCTCACAAAACAAAATGTACTTTATGAGTGCTGACAGACTTTTTGTTTATTTTATTTTTTAATTGAACCTTTAACTAAGTCAGTTAAGAACAAATTCTTATTTACAATGACGGCCTACCGGGGAACAGTGGGTTAACTGCCTTGTTCAGGGGCAGAACTACTGATTTTTACCTTGTCAGCTCGGGGATTCAATCCAGCAACCTTTCGTTTACTGGCCCAACACTCTAACCACTAGGCTACCTGCTGCCCCAGACAAGGAGTTTGATTATGTGTGTAACCAATAGCAGATCACAGAAGAGGTATTTGATGATGTGTGTAACCAATAGCAGATCACAGAAGAGGTATTTGATGATGTGTGTAACCAATAGGATTACAATGATCTCTCAAACAGCAATGGTTGTTCCATCAGCTTCACACCACTTCTGGTTTAGACAGATACACAAGCAGCAGTATGGTTTGTACACAGGCAGCATGGTTTAGAGACGCAGTGTGAAACAACCATGTTTATATCACCTTTCTGAGGCAGTTGGCAGATATGGCATTTCCTGTTTAATAATTTGTCCTTATATAAAAAAAACAGCATCTGCTTGGAACCTTAAGGTCTGGGGAAGCACCTGGGGCTGGGGTGTTAAGGGGGAACATCTGGCTGAACCATGGGTTTTAAAGGGGAGGACAGGTGGTGCTCACAATTAAAGTTGTGACCATATGAAGAGCTGGGAGCTGAGAGGGATAACTCCTAATTAACAATACACCTCCGAGGCATAACAAACAGAAAGCAGGACAGTGAGGTGGAAGACGGACACATTGGGGAGCACCAGGACATACAGTGCCTTCAAAGTATTCAGACCCCTTGACTTTTTCCACATTTTGTTATGTTACAGCATTATTTTAAAATATATTAAATAAATACAAATCCTCAGCAATCTACGCACAATACCCCACAATGACAAAACAAAAACAGGTTTTTAGAATTTTTTTCTAATTTATAAAAAATAAAAAACAAACACCTTATTTACATAAGTATTCAGACCCTTTCCTATGAGACTTGAAATTGAGCTCAGGTGCATCCTGTTTCCATTGATCATCCTTGAGATGTTTCTACAACTTGATTGGAGTCCACCTGTGGTAAATTCAATTGATTGGACATGATTTGGATAAGGTCCCACAGTTGACAGTGCATGTCAGAGCAAAAACCAAGCCATGAGGTCGAAGGAATTGTTCGTAGAGCTCCGAGACCAGATTGTGTCAAGGCACAGATCTGGGGAAGGGTACCAAAAACATTTCTGCAGCATTGAAGGTCCCCAAGAACACAGTGGCCTCCATCATTCTTAAATGGAAGAAGTTTGGAACCACCAAGACTCTTGCTAGAGCTGGCCGCCCGGCCAAACTGAGTAATCGGGGGAGAAGGGGCTTGGTCAGAAATGTTTTGGTACCCTTCCCCACATCTGTGCCTAGACACAATCCGGTCTCGGAGCTCTACGGACAATTCCTTCAACTTCATGGCTTGGTTTTTGAACTGACATGCACTGTCAACTTTGGACCTTATATAGACAGGTGTGTGCCTTTCCAAATCATGTCCAATCAATTGAATTTACCACAGGTGGACTCCAATCAAGTTGTAGAAACATCTCAAGGATGATCAATGGAGACAGGATGCACCTGAGCTCAATATTTGAGTCTCATAGCAAAGAGTCTGAATACTTATGAAAGCTATTTTATTTTTAATAAATTAATAAAATTGCTAAACATGTTTTCGCTTTGTCATTATATGGTATTGTGTGTAGATTGCTGAGGAACTTAAAAAAATATCAATTTTAGAAAAAGGCAAAAACATAAAATGTGGAAACAATCAAGGGGTCTGAATACTTTGCGAAGGCACTGTTGTCCTTGATGGCTAGGAGCTCGTCCCCAGTGATGCGCTGGGCCGTTGGCACCACCCTCTGTCGGGTCCTCCGGTCACGGGTGGTGCAGTTTCCATACCAGACGGTGATACAACTAGTCAGGATGCTCTCAATGGTGTAGCTGTAAAAGTTCCTGAGGATCTGAGTGGCCATGCCAAATCATTTCAGACTCCCGAGAGAGAAAAAGCTTTGCCATGCGTTCTTCATGACTGTTCTGGTGTGAGAGGACCATGTTAAGTCCTCAGTGATGTGGACACCGATGAACTTAGCTATTGACCCCCCACCCCACACACACACACACTGCCAGTTCTCTTACCTCCTCCCTGTATGCTGTCTCATCGCCGTCGGTGATCAGGCCACAGAGATCTTATGTTAATAAATGTATGTTCACACATGACAAAGTAAATGGAATGATTCATGCTGACAGCAAAAGCATAATTTATTTAAGATTAGTGGAGGCCTACAGTATTTCTATGCACATCTTTTTAAATGATGCGTTTATTGACCTTACATTGTACTGTACAGTATTTAATGTGTGGCAATTCTATGTACAGTATTAGAATCAAACAAAGGCAATGTAACTATTGCCCTCAGGTGAAGGTGATCAGAAAGTGTTCAGTATCAATTTGTCCTATACCCATTTTTTTTTTTTTAAACGAGTGAAATAAAGACATTCCCACAAACTGAGGAATGCTGCTATAGTTGATTGTGCAATGTTTCCACTTAAAGATCTTCGTCAGGCAGAATGTGTGCTATTAAATGGAGTCAGTCTATAATGGGAAGTATAAATGTATTTCCTTTTATCTGACAGACAGGGTCCGGGTATGTGTGACCTTTTCAACATGACTTTATATAACAATAAAAAGTTCAGGAAGAAGCTTTATGTAAGCTTTGGCCTATTCACAAGACCTACCACACACGGTGAAATAATGACACGAGAATGGCTACGCCTGACAGTGGGTGCTTCCCAAATGGCAACCTAGTGCACATAGGGTTCTGGTCAAAAGTAAGGTATTATAAAGGGAATAGGGTGACATTTGAGATGCAGTCACAGCCTGATACAAGTCAAGGACAGAACATCTGTCCACCTAAACGAGAGGAGAAAAACATCAGTCTCATCTCTCGCAGCAATCTATGAAATGTGATGTGAGGGCATCAAAAGAATACAACATCTGGTGGTATCTACAGTTCTACATAATGCATCCATACATCCTGAAACAGAGCAGCTGTAGGAAGCCTTTTAAACACGTTCTCTCCTTTAAACAGCTGCCTGTCTGCTAGTGTGATCAAATGGGCACCGCATTTGTTTATTTGGAGACAGAAGTTGTGTAGTATTAAGACTTAATTGAGAGACGTGGTTCACTTTGATTGCATTGGTAAAACACTTCCAAGAAACAGTGGTCAGTGCCAAGGAAAACAGACATTTGGTCATTCTCTCAACACAACAGCAGTTTATAACCGCTTATTAAAATATTCAAAAAGGAGACAATACAATTAATTGCATGTGTCATGACGTCTGGGAAAGAGGACAATGATACGTAAATATGTCTTTTTTTATGACGTCAGCCAGCAGTAAAAAGCGTTGTACTGGTATGTAAAGTGTGCCACGCAGGACGCTGTGCTTTAAATGTGTGTTTGGCAAAGAGCCAAGACTGTAAATGTAAACAGAGGGTGAACCAAAAGCCCGGAGAGAATTCCTCTTGAGAGAAACTGTGTGGAGGGAAAATAGTGTCTGTGACCGCTCTGAGTGGTTAGAATGGAGACAACTCTGGTTATGCTGTCTGGAGGGAGACTCTGGGGCGTCCCAAATGGCACCATATTCCCTACAGATATAGGATCTGAATTTGAGCCAGTTTGCTATAGCAGGAAAATAATCCTGCAGCAACAGGAAATGTGATTATATGGATTATAATTATTGGACGTCTTTGTAGCGGTTGACACATTTTTCATAAAGGAAAATCTAGTCTGATTCTGAAAGCGCTTGAAAAAGCAAAACAAGCCCCCAAAAGATGGAGTGACAGTCAAGAGGGAACCACATGTCTTGAGCAAAGGGAGGAGGTGGTAAACGCCGGGAGATGAGCAGGTCCTCCGGAAGCCAGCAGCACAGTTCCCTTTCACCGGCACCTTGCCGTCCCCGACGTCTGGCTACGACTTCTCTGTAGCCGCTGACTCTCTTTGGTCTTGTAGAACAAAATTAAGTTTGTTTTTAGATAATGTGGACGGTGATAGCCCGCTCATAACTTCGGAGGAAACCTCCTTAGCGATGCAATCACCACTGTCAGCTTGTCATGCATTGAACTACTCCTCATTGTGTCAGGAGGCCGTAGTAATAACAAAAATAGGCTGGTGTATTCAAATCTAAATACACTAGCTAGCTAGCTTGGTAGCATAGCTAGCTGGCTATCATGATAATGCTGATTTGCCATGAATTCACAGTCAGGAAACAAATAGATGTAATCCATACACATTTGGCTATTCAAAACAAAA
Source organism: Salvelinus fontinalis (assembly GCF_029448725.1). Lineage (NCBI taxonomy): Eukaryota > Metazoa > Chordata > Actinopteri > Salmoniformes > Salmonidae > Salvelinus > Salvelinus fontinalis. The sequence goes on from NC_074686.1 coordinate 20,099,188, forward strand.
AATTAAGTTAAAAGATTCAAAGAACAAATACTTAAACACATTTACAAAATGTACAGGAGCTCTCTGCCTAGGCGACCTTATGGAATATATATTCCTATATAGGGAATATGGTGCCATTTGGGACGCAGTTTCTAGTTACTAGGGAAATATACCATCTCACAAGCTGTCTGTTTTCACTTCAGATAACCACATCCAGGAACCACAGCTATGAGGTCTGACTGTTTACAGGATGGGTTTCTCTCTTTTTCCGTCTCCTTTGCAGCAGGGTTGGTGCCCAGACCAGACCGTGCAGTTACAGTACAATATAATGATGTGCTGAAACGCTCTGAAAGACTGTGGTTAAAGCATGGCGTCTCCACAGTTTAGGATGCTGAGCTGCATGGACCACATGAGTTGGCTCTTATGACTACAGTGCTGACTAGATGACAATGTGACTTATGACTACAGTACTTTTATCAGCATAACTGTACTGAGTCTGGCTTAGCCTACAGTAGTCTCGGAACATAGTGGTTTTATCAAAGGAATAAATTATAGTATCTTGGGAAAAGTTTTTAGTCCAGTACCTAAATGTGTAATTATAGCTTTGTGTCTAACTGAATGGCAACTACTGTAAATCTAACTCTTATGCTCAACAGACAGCTTGTCTTTTTCTCTGGTTACATTTGACATTTCATTCATTTAGCAGACGCTCTTATCCAGTGCATACATTTTTCATAATGGTCCCCCATGGGGAAACAAATTCACAAGCCTGGCGTTCCGTGCTCTACCAACTGAGCCGCACGAGTGATCGACAGTTGGTGAGGGTTATTGTACCAAGTTTCTCCAACATCAGTAAAATTCAGAATTGTTTTTACCACCAGTTACATAGGGCCTACTGTAATTACAGTGTACGGCCTAGCTGTACTATTCCTTAATATGAAATGACACCTGGCCTCCAATTCCATCTCTCTGAGCACACACTGGTCCCCCAAGGTCACTCCGCAGCCAATCACATCACAGACGGAGAGCAATATCCCTGGGGCCAATCTTCCTGCCATCCAGGACCTCTATACCAGGCAGGCGGTGTCAGAGGAAGGCCCAAAAAATTGTAAAAGACTGCAGCCACTGAAGTCATAGACTGTTCTCTACCGGTACCCCCTGTGTATAGCCTTGTTACTTTTAATTGTATTTTTTACATTAGTTTATTTAGTAAATATTTTCTTATCTCTATTTCTTGAACTGCATTATTGGTTAAGAGCTTGTAAGTAAGCATTTCACAGTAAGGTCTACATCTGTTGTATTCGGCGCATGTGACAAATAAAATGGGATTTGATAGACAATATATTGTCAATGACATTGTACTTGCTTATTACTTTTAAATGGTGATTGAATGAAAATGTAACCCTTATAACTGACACACTATCATTAGTATACATAAAGGACCTCAGTCATTACTCCAAAGAGAATGGGAAACACAATGAATAATTCAGATGCAATTTCAAATTAATTTCTAGTTTTAATCCCAGTAAGGCATAGAGGTCTATAATGGCAGCATTTAGAGTGAATCCGAAATATTCCCTATATAGTGCACTACTTTGACCAGAGCATCGGCCATGGTCAAAAGTAGTGCACTATATAGGGTATAGGGTACCATTTCGGATGACAGCATAATGTCTGATGTTCTGTACTATTGTCTGGACTGAATGCAGAGAGAGCAGCATTATACCCTACTACATTAGTGATAATACAGTCAACAGATGTTGGTCTGTTCTCACTGTCATTACCGTGCCATTGAGCAGTTAGGAGTAAATTGTCAGAGATATTACAGAGATATTAAGCCATGCAGCATTACAGCTGGCCTCTATACTAGTAAAGATGTATGTCTGAAAGCCTACATTTTTTAAATGTTTTGCCTGTAGCCCAAGAACACGAGGTTCTTGAAAAGATAGCACTGAGGCAGTAGAAATGTCCATACAGTTTGCACTTCTGATGACTCCTCAACATAACTACATTTGGGGTGGGAGCACTACTCTCACAGACATGTATAGGCTACATTGCCTTTAGGAAATAAATACATTGTTGCATCAATTTCACCTAATCAGTACTCTTCAAGTTATGGCTGTATGGTTAGGCTAAACGCCTATCTAGCCTGGGTACCGTTTAAAAGGTGACAGCATTTGATCGTTTTTTCAATAGACTTTCTATCAGATGAAAAAAAAAGTTTCAATATTGAAGTTTGAACATTGGTTTGAAATACTGTAGTTTACTACGAATAGGAGAGTTGCCCAATACCCTTGCAGTACACTGAGTAGCCCAAGCTGTAGATAAAAACATATATTATTTGTCCCGTGAAAATGTGACTAATCATATCAAATCAAAGAACCACAAAATGCAGATTTGATCATGCAAAACGCTTCAATGGCTGGATAGGCTACTTACTTTCATTTCCAAGACAGCTCTGGTCGGGAATGGTAGGGAGAGCCGTTATCCGGAGCATCCACACGGCACAGCGATAAGGTTATCCAAGCAGGGAGCTGCTGAGGGAAATCTTCCCGATATTCATCGAATACAGTAGCCTAGTTTATAAAACCGAGCAGTGAACGTCGAAATGTTCACACCCTTAAGCTACGAAAAGGTATATCTGCGAGTGGATGGCTGGAAGCGGCCAGTCCGTTATTATTAGGCGACACCTCCCCGACGCATGGAGCGGCTAGTGGACCGCTATTCTCCTACTGGTGGCGATCAAGCAGTTTTGCGGCCATGTGGATTGGCGAGGCACAACAGGGCAACGCCACGCCCCTTTTAATCCTGACTAGGAATAGCGGTTTGGACAGAGGTGGGGTTGCCTGCATAGGATGTGTTGGAAACATTGAAATAAGCAAATGAAAGGAGTAGGCCTAGGCAATTTTTTAATTTCCAGTAATGATATAACTATGTATTTGAAAAACAACTCAAATCATATAAAAGGTTTCTCTAATTCTAGTTATGCCCCTGAGCAAAATCTATTTAAATCATGTTTCCACGTCATTTCAACAACAAAAATGACGTTAAATCAACGTGGAAAACTGATTGGATTTGCAAAAAGATTTGCAAAAAGTCCACAACGTAAGGGCATTCGTATCTTTTTCACGCAACTTTTTTTTCCAATGACATGGCGATTTTATTGTTGATTTCATATTATTTGAGAACTAATCCAAAAGTAAATCAAAACTAAAGTTTGAAACGACCTCTGTGCCCCGTGGAATGTGACGAATGGGTGGACTGGCAGCCACATGGTGTAACCTACAGTAACGAGTGCGCTGAGAGTCGGGAAGCAAGTTCAGGGAGTGAGTATTTTAATAAATAAAATGAACTCGAACCACAAACAACGCACCGACATGAAAACAGAGTCAATAACACCTGAGGAAAAACCAAGGGGAGTGACAGATATAGGGAAGATAATCAAGGAGGTGATGGAGTCCAGGTGAGTGTCATGAGTCGCAGGTGCGCGAGACGATGGTGACAGGTGTGCGGGATAAGCAGCAATTCAATAAAAAATAAAAAAAAGTGGATAGCAGGTAACATGTCTACCATTTACTCTCACTTCTTAGACAGACCAGAGGCTTATAAATGCAGTTTAATAAACTGTTATTTGTTTTATTATTTTGATAGCACACAGGGCTGGGGGCCAGAAGGTTGTGGGTTCGCAGACCACCGTGGACAAGAGTAGAGGTGGAAAGTTATTGTTTATAGTAAAAGCATTGCATGAATCTATCATTGTATTCGCAAGTCCAAGAAAAACATACGTTTTACAAACAATTCAATCAATTTACATAATTAGCACAATCTTTATATAATGCAAACTTCTAGCAACCCAAAGGTTTTGAGTTTGAATTTCATCACAGACAATTTGAGCTAATTAGTACATTTTCAACTACTTACTATTTTTAGCTACTTTGCAACTACTTAGCATGTGAGCTAACCCTAACCCAGGGGTGTCAAACTCATTCCACGGAGGGCCTAGTGTCTGCAGGTTTTTGGTTTTTCCTTTCAATAAAGCCCTAGACAACCAGGTGTGGGGAGTTCCTAACTAATTAGTGATGTTAATTCATCAATCAAGTACAAGGGAGGAGCGAAAACCCGCAGACACTCGGCCCTCCGTGGAATGAGTTTGACACCTGTGCCCTAACCCTTTTAGCCAACACTTGCCCTAAACAACCCCTAATCCCTAGCCTAGCTACGTTAGTGAGCTAGCTAAGGTTAGCCACCTAGCTAGAATCTGTAACATATCATACGTTTTGCAAATTCGTAACATATTGTACGTTTTGCAATTCCTAACAAATTTTGCGAATTCGTAACACGTACATTTTTCCAATTCGTAACTTATAATACAAATTGTAATTTGCGACATATCATAGGAAATGGGTGATGGACATCCACAAATTAATACATACCATACGAAACGTAACATATCATACGAAATGTAGTGTCTCGGATTTACATAAAGAATAATATAAAATGCTCTGAAAATAGGTTGCTGATCATGGTACTTTCAAAGTTACGACTACCTTTCCACCCCAGACAGAATAGGCCTACCGACACAGAAAAATTGAAGCATTTACTGCTGGCTATTCTTCTTTCATGGCTTGGTCACAGGTGTTTCCCTAAAAGCTGTCTTGGTTTAAACATCTTATATTGTACAGAAAGTGAATCAAATCAAATTTAAAATCACATTTATTTATATAGCCCTTCGTACATCAGCTGATATCTCAAAGTGCTGTACAGAAACCCAGCCTAAATAATCACAGTAGTTGTCGAGGGTGCAGCAAGTCAGCACCTCAGGAGTAAAAGTCAGTTGGCTTTTCATAGCCGATCATTAAGAGTATCTCTATCACTCCTGCGGTCTCTAGAGAGTTGAAAACAGCAGGTCTGGGATGGGTAGCACGTCCGGTGAACAGGTCAGGGTTCCATAGCCGCAGGCAGAACAGTTGAAACTGGAGCAGCAGCACGGCCAGGTGGACTGGGGACAGCAAGGAGTCATCATGCCAGGTCGTCCAGAGGCATGGTCCTAGGGCCCAGGTCCTCCAAGAGAGAGAAAGAAAGAGAGAAAGAGAGAATTAGAGAAAGCATACTTAAATTCACATAGGACACCGGATAAGACAGGAGAAGTACTCCAGATATAACAAACTGACCCTAGCCCCCCGACACATAAACTACTGCAGCATAAATACTGGAGGCTGAGACAGGAGGGGTCAGGAGACACTGTGGCCCCATCCAATGATACCCCCGGACAGGGCCAAACAGGAAGGATATAACCCCACCCACTTTGCCAAAGCACAGCCCCCACACCACTAGAGGGATATCTTCAACCACCAACTTACCATCCTGAGACAATGCCGAGTATAGCCCACAAAGATCTCCGCCACGGCACAACCCAACGGGGGGCGCCAACCCAGACAGGAAGATCACGTCAGGGACTCAACCCACTCAAGTGACGCACCCCTCCTAGGGACAGCATGAAAGAGCACCAGTAAGCCAGTGACTCAGCCCCTGTAATAGGGTTAGAGGCAGAGAATCCCAGTGGAGAGAGGGGAACCGGCCAGGCAGAGACAGCAAGGGCGGTTCGTTGCTCCAGAGCCTTTCCGTTCACCTCCACACTCCTGGGCCAGACTACACTCAATCATATGACCCACTGAAGAGATAAGTCTTCAGTAAAGACTTAAAGGTTGAGACCGAGTCTACGTCTCTCACATGGGTAGGCAGACCATTCCATAAACATTGAGATCTATAGGAGAAAGCCCTGCCTCCAGCCGTTTGCTTAGAAATTCAAGGGACAATTAGGAGGCCTGTGTCTTGTGACCGTAGCGTACGTGTAGGTATGTACGGCAGGACCAACTCGGAAAGATGGGTAGGAGCAAGCCCATGTAACGCTTTGTAGGTTAACAGTTTTTTTGGTTCTAGTCAGGATTCTAGCAGCCGTATTTAGCACTAACTGAAGTTTATTTAGTGCTTTATCCGGGTAGCCGGAAAGTAGAGCATTGCAGTAGTCTAACCTAGAAGTAACAAAAGCATGGATACATTTTTCTGCATCATTTCTGGACAGAAAATTTCTGATTTTTGCAATGTTACTTAGATGGAAAAAAGCTGTCTTTGAAACAGTCTTGATATGTTCGTCAAAAGAGAGATCAGGGTCCAGAGTAACACCAAGGTCCTTCACAGTTTTATTTGAGATGACTGTACAACCATCAAGATCAATTGTCAGATTCAACAGAAGATCTCTTTGTTTCTTGGGACCTAGAACAAGCATCTCTGTTTTGTCCGAGTTTAAAAGTAGAACGTTTTCAGCCATCCACTTCCTTATGTCTGAAACACAGGCTTCTAGCGAGGGCAATTTTGGGGCTTCACCATGTTTCATTGAAATGTACAGCTGTGTGTCGTCCGCATAGCAGTGAAAGTTAACATTTATGTTTTCGAATGCCATCCCCAAGAGGTAAAATATATAGTGAAAACAATAGTGGTCCTAAAACGGAACCTTGAGGAACACCGAAATGTACAGTTGATTTGTCAGAGGAAAAACCATTCACAGAGACAAACTGATATCTTTCCGACAGATAAGATCTAAACCAGGCCAGAACTTGTCTGTGTAGACCAATTTGGGTTTCCAATCTCTCCAAAAGAATGTGGTGATCGATGATATCAAAGGCAGCACTAAGGTCTAGTAGCACGAGGACAGATGTAGAGCCTCGGTCTGACGCCATTAAAAGGTAATTTACCACCTTCACAAGTGCAGTCTCAGTGCTATGATGGGATCTAAAACGAGACTGAAGCATTTCGTATACATTGTTTGTCTTCAGGAAGGCAGTGAGTTGTTGCGCAACAGCTCTTTCTAAAATTTTTGAGAGGAATGGAAGATTTGATATAGGCCGATAGTTTTTTTATATTTTCTGGGTCAAGGTTTGGCTTTTTCAAGAGAGGCTTTATCAATTGATAGTGACAGAATTAGATTGCTTTCCAATCAAAGTACTTTTTTTGTCTCCTCGGCTACAGAAGGTTGTAGCTCAGCCTCTGAATGTCAAAGAAACAAAACAATGATATTCCATATACATCAGAGTCACGTCATTCCTGGGTATTTTACAGGTTGTTTCTAGTAGAAAGCATTGTGGACCAAAGCGCTTTTATAGATCACTTTATATAACAGGATCCGCTTTATTTTCTTCAAAATCTTAAACTAACGAAGGGTAGGCCTGTGCTTTTTTCCATTTTCTTTAATAAAAGGTAGACCTTTGGCATACCCTGTCAAAACCCTTCAATTCGAGTTTTGGTTTGAACTTATCAGGGCTTCACTGACATGGAGGTAGGCAATCTAAAGAGTGCATGGTGGGTGAAGGAATTGATTGACAAAGCTATACAGTAGCTGCCTATAGCCAAATGTTGTTTGTCAAACAGGTAGGCCTACACTGTAAGACTTTTCTGTAATTTCAACAGTAAACACTGTAGGATGGACTGCATAATACCATACATGTGTTTTACAGCATTCATGCTGTAGATTGCACTGCATTATGGGTAAAAAGCTGAAAAATACTGTTATTAATTGGAATTCAGAAGCCTCCTGTAAAAATGACTAACATACTGTATTTATTTACAGTAAAAGCTTATGCCTACTGTAGATTCAAATGATTTGTTTCATGCGCCAAACTTATGCTGTCAGGTGAGACACATGAAGCTCAGTCTATTTTAGTAAATATCTTCTTGAAGCGGCTGTGAAGTGGAAGAATAGTTTAAGCAGCTGCTGGGTAGGTACCTTGCTTTGTTTATAAGCATATTTATTGCTAGCCAACGTTGAATTGCTGCATGTTTCCTTAGCTAACCTAGCTCTAAATTGCTCGTTGATATCTAGCTGTGCGACATAGAAAACATCACTGAGAGAATATTGTGATTATATTCTGTATCTCAGCCTCTGAGTGCAATAGAGAATACTCTGAGTGCAGACTCGTGACCGTTATGTTTCCACCATTACTACAGAGAAAATGGCTTGTTTCTAACAGTTCAAGGGATTACCCATATTTTTTGGGATTGATGGGCCGCATTTCACACACAAACTGCGCTGTGGGCCATACTCGCGAGCCACTAAAGCTAATGCGAATGAACAGTGCACCATATTGTATCGAGGGGAATTTTCCCCTCCCAGGATTAAACAGTATTTCAAGTAGGATAGCAGCCTACACAATAAATAACTAATATTGGTAGCCATCTAGATGTCACCGTGATATAGTCTACTCAATGGGAGAGCATAAATGGCTAAAACACCGGGACACAGTGTCCTCCTTAGCTGTCACAACCCTGTGTGATTCAGTTCACTTGGCTCTCATCTGTGCTACATAAATCATTGTTTTGTAGGCCAGGATTGTCCATATTGCCTCTCCCGCTAACCATTCGTTAAATTTTAAAAACATTGTTCCATAATGTTACAGTATTTGCTAAACCTGTTCACTTTACCAGTAGTTCACAATCACTTGGTGGCACAGCTAGAAAGGAAAATGTTGTGAGTCTGGTAAAATGATCTGTGATATTGTGTAGGGCAGGCTATAGTCTTTTTTGCATGTATTCAATGCCTCAATTGATTTCATAAACTATATTGTATCAGAGGGTGATACACGCAGCCGAACGCACCATTGGGTGCACATTGCCTGCCCTCCAGGACACCTACAACACCAGGTGTCGCAGGAAGGCCAAGAAGAACATCAGGTACCTCAGCCATCCGAGCCACGGCCTGTTCTACCCGTTTCCAATACTCAGACGCGGGTGGCATTATGGCAAAAACTGGAAGACTAGCCAATAATTTCTACCCCCAGACCAATACAACAGGTGTAGACCATACCGTGAAATACTTACTTACGAGCCCTAAAACAACAATGCAGAGTTTTTAAAAAGTAAGATGAAAACGAAAGGAAAAATAGTAACACAAAAAATAACAATAACGAGGCTGTAAACAATGTGCGGGGGTACGGGTTAGTCGAGGTACATGAGGTATATGTAACTGTCACACCCTGATCTGTTTCACCTGTCTTTGTGGTTGTCTCCACCCCCCTCCAGGTGTCGCCCATCTTCCCCATGATCCCCTGTGTATTTATACCTGTGTTCTCTGTTTGTCTGTTGCCAGTTCGTTTCGTTTCGTCAAGCCTACCAGCGGTTTCCCCTCTGCTCCTGTCTCTCGATTGTTCCTGTTTCCTAATTTTCCCACTGTTGACCATTCTGCCTGCCCTGATCCGGAGCCTGTCTGCCGTCCTGTACCTTTGCCCCACCTTTCTGGATAACTGACTTTTGCCTGCCCTGACCCTGAGCCTGCCGTCCAGTACCTTTGCCCCACCTATCTGGATTACCGACTTCTGCCTGCCCTTGACCTGCTTTTTGCCTGCCCCTGTTCGATTAATAAACTGTTGTTAATTCGACATTGTCTGCATCTGGGTCTTACCTGAAATGTGATATTAACTGTAGATAAGTATGTAGAGAGTAACAGCCGCGTATGTGAAGAGTGTGAATAAATATGAATGTACTGTATGTGTGTGTGGTGTCAATATGCATGTGTGTGTTTTGTGTGTGTGTCTGTGTGTGTGAGTGTGTGTGTGTGTGTGTGTGTGTGTGTGTGTGTGTGTGTGTGTGTGTGTGTGTGTGTGTGTGTGTGTGTGTGTTGGAGTGTCAGTGTAGTATGTCATGAGTGTGTGATCCAATGAGAGTACATCGAGCCTTTAGAAGCTGTTAAGGAGCCTTTTGGTTCCAGACTTGGCGCTCCGGTACCGCTTCCCGTGCGGTAGCAGAGAGAACAGTCTATGACTTGGGTGGCTGCAGTCTTTGACTATTTTTACAGCCTTCCTTTGATACCGCCTGGTATAGAGGTCCTGGATGGCAGGAAGCTCGGCCCCAGTGGCGTAATGGGTTGTATGCACTAGCCTCTGTAGAGCTATGGCCGGATGCCGAGCAGTTGCCATACTAAGCGGTGATGAATCCAGTCAGGATGCTCTCGATGGTGCAGCTGTAAAACTTTTTGAGGATCTGAGGTCCCATGCCAAATTTCAGCCTCCTGAGGGGGAATAGGCATTGTTGTGCCCTCTTCACTACAGTGTTTGTGTGTTTGGACCATGATAGGTCCTTAGTGATGTGGACACCAAGGAACTTTAAGCCCTCCTTTTCCTGTAGTCTACGATCAGATCCTTTCACCTTTTTCAGCACCACAATGTAAGTTATTCAAATCTGGCTTATTGTGAGGTCAATAACTCTGATAAATACATAATGGGCAAGAAGCATATTGTTTTGAAAAATCAATTACAGTAGTAGCAAACTATCAAAGTTGACCTCTGCTCCTCCTCATCTTCACACTCCTTTTCAAACGGAACAGAACATAGGCTATAGGCTGGTCCACGAGCAAGATGGTGAATTCTTTGGGAATAGGCCTAGTCCAAAATTATTTTGACTGACCTGCCACCTTAGGCCTACAGAGCACAGCCATTGGTTAGTTAGCACACACAAATGTGATCATCAAGGGCAAAGCAGGCTGGGGGTCAGGGTTGGAATATCCACTGTGGTGTGTAATGCAGCCTAGTTTATTTACACCATCCCAGCACCTATCTTTGAAATGCAACTTTGCTCTGTGCTTCTCCAAACATGCACTTCGTAGCCTATATGCTATGGATCTTTTGATTGAGACCACACTAAATAGCCTATAGGCACACTTGTTATTGTGCACACAGCGGAGAATCAGAGATGAGGGGCGGCATCACATCGATATAAAGCCTAATAAGCAACTAATTCTAAAACACTAAGAAATATAGACATTTCATAAATTACAAATTACATGACCCTCCCCTGGACTAGATTTAAAAAACACTAAACCCTCGCCTTGACTGAAATTGAAAAATCATGACTTTCCGCAATTTTCCTCCAGGTAAACATTCTGTACATTTTTATCCATTCCTAAGTCAATGTAAATGCATAAATCACATCAGAAGAGCACTTTAGATTAAAATAATAAATAAAATAACAAATATTTTGAAAGTAGGCCTAATACCCTTTTAATTGTGCATCCAGTGTCATTGCAGAGTTAGCAAAACAAATGCCCACCTAATTGGTACAATAATCAAGATATAATTCTGCCAGGTATGTCACGATTGTTGTAAGAACGGGACCAAGGCGCAGCGGATGTTGAGTTCCACATATTTATTGCAAAGTGAAACTTAAAGAAAAAAACTATAAATCAATAAACGAACAACTAAACGTGACTATGTGATGCACAAACACAAAATAATATTCCACAAACACAGGTGGGAGAAATATATACTTAAATATGATCCCCAATTAGAGACAACGATTACCAGCTGCCTCTAATTGGGAATCATACAAAACACCAACATAGAAAATATAAACTTGAACACACCATAGAAATTATAAACTAGAATACCCCCTAGTCACGCCCTGACCTACTACACCATAGAGAAACAAGGGCTCTCTATGGTCAGGGCGTGACAAGGTAAGCATAATCTGCAGTTAACCTTTAACTGAGAAGGTTTTGATGAAAGTCTCTGTCTACCCACAAGATGGTTTTTGCTGGCTACATGAAGTGATAGACAAATGCGCACACCACCCAGACAGACTGGGGCAATATTGCTGGAAATTAATTGGCAGATATTGTGGTGGTGTAGTGGTGCCTATACGCAGGTATACCCACTTTTTCTGTGGGCATTGATAAGCCTATACACATCTTTTCCCACTGATGAGTATCAAAGTAATGTAGTGGAGGTATCAGTTATGTAGTACAGTAGAGAAATCATACACAAAGTAGCCTACACAATCGCAAAGCACATGAAATATTCAAATACGCACTACACATAGCCTAGTTTGAGTGGAATAACTCTCTACTGGTTGTCAAGTAGAGCAGCTGCAGAATATTGACATCGGTAGCCGGTACCAGTAAATGCTTAAGTCAACAATGGATATGCAAACCAGGTATTGAAAAAGTTTAGTCCGAAGTCTTGGTTGAATATTTGCAATGCGCAGCTGGCATTTGAGCTGGCATTTGAGAGGGACCTGACAAGTACATTTTGCCAGGAAGGAGAGTGGAATCAGAAACTTCTCATGAGGTTCGACACAGCATGGATGAGGCTGCAACTCATCTAAATAGTAAGCTACAACCTTTATGGCCCTGGCCGCCGTGCCAGATGTATTAATTCATTGGTTTTCTCGCATGTAAGCCTACAGGTTGTTTGGCACATTTTTTAAATCTAATGTATAGTTTAGGCCTTGGCTTTTATTTTCGTCCTTTGCGTTCATTCTTGATGGCGTTGCTTGCTTTTGCGGGTGTAATTTCTATTGACAGATATACAGCTTTTCCTTATTAGACAGGTTTAGGGACAATGAGGTGATGCTGACTGGCAGTAGCCTTCTGTCCATGGTCCTGAATCGATGGCTATGGTGTGTGCCGTTAATGAGCGCATCTGGGGCTACCAGTCTTCATGGGGCTTCTCTTCAACATTGCGTGCGTTCTTGTGTGCAAAATGACAGTTTATTGTCAATATGGCTCCATTTCAGATAGTCCTACATTTTTGTATAAATTGTTTGTAAGACCAATGCCATGTGTAGCCTACAAAAACAAGTAGGCAAACTTTCACTCCTGTCATTCATTTGCATTACACAGTCATTGTGTGATAGGCTACTGTAAAAATTATGTCAATACTATGAAAACGACACAGCTTACTTTTGCGCACCCTCTGCTCACTTGCTATAGCGTGAGTGTGTGTGTGTGTTGCTCTCGGAACGGGCATTTACTTTATTCGTAGCAGATTCAAATGAGCTACTGTCATGTAGGAAATGTCACATCAGCACCCTCCATCACAGAAATATTGCGCACCTGGAGACGTGGCGTCTTAGTGGCACAAATTCCTATAGTTCTAACGATTGAAGTTTAGGCTATGAAGCCTGTAAGAATCTTAGATTAGCTAGTGGTGCTCATCCTGTCGAGCTGATCGAGCTGTATGCTGTAGTGACTGCTGCATTTCGGATACACATATCGTAGTGGGGCCCATGTCTTTCTTGTGTTACTATAGAAAGTGATGGTTGTTGATGTGTACGGCTACATTTCAGATGCCTTGTTGTACGTTTGATCAGTAGTAGGACCAATCTACCTTGTTTTATTAGGGCTCTAGTTGTGCTCCCTCAGGCATGTCTTCCTGGAACCGGGCCTGTGTAGGCCAATATTGTACAGTACAGAAACACTGCTAACCAAATCGTCTCATGCTAGGTGCAATTGAATTAAAGAACAGCTACACCCCACAGCAAAAATATATTTTTTGATTTTTCCCAGACCTCAGAAATGTTCTCCAGGTGTAGTTTAAGCATTGTTCTGGACTTCTTTTTTTAAAAAGTGGGATTTTGAGAGTGAAAACCTGAACAAGCTATAGGAAAACATATACTTTTTCACACAGGGCTTCACTGCGTGGGTTATTTGGGAAATAGTCGCAAAATTTGAGTATACCCACTTTTCCAGGCACCACTACACCACTGGATATTGTGTTACTTTTGGCTATTTAAGACAATTCTGGCTAACCTGTGGTGGGATAATATCAAAGTGGCTTTGATTGGATAGTATACTGGGAGATTTGTGAGATTTGTTTATGATACTGGTGAGATTGTTTATGACAGTCTGCATTGGAACAAGTGAGAAATACATGTAAATTCAGAATTGGCAAGCTACTCAAAGGTCAGTCTTGGAAACCCGACCTTTGGCAACATTCTGGATGATGTGAACCATGTATTGGTTTTTCTGATTAGAGATGACAGTTAACAGGACTGGCCCAGTTAATAGGACTCACCCATCTTATGATAGCCCAGACACAATAACATATCATTCAGATAACCAGGAAGGTGTTTGACATCAAGCATCATTTTCTTTCTCTTAAAGGTGTCTCAAATCTTTTAAAATAATGATTGAAATGGATTGTAATAATATTAATTTACCTATCATGTCTTCATCTTTGATATTCTTAATCTATCATGTATTTTTATTTGTAATCGATTGTGTAGATTTTAACAATTACTTTAATGATGTATTCATCTTTTACAAAAAAATCATAAACTTTGCTTAACATAGTCAAAACATTCAGGTGTTGTAAGATCTGGATGGCGTCAGCAACATCTGAGCAGAGGAAACGTGTCTTCTTTCAAACTTCTGCATTGCAGCTCATTCTCATGAAAGAGTACATTGTTATTCAGCCCTGATAAAGTGCATTATAGGTCGACATGATAGGTTACTTCTGATAAAGTTACAACACTGGCATATTTGTCCATGGCTCTTTGTACGGAAAGGCTGTATGAGAAAGTGAAGGAGATTGACGCAGTTATAGCAGCAGTGTGTGTGTGTGGTTTTGGTTTTACTGTCCTTGTGAGGATCAGTAGTCCTCACAAGGACTGTAAAACAAGGAACATTTGGACAAGTGGAGACATTTCGCTGGTCCCCACAAGGTAAAAGGCTGTTTTAGGCTTAGGGGTTAGGTTTAGGGTAAAGGTTAAGAGTAAGGGTTAGGTTAAGAGTAAAACTCGCTGCATGGTCATTCCGTCTGCATTGGCCGTGCAGCATTTATGATGACACAGCCTCTGCAGAAGTCAGGACATACATACTTCTTGCGCTCTGCAGAGCTGTTGTGAAGGAAGTTTTCAAGAAAGTGAGTTTGTGTTATACAGGACATACCGCACCTACCTACCTTCAAATGAAATCAAATGCAATGTAAATAGTCCGGGTGGCCATTTGATTAATTGTTCAGCAGTCTTATGGCTTGGGGGTAGAAGCTGTTAAGGAGCCTTTTGGACCTAGACTTTGCGTTCCGGTACCACTTACCGTGCGGTAGCAGAGAGAACAGTCTATGACTTGAGTAACTGGAGTCTTTGACAATTTTTTGGACCTTCCTCTTCAACCAATCATGTCAAAGTGGAGCTATATGGAGCCCTACGCATTGTTAAACCATTTGAGAGACGCACAGCGATGCGGTACTAAGCATGACTCCAGAGACTCCGCTGTTATGTCACACCATCCATAAGGCGCCTCCGACCACATTTTCGGATCAAGCATAAATTGTCTGTAAGGGTTAGTGGTTAAGGTAAATAGGATTTTGAATGGGAATCATTTGTTTGGTCCCCACAATGATAGTAAAACAAACGTGTGTGTGTGTGTGTGTGTGTGTGTGTGTGTGTGTGTGTGTGTGTGTGTGTGTGTGTGTGAGCGAAGGATGTGAACCAAAACTCTGTCTCCCAGTGTGTAGCATACTGGTTAACTACTGAGCACCAAGCAGCATGTAGCCTACAGCCCTTTGGCAATACCCTTTTCACTGAGCACCAAGGTCATCTGGTGAACTGGCATCTCTCTTCTCATCTCATCTCATCTGAAGGATTAACAGTATTGTGCCAAGCCTCTCTTCATGAGTGCCTCCTATTCCTCCCCTTCATCCTTATCACTGTGCTTTAAGTTAACACTTCCTTCAGATGAATGAATATTGTTGGCTGGTTTCTCCTCTCTTCTCCACTTTGGTCCTGTACTGTGGCCTCTGTGCTGTCCCTCAAACCAGGTGCTGGTTCTACTTAAAGTAATATTCTAAAACATCCCTTGGATGAGATGATACTGTATATCAGAGAGCATTGAAATGGTAATGTTCACCAGCGACTAGAGAGATTGTTGAGGTGAAGTTTGTCTTGTTTTTATGAGTCTGTCTGTAGGCTGCTTCCAGACCGAGAACTCAAGGATTACTCTCTCGTCTAGTCAGTCACACTTGAACTGTATCTCCTACATTCTGTAACAACCCGCTGTAAGGAAATCCCAGAGGACTCCATTCTGTTACGGAGGACAAAGATACAGAATTCAGAGTGTAAAGTCTCTAATCATGTGTTTACACGCTGTTGTTTTGTGGCCATGTTTTCTGGCGACTTTGTCATTAGGATTAGACAGCGTGAGATCTAGGCGGCTGCGGCCCTGAAAACGTCTCAGCCAGCCTGGCGCTGAGCCCCATGATGAGAGAGGAGAGGCAGATGAGCGAAGAGAGGAGACCACAGAAGTCTTTAAAAGAGCAGATCATCAATTCACCGCTGGCTGCCAGGAGAAAAGCTAGCTATCCACTGGGATGTGCCGTTATTTGAAATCTTTGTCCAATTATATTCCACTTGCAGGAAAGAAAGAGAGAGGGGGGAGAGAAGGGAAGAGGGAGAGGAAAGATGAATTTAAAAGTAGCATTTAATGTACAACACAAATCCTTCGTGAAAACCAATGAAGAAAGCTCCCTCTTGTCTCTGAGGAGACATGATGAGAGAAGGACGAGCCTCCAGGGAGGAACAGACACCAGACACCTGTGATTTGTTCCTCTGCTGAGGACCAGGTGCTACTACAGCATCCTAAACAACAGCATTCAGACCACGGGGGAACGTGTCTACACCCCAGATAAAACCTTGGGTTCAGACACACGTCTGTTGAGTGAGCGTGTGTCTGCGTGTGTGTATCTCCCTCCTTTGATGTTTGCGCCAGGAACAGAATCTCTGTGGAGAGGAGAGCCTCAGCCAGGATTAGGATTGAGGCAATTACATTTTTTTCCCATTATTAAAGGAGATTCATTTGTATGCTCTGTCTGATCTGACACAGTGGAACAGAGTGCAGGTGGTTCTGTCAAGAGACCTGCTGTGTAACGACACGGTGTTCGGCCACTGAGCAAAAGTCTATAGGCATTGGCTCGGGGAGCTAACGCAAGTCTTCATTGAACCACCTTCGTTACAACAGCATTGTGAATATTGCGTACTGTTTTTAATGGACATTTATGAGACCTCCAGTTTAAGTTTATTATGCTATTTGTTACTGGGAGAATAGTGGCTGTTTTACAAAATTACCAGTCTGTAACTGTCACGCCCTGATCTGTTTCCTGTCCCTGTGATTGTCTCCACCCCCTCCAAGTGTTGCTTTTTCCCCTCAGTGTATTTATCCCTGTGTTTCCTGTCTCTCTGTGCCAGTTCGTCTTGTATGTTTAGTCAAGTTAAGCAGTGTGTTTTTCCCCGTACTCCTTTTCTATTCTCTTTTTATAGTCCCCCCGGTTCTGACCCCTGCCTGACTCTGGACTACTTTCCCGCCTACCTGATCATCCTGCCTGTCCTGACCTTGAATCTGCCTGCCCTTCGGTACCTATTGGACTGTACGTTGCTTGTACACGACCATTCTCTTGCCTAACCCTTTTTGGATTAATAAACATTGTAAGACTCCAACCATCTGCCTCCTGTGTCTGCATCTGGGTCTCGACTTGTGCCTTGATAGTAACTACCTCTAACAAGCAACAACAATGTGGACTAATATGTGGACTTTGTACCTTATACAGTATGTTGAGTGTTACCTACAGCCAAGGCATTCTCTGTGAGGTTCCTGTGAATGGAAGGTTGAATACATGTGGAAATACGAGATAATTACTCTCATGGAGACAAATCAGTAATAATCCTAACAATTCTCATCGTTAACTAGGCTCCATCTGTTCAGTAGCTCTTTACTATTCTATATAATCACTGCCACAACGTGATCCTCATCTGTTTTACCATTCTATATAATGAATGAGGAATACAGAAAATGCAGTAACTGAACAGTATGAGTAAGGGGTATTATTATTGTAATGATGTGTTTTATGACGGGTTTGAAACTAGGATTTAGTTTTGGTGGATAGCAAAGTATAATAGACAGTGCAAGTTCAGCATGTGTTATTACAATGGTAAGCTGCACTAAAGCTCATCATCTATTATTAAAATGGAGAGTTGCAGTGGAGCTGTCAAGATTGTCACGATTGTGAGGAGACCAGAATTGTCTTGACAGGACTGAGGATATAAACGCTTCTTAACAGATCTATTCCCTCGACAGCAGCATCTTTCACATAACATCAGAGAACATAAGCACCAACCCCTCCTCCTTCTCCCCCACTCTTCTCCCTCCCTTCCCATCCTCCTCCCCCTCTCCTCCTCCTCCTCTAAGAGCTGTTCTCCTCTCAAAGGAGCACCAGCCAGGAGTCTCTTTCTTTTTCAAGACCATCTCTCTCAACTTTCAAAAAAAAAAAAAAAAGAGACTCCACTGGAAGTGCAGCAGCAGTAATTCCTAAAATTTTCTTTCACCAGATGGGTGAGAACATCAAAGTGTGTTTGACGTGTACACCCGGGAAGGAGGGAGTCCCTGGTAAGAAGGGAAGGAGGCAGTATGCTAGGCTAGGCGCTAGTAGCTTCACACAGATACCCGAGGACTGGCCCGCTAGTAGCTTCACACAGAGACCTGAGGATTGGCCCGCTAGTAGCTTCACACAGAGACCCGAGGATTGGCCCGCTAGTAGCTTCACACAGAGACCTGAGGACTGGCCCGCTAGTAGCTTCACACAGAGACCTGAGGACTGGCCCGCTAGTAGCTTCACACAGAGACCCGAGGATTGGCCCGCTAGTAGCTTCACACAGAGACCTGAGGACTGGCCCGCTAGTAGCTTCACACAGAGACCTGAGGACTGGCCTGTTAGTAGCTTCACACAGAGACCTGAGGACTGGCCTGTTAGTAGCTTCACACAGAGACCTGAGGACTGGCCCGTTAGTAGCTTCACACAGAGACCTGAGGACTGGCCCGTTAGTAGCTTCACACAGAGACCTGAGGACTGGCCCGTTAGTAGCTTCACACAGAGACCTGAGGACTGGCCCGTTAGTAGCTTCACACAGAGACCTGAGGACTGGCCCGTTAGTAGCTTCACACAGAGACCTGAGGACTGGCCCGTTAGTAGCTTCACACAGAGACCTGAGGACTGGCCCATTAGTAGCTTCACACAGAGACCTGAGGACTGGCCCGTTAGTAGCTTCACACAGAGACCTGAGGACTGGCCCGTTAGTAGCTTCACACAGAGACCTGAGGACTGGCCCGCTAGTAGCTTCACACAGAGACCTGAGGACTGGCCCGTTAGTAGCTTCACACAGAGACCTGAGGACTGGCCCGTTAGTAGCTTCACACAGAGACCTGAGGACTGGCCCGTTAGTAGCTTCACACAGAGACCTGAGGACTGGCCCGTTAGTAGCTTCACACAGAGACCTGAGGACTGGCCCGTTAGTAGCTTCACACAGAGACCTGAGGACTGGCCCGTTAGTAGCTTCACACAGAGACCTGAGGACTGGCCCGCTAGTAGCTTCACACAGAGACCTGAGGACTGGCCCGCTAGTAGCTTCACACAGAGACCTGAGGACTGGCCCGTTAGTAGCTTCACACAGAGACCTGAGGACTGGCCCGTTAGTAGCTTCACACAGAGACCTGAGGACTGGCCCGCAATAATAACAGAGCTGGGTGTTTATTGAACCAGTATCTGTGCGTTAGAGAACTAGCTAACTCCCAGGAAACTCAGATTCAAACTCCCATTCACCGGCTCTGCAAGCATTATAATGTCAAAACATGTTCGTTGACCACCAAATATGGAGTTTCGCTGAGCAACTATCTTCATTTACTCCTGATATGGCCGGCATGTAATGCCAAAAAGGTCTAAATAAAAATGTACAAGGAATTTTAAAAATGACTCTTTAGGACCTCCAATGTATTGTGTGCCTTCAGAAAGTATCCACACCTCTTGACTTTTTCCACATTTTGTTGTCTTACAAGGTGGGATTAAAATGGATGTCATTGTCATTTTTTGGTCCACAATCTATACAAAATACACTGTAACGTCAAAGTGGAAGAACAATTCTAACGTTATGAAAAATAAAACACTAATATATGTTGATTACCATAGATCTTGAGATAGACTTCCAAGTCGATTTAAGTTTGAACTGTAACTAGGCCACTCAGGAGGATTCACTGGGGCCACAGTGTCACCTGACCCCTCCTGTCTCAGCCTCCAGTATTTATACTGCAGTAGTTTATGTTTCGGGGGGCTAGGGTCAGTCTGTTATATCTGGAGTATTTCTCCTGTCTTATCGGGTGTCCTGTGTGAATTTAAGTATGCTCTCTCTAATTCTCTCTTTCTTTCTTTCTTTCTCTCTCTCGGAGGACCTGGCATGATGACTCCTTGTTGTCCCCAGTCCACCTGGCCGTGCTGCTGCTCCAGTTTCAACTGTTCTGCCCTCAGCTATGGAACCCTGACCTATTCACTGTGATTACTATTACCATGCTGGTAATTTATGAACATTTTAAAATCTTGGCCATGTTCTGTTATAATCTCCACCCGGCACAGCCATGAGAGGACTGTTCACCCCTCATAGCTTGGTTCCTCTCTAGGTTTCTTCCTAGGTTTTTGCCTTTCTAGGGAGTTTTTCCTAGCCACTGTGCTTCTACACCTGCATTGCTTGCTGTTTGGGGATTTTGGCTGGGTTTCTGTACAGCACTTTGATATATCAGCTAATGTAAGAAGGGCTATATAAATACATTTGATTTGATTTGATCTTAGTAAGCAACAGTGAATATTTGGCCTTGTGTTTTAGGTTATTGACCTACTGAAAGGTACATTGTCTCCCAATGTCTGTTGGAAATCAAATCAAATTGTATTGGTCACGTACACATGGTTAGCAGATGTTATTGCGAGTGTAGCTAAATGCTTATGCTTCTAGATCTGACAATGCAGCAGTATCTAACAGGTAATATCTAACAATTCCACAACCAAACCTAATACACACAATCTATAAAGGAATGGGATAAGAATATATAAGTTAAAAATATATGGATGAGCAGTGACAGAGTGGCTTAGATGCAATAGATAGTAAAGAATAGATAGTGAAGGATACAGTATGTAAATATGAGGTGAGAAATGTGAGATATGTAAACATTCTTAAAGTGGCATTATTAAAGTGACTAGTGTTCCATTTATTAAAGTGGACAATGATATCAAGTCTGTAGGTAGGCAGCCGCCTCTCTATGTTAGTGATGGCTGTTTAACAGTCTGATGGCCTTGAGATAGAAGCTGTTTTTCAATCTATCTGTCCCAGCTTTGATGCACCTGTACTGACCTCGCCTTCTGTATGGAAGCAGGGTGAACAGGCAGTGGCTCGGGTGGTTATTGTCCTTGATGAGCGTTTTTGCCTTCCTGTGACATCGGGTGTTGTAGGCGTCCTGGAGGGCAGGTAGTTTGCCCCCGGTGATGCGTTGTGCAGACCGCACCACCCTCTGGAGAGCCTTGCTGTTCGAGGCGGTGCAGTTGCCGTACCAGGCGGTGATACAGCCCGACGGGATGCTCTCAATTGTGCACCTGTAAAGATTAGTGAGGGTTTTTGGTGACAAGCCACATTTTTTCAGCCTCCTGAGGTTGAAGAGTTGCTGTTGCGCCTTCTTCACCACACTGTCTGTGTGCGTGGACCATTTCAGTTTGTCGGTGATATGTTTTGCTGACATTGAGTGAGAGGTTATTTTCCTGACACCACACTCCGAGTGCCCTCACCTCCTCCCTGAAGGCTGTCTCGTCGTTGTTGGTAATCAAGCCTATCACTGTTATGTCATCTGCAAATTTGATGATTGAGTTGGAGGCGTGCATGGCCACACAGTCGTGGGTGAAAGGGAGTACAGGAGAGGGCTGAGAATGCACCCTTGTGGGACCCCAGTATTGAGGGTCAGCAATTGAAGTGGGTCTAGGGTGACAGGTAGGGTGGAGCTGATATGATGCTTGGCTAGTCTCTCAAAGAACTTCATGGTGACAGAAGTGAGTGTTACAGGGCGATAGTCATTTAGTTCAGTTACCTTTGTGTTCTTGGGAACAGGAACAATGGTGGCTATCTTGAAGCATGTGGGGACAGCAGACTGGGATAGGGATTAATTGAATATGTCCGTAAACACACCAGCCAGCTGGTCTGCGCATACTCTGGGGGCGCGGCTAGGGATGCCGTCTAGGCCGGCAGCCTTGCGAGGGTTAACACGTTTAAATGTTTTACTCACGTCGGCCACGGAGAAAGAGAGCCCACAGTCTTTGGTAGCAGGCCACCACCATGCTTGATTGGTACCCAGTTATGTGTTGTGTTGGATAAGTCCCAAACATAACACATTGTATTCAAGACATACAGTTAATTTCTATGCCATATTGTTTGCAGTATTACTTAGTACCTTGTTGCAAACAGGATGCATGTTTTGGAATATTTTTTATTCTGTACAAGCTTCCTTCTTTTCACTCTGTCAATTAGGTTAGTATTGTGGAGTAACTACAATGTTGTTGATCCATCCTCAGTTTTCTCCTTTCACAGCTTCTGAGCTCTGTAACTGTTTTAAAGTCACCATAGGCCTCATGGGGAAATCCCTGAGCTGTTTCTTTCCTCTCCTGCAACTGAGTTAGGAAGGATGTCTGTATATTTGGAGTGACTGGGTGTATTGATACACCATCCAAAGTAAAATGAATAACTTCACCATGCTCAAAGGGATATTCAATGTCTGCTTTTTAAAAACCTTCTAAAAACCTTCTCACCTTCTAACCATATGTACCCTTCTTTGCGAGGCATTGGAAAACTCCCCTGGTCTTTGAGGTGGAATCTGTGTTTGAAATTACCTGCTTGACTGAGTGTTCTTAGAGATAATTGTATGTGTGGGGTGCAGAGATGGGGTAGTCATTTAAAAATAATTTTAAACACTATTTTTATACACAGAGTCCATGCAACTTATTATGCGACTTGTTAAGGACATTTGTACTACTGAACTGATTTAGGCTTGCCATAACAAAGGGGTTGAATACTTATTGTCTCAAGACATTTCAGCTTTTCATTTTTAATTAATTTGTAAACTTTTCTAAAACCATAATTCCACTTTGACATTATGAGGTATTGTGTGTGGGCCAGTGACACAAAATCTCTATTTAATACATTTTAAGTTCAGGCTGTAACACAACAAAATGTGGAAAAAGTCCAGGGGTGTGAATACTTTCTGAAAGCACTGTAGACTTCCGACCTACGCATGGCAGTAATTAGTCATTTAAATTGGTGCCAAAGAGATATTTCTTTCAGTGGGTTGTAAACTTTTATTTATACCTTTTTTGGAAGTACATACCGGCCGTAATGGGAGTAAATGAAGATATTTATAAATTATAACACTTGCAGAACTGATGAATGGGAATTGAAGCTGCGCTTCCTGGGCGTTTGAGGTCCCTAAGGGACTGTAAGTTAAATTATGATGAGGGATACCTAGAGAAAATCAGACCTCTCTGAAATGAAAAAGGACGGCCCTCCCTTCAGTAAAATCAATTTTTACCTGACCCTCCCAGAATGCTAGAAATTTTTTCAAAAGTCAAACATAATGTGGATAGCAGAAAACATGCCTACCGTTTACCTTCACTCCTATGACAGACCAGTGCCTTAGATATGCAGTTTCAGAAACTGTTCTTCGCTTTGTACATGGCAAAGTAGCCAGAAGGTTGTGGATTCGCAGACTACCGTAGACTAGGGTAGGCATGAAAATATCTCCATTATATTATCATCTTCTTTGCGGGTCAGAGAAAAAAAATGCATTTTTATAAATGCATTTCATGCAATTCTCTGTAATTTGACATGATTGGAGACAACAGAGCATGACAACGAACGAGCGCATGCTGCAGCACCAGAGATGTTTTGATTTCTATACAGGCTATTGTTAAATAGGAGGATACTGTACAATTTCAATTAATAACCCGGGCATTTATTTGCTTAAATCACTGAACACAACAGGGGCTTATTAAAGACAGGCTTCTATTTGAGCCAGGCATCTATTTCTTTAATGCACATGGCTTTTACTCATTTGCACAGTTAATTGTTTAATTCCAGCATTCAACTCTCAATATTCTCCTCTTTGACTGCATTTTTTACCCCTTTTCTCCTAAATTTCGTGATATCCAATTGGTAGTTAGAGTCCCGCCACAGGAGTCGCTAGAGCACAATGGGAAAAGGACAACCATTTATGAGGAAAAAGTACTATTTAATCAATTTTAAAATAAGGCTGTAATAAGTCAAGGGGTCTGAATACTTTCCGAATGCACTTGCTTTTTTTCATTTGGGATACTATTTTTTTCACTTTTTTTCATTTGGGATACTATCATTTTCTAATTTATTCTATTTAATTAAATTATTTTGTTGTTACAAAATAGATGTGTTGACTGTGATGACGACACGGGAATACAAGAGCATATATTAGGCAAAATTTTTAAAACTAGGCATGCATAGCTCACCACAAGATCCTTAAACCAAAGACTGGCCACACACATTTCTAAAAGTGAATTCAAAGGCACTGTAGAATGATTGTATAGCCTAATAAGGCATCGTTTAGTTATTATATGACTCTAAGAATTCATTTGTATTTTTATTAGATTTTATACAGCCTAAATGCGAAATGTATAGGCATGTTGATGAAGTGCTGTTGTTGACTGTAGCGTGTCACACATGCTTCACAATGTATTTCTTAAATGGCATTATTATTATTATTTCATAGCCTAAATACTTCGTTTTTGATCCTTCTTAGGCTCCCTGGCTTTCTCTTGACTGAGAGTTAGAATGTTGTTTGATAACATATTTAGCTGTTTTCTTTAATGAAAGCCACAATACCCTCACATACTCATTCAATTCAAGCCCCGGTTTTAACTAAACACACCAAGCCCTTCACTGACACTGAGCTATTTAAGGAGTGCACGGTGACTGAAGGAATTGTCTGACAAAATCTATTGACAATAAACTATAATTTTGTCTTTCAAACAGGTAGACCTACCTTTTTAGTTCTTGAATAGGAAGAAATAGGCTCCAACAGGAAGCCCTCTTGTAGTTAGTTGCCTAAATTAAAATTAAAATGAAGACTGTTTAAATGAAGTAGGCCTTCTCAAATTTGCATACTTTTAGTACCTATGTGCTGTCCATCTCCGCGGCTACCGCCGCTTCATAGTAATGTAAGTTATGTAGGTTACTCAAATATGGCTTATTGTGAGGTCAGTAACTATGATAAATAGATTTATTACGGGCAACAAAACATATTCTTTTTATTAAAATCAATTATAGCAGTAGCAAGCTTACCTTCGGTCCTCCTTCTCATCTTCACACTCTCTCTCTCAAACTGAACAGGACATCAGTTGGCCTAGTCTGTGCACACTGATATTGCTCTTTAAAAAAATATTTTTTACAAATAAATAAAACATTCTGGTAGAAGCCTTTGACTCGCCTACTGAAGTGTCACCGTATACAGCACAGCCATGGTTAGGCATCACAAAATGCATTTACATCAGCAAGAGCAGGGCAGGCCAGGGCTCATGATTGGGATAGCCTATCAATTTCAGCCTAGTTTTATATACACACCATCCGAGCAACACAAAAAGGAAGTAAAACATTTTTGAAATATAACTTTGCGCTGTGCTTCTGCGAGCATGCGCTTCGTATAGCCTACGCCTATAAGGGATCATTTTACTGAGACCACTACAAGCGCACTTGATATTGCACGCCCAGCAGAGAATCAGGAATGAGGGGCAGCGTCGGGCACACATTGAGATATAATAGGCAACTAATTATCAAACACTAGGCAGTATAGACATTTCATGAATTACTAATTACATTAGCCTCCGTGAACTAAATAAAAATATACTAAACCCTCCCCCTGACTGAAATTGAAAAAGTATGACCCTCCCCCATTTTCCTCCGGGTAACAATTGACTAAATGTCGACCGCTCCCTAATGCACAAATACTGGTTAAGGTGTTTCTACACCATTAACATTCAAAGGAGCAAGCACTCCACTTCGCTCTTACATGGCCTGTTTGAATTAAATATGTGTCATCGCTGTCTGTCACAACAGCTCTGTATAATGTAGGATGAGACAGGGTTGAATGTAGGTTACTCTGTAAGGATGACTGCTGCGGTACAGACACACTTCCTGCTAGTTATAGGGTTTGTAGTCTTCACATATTGAGTCATGTTTTTTTGCATAAGAAATTGGATTATTGTATGTTTTAATGAGCAGTTCTATAGTATTTTCAGTATAACTAAAAATGTATTGTAGCCTACAGTATTTGCACTGTCTGGTTTTATGTGTGATGTGTGGAATATATTTGACTCTGTGATTACTTGGTTGTCGTGTCTTTCTGAGCTGTGGTGAATGTTGAAAAGGTAACCTTCCATGACCCCTCCACTTCACCTCCACTACGTTCACAATACATGGGTAGCCAGCAGACCATAGGGCTTTCAATCTGTTAGTTTATGTCCAAAAATGAAACCCTACTTTGGACCAGAGCCTATAACTATAGGAGTTTTGTCAAAACTAGTGCGCTATACAGGATATAGGGGCCATTTGAGACGGATTCTCAGTCTACCAGCGAGCAGCGTTCTCTAAATCTTGTCTTTACTTCATCCTTGTCTATTCAAGCATTTTCTTTTCAATCCCCTCTTCCTACATTTCATGGTGCTTTCACAATGGGCATCCACTGTGTGGAATTCACTGTGAAAGCTCAATGTTTTTTTATTTATTTATTTTTTTTAGATATGAGTGGAGGTAGGATGTATGAAGAATACTTGAATATAAGATTACACAAATGAATAAGTAATTCATTCACAGGCAATAGGAGCTTATTTTACAATAATGTTGTTATAATAAACTCAAGAGAAAATAAATACATTACAAAATGAATACATTTACATTTACATTTAAGTCATTTAGCAGACGCTCTTATCCAGAGCGACCCAAGACAAAATGAATACATTATAAGTGTAGCCACCAAAAAAAAGAAAACCAAGATTCTCTAATGGATTTAAAATTAAATATTTAAGGTATTTTCAGATTTTATTGAAAAGAGATAGTATGACATCCTATGACATTGTCAACAAATGTCAGGTTTAGTCTAATATTCCTCACCCTTAGGGATAACCATGTAGGATCCTCTGGGGGAGAAACTGCAGCTTATAGAGATGTCACGTGATACTCCAGTATCATGGACTGGTTTCATGAAGGTGTCATGTATGTATAAACCCCTTCAAATAAAGTATTACCCTTGGAGTCGCAAGTAGTCTACTGTGATTACCTAAAGACAACGTTATATAAAATGTATTTGGTTATTTCCATGAGCCATAGAATTACATAGAACCTTATGTACCTATGTGTGAATGACATAATCTATGTCTATGTACAGTACCAATATGTACTGTCATGACTGGCCTGTTTGGGTCAGGTTACCGTGGATCACAGTCCTATAGAGACATCCCTCACTCCAGCAGGGGGATGGGGGGGTATAGCGGGATTGATGGATGGGAGGGGGGGGGGGTGTTATGAGACCTTTTATGAGAGATACTTCAACAAGTAATTACATCATTATAATTTTGACCCATAAGAGCGGCAGTTCGGGGCAATGTGTTAGGGCTAAACTAAGAATAGTTTACAAATGTATCCAAGTGTGCTGTTCTCTCGTGCACTCTCTCTCTCTTTCTAAATCTCCATCTTGTGTAACACGTGTCATATTGTGTTGATCCGCTAGGGACCTGTTTCATTGTACTAAGTTCTAATCAATAACCTAGACTGTGTGTTTGTGTTTGTGTATGTGTATCTTATATAATCATTCAGCTTCTTAGTAAATAAATAACCAACTCAATTGGTGTGGTATGGAATGATTTAGTGAGACCCGGGTTTGTGCAGATTTACGAATTATGCGACATTCAGTAAAGGAAATTCATTAATTAGCGACTACTGTAAAATAGATATTCTGATATTCTTTGAGTTAATTTGGGAAACGGAAACTCATTAAACAAACGTTTCCCATGGTGCCCCAGGTTACTGAGTTAATGATTACCTCATTAATTTAATCACGTAATTATAAACATAGTTAATTATTCGATAAACAGCAGTTGTCACATTAACAATACATTACGACAGTACGTATTCTGTACCTGTATGTGAAGTAAATAATCCTATGTACATTACCGATATGTACGTATCCTGTATGTGAGGTAAATAATCATATGTACAGTACTAATATGTACGTATCCTACATGTGAGGTAAATAATCATATGTACAGTACCGATATGTATGTATCCTGTATGTGAGGTAAATAATCATATGTACAGTACCGATATGTACAGATCCTGTACTTGTATGTGAATTACCTAATTATATGTACAGTACCGATATGTAGGTATCCTGTATGTGAGGTAAATAATCATATGTACACTGAGCACAGATCATTACTTAATCCTATATCTCTATGCCGTGAACAGTAAATGAACTGGAAGTATATGATTTGTTCTCACCTTTTTGAGAGACGAAAGAGTGAGTGAAAGAGAGAGAGAGAAAGACAGAGGGAGTTACATTTTCTATATTTACAATTTAGAATTTTCCATACAAATTCAATAATTTGTATTACTGAATGTAAAAAGCACTTTGCCAACACTGCGACAAACATGATCTGCATCGTAGTTAGTGAGGTCAGTAGCAGCAATGGAAGGGTTTGGAAGAGAGTGGCCCATTAAGTGTTTGGGAGAGAGTGGTCTATTATAGAAGTGTCTCCCAGTCATAATTATTACTCTATCTCCCTGGCTAAATAAAATAGCTCTCTCTCTCTCCCAGCACTACTGAGTAAATAAACACAATCATTAATCCTCGTGCTTTCACAGGGGACAGACATGTAATTGATGGAAAAGCAAAACCAGATCAATATTTACTCCATTACACTTGATCCATATTATCTCCTCCAAATTGTTCTGACAAACATTTAAACAGATGTTCTTATCCAGAGCAACCAGGGTTAAGTGCATTGCTCAAAAGGCACATCAACTGATTTTTCACCTAGTCGGCTCAGGGATTCAAACCAGTGACCTTTCGGTCAAACCAACTTTTCAGTCTAAGTGTTACCTGAACTTACAACAAGTAAACTTAGGCAAAAATGAGGTTAGGGACACCCACACACAGTGTTTTTATTAATGTATGTTTTCAACATGCATATTTGACACATGCTGACGACATTGTGCATGTTAATTCATATAGTAATTTCTATTCAACGTGTTGTTAATTGGGACTTGAACTCACAACCACTAGGTTCACGGCATTCTGAGCTTCCTGCTACATCACCATGTCTGTGTCAGTTATCAGTTCATCTGACTGTTCTCATCATTGATTTGATTTACTTATTTTAGGTTTTTCTGTTTTAAAGTTAGTCCTGAATCACTATGATATATAAAATAGTTTTCGTTTAACAGAGCTGAAATTTACTTTGAAGTGCAAAGTCTAGGAATACAGGTGAAATCAGTCATTGACACAGACATGGTGGCATAGCAGGAAGTTAAGAATTTCATGAACCAAGAGGTTGTGAGTTCAAATCCCAGGTGAGGACATGTTGAATAATATTTATGGATAACTAAACATGCACAATGTAATCATGTATGTCAAACATGTACCATTTTATAAGCACTATTTTAATGTGTGGGTGTCACTAGTGTCACGGCCGTTAAAAGAAGAGGACGAAGGTGCAGCGTGGTGAGCGTACATTTTCTTTTATTAATAAAAATGACGCAGAACAAAACAATAAACACTACAAAAACAAACCGTGAAGCTTAAGGCTATGTGCCCCAAACAAAGTTAACTTCCCACAAACACAGGTGGGAAAAATGGCAGCCTAAGTATGGTTCTCAATCAGAGACAACAATAGACAGCTGTCCTTGATTGAGAACCCTACCCGGCCAAAACATAGAACTACAAAACATAGAACATAGAATACCCACCCCAACTCACGCCCTGACCAAACCAAAATAGAGACATAAAAAGGATCTCTAAGGTCAGGGTGTGACAACTAGCCTATGTTTTTGGAAGTTAGAGCTAAGTTTGAGCAAAAAACTCTTTGACCGAATAGTTGAGTAAGCTAAAAAAGGCTGTGGAACCAGTTTTGACAGTGTACTGTATATGTGCTTTATGAAAATGTACATTATTTAATTGAAGATAAGTGTCTTGTTTATTACTCTGCATAATTAGTTTACATTAACTTTGTTCAACCATTCGTTGATCACCACAGATATAATACTTGATCATTTGAATATTTCGCACCAGAACAGATATCTGGAAGGTTGGCTATATTTACGTTAAAGAGAAGAGGACCCAAAAATGATCCTTGAAGCCCCCGTTCTGGCCTGTACGTCTGGTTTTATTGATTACTACACAGGGATTGACAGTTCACCTGGGGTAAGTGAACTGAGTGGTCCCACAAGTTGAGCTGTGAGGATGCCCCATTGGAAAACCAAACTGCAAACAATTCCATTAGCCTAGAACTTTCTGGTTCTTCTCCATTGTTTAAGTGAACGACAGACAAGTTATGGCTGTCAGGGAAATTGAGCCTGCACTGAGAATTGTGTTACTGATAACAACCAGTAGTGATCTTTCTGACTCCTGCCCCACAGTATGTGTAGGTGAAAGGGAAGTAATACATGGTCCTTCTGCATGTACAGTGCCGTCAGAAAGTGTTCATACCCCTTGACTTATTCCACAATTAGATACGTTACGGCCTGACTTCTAGATTGATTCAATTTGTATTTTTCTCACCCATCACCACACAATACTTCAGAATGACAAAGTGATGTTACCATTTAAAAAAAATTAAATACATAAATATCTAATTTACTTAAGTATTCCCACCACTGAATAAATACATGTTAGAATCACCTTTGGCAGCAAGTCTTTCTGGGTATGTCTCTAATGGCTTTGCACACTTGGATTGTCCAATATTTACCCACTATTCTTAAAAAAAAAATGTTAAGCTCTGTCAAATTGGTCATTGCTATTTTCAAGTCTTGCCATAGATTTTCAAGCAGATATGAGTCAAAACTGTAACTCAGCCACTCAGGAACATTCATTGTCTTCTTGGTAAACAACTCCAGTGTAGAATTGGCCTTGTGTTTAAGGTTATTGTCCTGCTGAACGGTGATTTTGTCTCCCAGACACTTGGAGATTTTGCCTGTGCATAGCTTCATTCTATTTACTTTTTATCCTGAAAAACTCCCCAGTCCTTAACGATTACAAGCATACCCATAACATAATGCAGCCACCATTATGCTAGAAAATATGGAGAGTGGTACTCAGTAAAATGTTGTATTGGATTTTCCCCAAACATAACACTTTGTATTCAGACCAAAAAGTGAATTGCTTTGTCACAGTTACTTTACTACCTTGTTTCAAACAGGATGCATGTTTTGGAATATTTTTATTCTGTACAGGCTTCCTTCTTTTCACTCTGTCCATTAGGTTAGTATTGTGGAGTAGGTAGCCATCTCTGTACCCCACACAGAGAGTCCATGCAACTTATTATTTGACTTGTTGAGCACGTTTTTACTCCAGAACTTATTTACGCTTGCCATAACAAAGGGGTTGAATACATTGACTCAAGACATTTCATCTTTACATTTTTAATGAATTTGTAAAACATTCTTAAAACATAATTCCACTTTGACATTATTGGGTATAGTGTGTAGGGCAGTGACAAAAAACAAATTGACATTTTATACATTGTAAGTTCAGGTTGTAACACAACAAAATGTGTAAAAAGTCAAGGGGAGTAAATACTTTCTGAAGGGACTGTAAATGGCTCATTTACATGACACATAGAAGAATCCTGTGCTATGTGAATGTGAACATGTTATGGAATGTATTCTCTGGTCTCTCTGACTGTCCAATGCAGTGAACGTACAGGTTTACAGCCAATCAGGGAACTTCCTGCTCAGATGTCAAGTTAATCAAGTTAGTAGTTAATTGAATTACTGATACTCTGTTCATCTCTTAATAACCCACATCTGCAGAGGGAGGGGGCGAGAGAGAGAGAGAAGGTTCACAGGGGGTTTAGGGAGTGTATTCCCATGCTGATTCTCCCTCCCTCTCTTCTCTTCCTCCTTTCCCAGTGGGTTGGGGGGACCTCAGGGAAACTCTCTCTGAGACTCCAACCTAGGGGAAGAGTCTCATGGTCTTATCAAAACTCCATTATACACTAAAGAGGAAGGAAGGCCATTGTAAAACCTTCAAAGTGCTGTTCATTATACTTTTATATTACACCCAATGACATCTTAAAGTGCTTCCTTGAGTTGTGAATATGTGACACAATGTATGTAATCAAACATATATCAGGGTAGTAGGGGACAATTCCACTAATTGTATCATTCTAAGGTTTCTCTCCATATTATGTAAATAACATTGATTCTGTCCTCTCGAGTCAATTATCATACAGTTACAGTTTTTAAATTCCTAAATTTGACTCACCTGAGTAGGGATTGAAATAGTACAGCTTCCTGTCTGTTTTAAGCATACTGCATAAAGGTTAACCCTATGTTTTCTCCGGGGCGGTATTTATACCAGGATACCTCAAGATAGCAAAGAGTCTTAGCCACACGCTGGAAGGCCCTCTGGTCACAAATCCACCACATAATCTGCTGCTGGTACTGTAAATACCTGCAGATGAGATGCATAGCGTTGGCAGATGAGCTGCGCTGCGGTACAATCTGTACATGCACTGTGCTTGCAGTTTCAGTTGCCGACTACTATAGCTGTATATTGCCGTCACCATAGCAGCATAGATCGACTTTTCTGCTCAACTCTGGAATTGAAAATCCCCCTCTTTCCCTCCTCTCTTGCTACTCTGCAATCTCCCCGTCTTTCCACTTAGGTTATTGGCCAACAACATCCCATATACCCCAGTGTATACCGCATATTATACCTCCCTTATATCCCATATACCCCAGTATATATGCTCTGTCCCTTATTAGTAGGAGTCCTCTACCAGTTTTTCAATATCCTTGATGAATTATTCATTTTCGCACAATCGAGAAAAACATAATAATATGCAAAATGATCATGTGTGACCTATATTTCCACAGTGACTTGTTCCTCGTCCATTTCTCTGTAACTAAGTTTGTTTGTTTGCTTGCTTTCAACATGAACTGTTCCCTATCGCGATGCTAAAACAAACTGCCTCTGAAGAAGAGAGGGTATAGTCTCCTTTGGCAGAAGGGTTGCCTCCCGCATTAACAATGTTTCAGCATACATGTCGTTTGGGTTAAGCGCAAATGGATGTGCAGGAAATCCGTCCAGGGCCTTATCCATTTGTGTCCTGGCCTAAACAACCTCACCGGACACAGCTAAATGGATATTGTCAATTAATCTATTTTTGTTGAATGAGCAATGACAGCTAATGTTAGCATTATAAGCTGACTGTGGCTATAATTAGTCTAGATTTCTTCATCCGCATGCGTCTTTCTCCGTCATGTTTCCAAGGGGATTCTTTTTCAAGAGCACAATTCCCTCTTGCATTTTAAGCCCCCCCATACCCAAACGTGTTATTTGTTGGGAGAGTTGTCTGTCTGAAGAGCACCCTCCCCAGATTTATTTTCTCCCCTTTCGAAGTGGCCAAGAGAATCCCACAGTTTCCCCAGAACTAGTACTGTTGCCATAGGTCTTGGATTTCCAGGTATAGTCTCAAAATAAACCCTGTTTCATGGTGAGGTCAACAGGGAGTTGTCACAACAACAAAAAACAGCAACAGAGAGATAAGTGCTTTAGAACAGAGTTTGTCTGGTGTTAATAACATGTTCTCCCAGTAATAACCTTCTACCGTTTGTCAACTCTCTAGTTCTCTCGTCACCTATAATAAAGGTCTGGATCCATGTACATCACCTTATCCATATACAGATCACATGTCTACTCTGACCTTTACTGCATGTGGGCTGGGCAGCCTAATTTTATCTGCTCTGATTTCTCTGAGTGGAATGCTGATATGTCCTTTTGTAACACTGTTATGAACAGGACTGGACAGGAGATGCTTGCAGAGGACATAATAGAACAAATAGGAGGCCACTGAAATACTGATGTGACCCGTTTCAGGAAGCTAGGCATATGTCGCACGTCATTACCTACCAGGAGAGACTTAAAAAAAAAATCTAATTTCGTTTTTTGGCAGAAATGCCTTCTGGAACATGTGAACATTAATGTGCCTTAATAATAAACTTGTATGCCATCTGTAAATATGAATATAACTGTTAAATTAACTTTTTATGGCTGCACGGGCAGTATTGAGTAGCTCTGATTAAAGGTGCCCATTTCAAACGGCCTCGTACTCAATTCTTGCTCGTACAATATGCATATTATTATTACTATTGGATAGAAAACACTCTCTAGTTTCTAAAACCGTTTGAATTATATCTGTGAGTCAAACAGAACTCATTTGGCACAAACTTCCTGACCAGGAAGTGGAAAGTCTGAAATCGATGCTCTGTTCTACTTCCTGCCTATACATGGGCATGATACGTATTAGTATACGTGCACTTCATACACCTTCCCCTGGATGTCAAGAGGCGGTGAGAGAAGAAATTTTGTGTTCATCTTGGTCTGAAGTGGAATACAAGCTCTTTGTATGATGTGTCCGCCCATTTCCTGTTTTCTGGAGAGCGCGAAAGGGGACTTGGATTTGCCTTCTGTTTAGCTGCCGTTATAGGCTACTAATATCTCCGGCTTTGATTTTATTTGAGACATGTAACCATATCATCGTAAAGTATGTTTTTTCAATATAGTTACATCAGATTATTGAAAAAAAAAATCGGGAGTTTTGCCGTGTTCCGTTCTATTCCGTTTGTTGACAAGGAGAGCTTCGAGACACTTGGCTAGTGCGCTTGCTAAATCGAGAGAGAAAATGGACGTTTTAAATCCGAACAACGATTGTTCTTGACAAAGGACACCTTGTCCAACATTCTGATGGAAGATCACCAAAAGTAAGAAACATTTTATGATGCTATTTCATATATCTGTCGTGCATGTGAACTAGTCGCCGGCGCCCAACTTTGGGGTACTCAGCTATACCGAAGCTGGATGTCGTAATGAAGTTATTTTTTAGAATTCTAACACTGCGATTTCATTAAGAACTAATAGATCTATCATTTCCTATACAACATGTATTTTTTAGTTATGTTTATGAATAGCTATTTGGTCAGAATATGTGTGTCAGAAAACGTGTCAGAAAAATATCGTTGCTGTTTAGACATTGTGGAAAAAGTAGCTAAGTTAGCACAATGTGTAACCATTGATTTCAGCTCTAAATATGCACATTTTCGAACAAAACATAAGTGTACGTATAACCTGATGTTATAGGACTGTCATCTGATGAAGAATATCAAGGTTAGTCAAAAAATATATATCTTCTACTGGTTTGTTACGATCGCTAACTTTTGCTACTGGGAAATGGCTTGTCTTTCTGGCTATTGTGGTAAGCTAATATAACGCTATATTGTGTTTTCGCTGTAAAACATTTATTAAATCGGAAATATTGGCTGGAATCACAAGATGCCTGTATTTCATTTGCTGTACACTATGTATTTTTCAGAAATGTTTTATGATGAGTAATTAGGTATTTGACGTTGGTGTCTGTAATTATTATGGCTGCTTTCGGTGCAATTTCTGATTGTAGCTGCAATGTAAACTATGATTTATACCTGAAATATGCAATTTCTTTTGAACAAAACATAGATTTATTGTATAACATGTTATAAGACTGTCATCTGATGAAGTTGTTTGTTGGTTAGTTTGGTTGGTTCTTGGTTAGTTAGGTTGGCTTTGTGCATGCTACCTGTGCTGTGAAAAATGTCTGTCCTTTTTTTGTATTTGGTGGTGAGCTAACATAAATATACGTGCTGTTTTCGCTGTAAAACATTTTAAAAATCGGGCATGTTGGCTGGATTCACAATATGTGTACCTTTCATTTGCTGTATTGGACTTGTTAATGTGTGAAAGTTAAATATTTAAAAATATATATGTTTTGAATTTCGCGCCCTGCACTTGAGCTGGCTGTTGTCATAAGTGTACTGACGTCAGGCTTGCAGCCATAAGAAGTTTTCAGAGCCTAGTTGGTTTAGCCACAGAAAAAGACAGGAACCTTCCCGCTAGCAATGATTGACTTACATAATGGATGGGCTAGACATGCCAAGAGATGAGTTTGGATTGGTCTGCGTCACCATGTAGCATGCTTCTGTCGTCACCATGTCACCATGTAGCATGCTTCTGTCTATAACATGAGCTGCTCAGTATGTGTAGATATTCCTTTTTACCGTGGCTTTAAAAAATATATATATAACGTTAGCCATGGAAAACTGCACAAGTGTTGCTACTGCTCTCAACAACATTGCTGCCCTGAATTTAGCAGGCGCTATCACCAAAGATCAGTGGGAAAAGTTGTGATAGACTACTTTCTGTACAAGGTCAGTGTGAACCATAGTGACTTGACACAACGCGAGCCAAACAAGTTGTACAAACAAAATGGAGTTAAAGGGTTTCTAGACTGCCGTGAAGTGTTCATCCATGTGTACGGGTAAGAGTCTAGCTACATTTTCAGATATGATACGTTTATAATTTTGTCAGAAAGCAATTTCCATTGCAGGTTAAAGTGTACTGTTAGCAAGCTAGTGAACATTAGCTTGCTGGCTCATTAGCTAACGTTACGTGTACGATCTGTGCAGTCATATTATAAGTATCTCAGAAATAAGTATCCCATTTGCATTGCTAGTTATAGCCTAATGTTAGCTAGCTTTAGCTAACTGCGATTTACACTACAACATTTCATGCATGGTGGCTATCTATGACAATCTGTTTGTATTGGGTTGGGATTATGGTTCATTGTTTAGCTAACTAGCTACATGTCTAAACATCAGGCTCCACTTTGCCAGATGATTACATGACCCATCAAGTTAGCCAGTTGTGCCTAGGGGTGATTACGGACAACTACTGAATTTCATGAACATGTGTACATGTCTACACAATAGTGAACCATCGACTTAGTTAGATGTGGCTGGGGGCTGGTTATAGCATTTACTTCATATGACCCATCAATTTAGACAAGTGTGTCTGGGTAAGCATTATCTAATAATTATCAAATATTTATCAAACATTTTTATCTGGACACTTTATATTTTTGATATTGCTACTATGCAAATATGCAAGTAACCATTTCACTGTCCTGTTTACACATTCTGTATCCTGTGCATGTGACAAATAAACGTAGATGTTATTTGATATAGTGTGTGTTTACCAGAGACGGTAAAGTGAAGAACAACATGACCTGCACCGAAGTCAGATTAGGATATGGGTCAAGTACTAGATCAATATTCATGGTCATTTTCACAAAAGTGGGGTTACAAGTTTATCAACTTTCAAAGCAGAATTGCTTTCCCATTGTTCCTCAACTGCAGTGTATGATATACCATTTTGTAGCTCTGAGTCTCTACTTTTATCCAATGTAAAAAACACCATTTCAAATTTTGCAACACAAGACCTAATCGAGCTGGTCGGTCAAATATAGGGGACAAAATACCAGTACAGAATCGGTCATTGACAAACTGTATAGGGGACAAAATACCAGTACAGGATCGGTCATTGACAAACTGTATAGGGGACAAAATACCAGTACAGGATCGGTCATTGACAAACTGTATAGGGGACAAAATACCAGTACAGGATCGGTCATTGACAAACTGTATAGGGGACAAAATACCAGTACAGGATCGGTCATTGACAAACTGTATAGGGGACAAAATACCAGTACAGGATCGGTCATTGACAAACTGTATAGGGGACAAAATACCAGTACAGGATCGGTCATTGACAAACTGTATAGGGGACAAAATTCCAGTACAGGATCGGTCATTGACAAACTGTTTAGGGGACAAAATACCAGTACAGGATCGGTCATTGACAAACTGTATAGGGGACAAACACTGCTACGAGGGGGTTGGTTTAAAGTGTGGTAGACATACAGTACACAGTGCCATAGATGCAGCAGTCATCCTTTGACTGTAACCTTGGCAAATCTTGAAGTTTCAAAGTAAAGTGACTTTCAGGAAGAAAAGAACTGGAGTGTTTAGTGTGAATAGGAAGATAAGGAGGAGAGGTTGGAGGATTCTCAAAGGAGACTGACGGCAGGGATTACATTATTATCTGAAAAAACATTGTGGGTGGTATTCCTTTCCAAATCTATTTTACTACTGAAAAACTAAGACTTTGAAGGCAGTCAATTGAAGGCAGTCAACTCAAGAAGTGATTGAACTAAATAGCTTCTACATTTCATTTTATTGGGAAGTCATTGAAAATAAATCATATTTTTTCAATTACTAAATTGAATTTTCATTTAACTTTCTGAATTGACT
This sequence comes from Salvelinus fontinalis, assembly GCF_029448725.1. Taxonomy (NCBI): domain Eukaryota; kingdom Metazoa; phylum Chordata; class Actinopteri; order Salmoniformes; family Salmonidae; genus Salvelinus; species Salvelinus fontinalis. The sequence goes on from NC_074686.1 coordinate 20,137,261, forward strand.
GCCTTCAATTCTTTATGGTGTAAAATGTCTGCTGGGTATGCAAATTCTGGGAATGAGTTTTTATGTCGAATAGATTGCATCACAAATTATACGTTTGTGACTAAAAGCAAGGTTCTAGGGCCCTGAAAGTCAACTCTGGACCTCGAAGACAGTTGCACTGCATTTTTTCACTGTTCCCCTCTTATCAGGGACCAGACCTTATAGGGTAAGAGTTAAATACCCCTGCTCTAGGACTTCCAAATCTTCAAGATACAGTTTTCAGAAACATTTTATCCCTGGTTTTCCAACTACTGTGGTACTGTAGTACTACTGTAATACACTCTAATCTTCCATTTTTCAGTCAGGCTGAGAAACACCAACCCCAGGCAGTACTGGATAAGACAGTCAGAGAAAAACAATCATTCAAAGCTTTCATTTAATTTCTAAGAAATGTTTTAGTTTGTTAACAAGGCAGCTGCTTCTCTGCTCTGTCTCTGTTCTCTCTCTGCTCCCGCCCCCACATCACTCCCACCACAGCTGTCCAGTCTCCTTCTCCAGTAGTCGGTCTACCCTTCTGTTTACCATCCCTTTAACACCCTGCCTGATGAAATCTCATTACTTATCAGAACTCTTGACAAACAATGTGACAGATAATCCAGTCAAGTCCCAGACTGAACCACCATGCTGCTTCCATCACGCTGCTCCATTGGCTGGCAGGGGACTGAATATTCTATTTACTGCTGAAATTAAGAATTGGGAGATGGGGATGCCAAGTGCATTCCTTAATGCCTGTGGTTGGTTGCAGATCGGGGTTATTATAGTAAACAAACTGAAACAAAAACGAAAGCTAATCAATTTCGCAAATTGAAATAAAATTATTAACAAACCTGTTTGAAAAACTAAAATTATTATATATGACACACCATAACTAACTAAAATAAAAACCATAATGAATCATGTTCAGTTGTGGTTTGTTTTCTTCTAAACTTGAGATTTTCAAGCCTCTTTTTCAAAGTCGAGGTTGCGGAACCGGAGGTAAATGCCCTCATCCCGCCCCACGTTCTGCTCATGTGTTTCTTTACCTCTACGCACACATTCTCATTTCTCACTGATCATTAATGATAATTCATCAAGTTTTACCATGGAACATCCATGCAGCCTGCCAACCATTTGATCTCAATCAGTTTCATTGGGATATGCATTTAGATGTTCTTGAGTTAAGTGTTGTTTCAAAGTAGGCTATGCTGTTGTTTTGAATTATGTACAGAGAGTGAATTTTAGAGCAGGTGGTGTTAACAAACTGTGGCATACCTGTATTTATACTGAACAAAAGTATAAATGCAACATGTAAAGTGTTGGTCCCATATTTCATGAGCTGAAATAAAAAATCCCATAGCTTTTTGTGTGTAGGGAAAATGGTATTTTGCTCAAATGTTTTGTTTACATCCCTGTTAGTGAGCATTTTCTCCTTTGCCAAGATAATCCATCCACCTGACATGCTGCATATCATAATTATACAGGTGCACCTTGTGCTGGGGACAAAATGCCACTAAAATGTGCAGTTTTGTTACACAACACAATGCCACAGATGTCTCACGTTTTGAGGGAGCATGCAATTGGCATGCTGACTGCAGGAATGTCCACCAGAGCTGTTGCCACAGAATTTAATGTCTCTACCATAAGCCTCCTCGTTGTTTTAGAGAATTTGGCAGTATGTCCAACCGGCCTCACAACCGCAGACCACGTGTAAGCGTGCCAGCCCAGGACCTCCACATCCGGCTTCTTCACCTGCAGGATTGTCTGAGACCAGCCAACTGGACAGCTGCTCTCTAGCTGTAATAAAGCTCATTCTGATTGGCTGGTCTAGGCTCCCCAGTGAGTGGGCTTGGCTCGCAAGTGGATGGTCCAGGCCCAGCCACGGCTGCGCCCCTGTCCAGCACCTTTTTTTTCTAAGAGTGTAGAGGACAGTACTGTTTGTTTTGTGTCTGCTAGTGTTCTATTGACCTTGGGTTGAATCCCTTTCATGAACTAACATAATGAATTCTAGATGCTGCCAGGTTTACAAACCTCTCAACCTCCCAGCAGATATATTCCATTACAACACATTTCCTTCACTTAGCTATGTCTGAAATTCTGACACAACCTTTGGGAATGGCAGTCCTCAGACACCATTGGTCCTCTTTGGCACAACAAGATTAACTGCATTTATTTTACCATCTTAGTTCCATTCCTTTATTTGCCTCATTGCCTGTATCCGTAATGGGTCAGCGATCAAACGACCTCCACTCATCACTGTCAAACGCTCCCTGAAACACTTCAGCGAGCAGGCCTTTCTAATCGACCTGGCCGAGGTATCCTGGAAGGATATTGATCTCATCCCGTCAGTAGAGGATGCCTGGATATTTAAAAAAAATGCCTTCCTCACCATCTTGAATAAGCATGCCCCATTCAAGAAATTTAGAACCAGGAACAGATATAGCACTTGGTTCTCTCCTGACCTGACTGCCCTTAACCAACAGAAAAACATCCTATGGCGTTCTGCATTAGCATCGAACAGCCCCCGTGATATGCAACTTTTCAGGGAAGCTAGAAACCAGTATACACAGGCAGTTAGAAAAGCCAAGGCTAGCTTTTTCAAGCAGAAATTTGCTTCCTGCAACACAAACTCAAAAAAGTTCTGGGACACTGTAAAGTCCAAGGAGAATAAGAACACCTCCTCCCAGCTTCCAACTGCACTGAAGATAGGAAATACTGTCACCACCGACAAATCCATTATAATTGAGAATTTCAATAAGCATTTTTCTACGGCTGGCCATGCTTTCCACCTGGCTACCCCTACCCCGGTCAACAGCACTGCCCTCCCCTCTGCTACTCGCCCAAGCCTTCCCCATTTCTCTTTCTCCCAAATACAGTCAGCTGATGTTCTGAAAGAGCTGCAAAATCTGGACCCTTACAAATCAGCCGGGCTAGATAGTCTGGACCCTTTCTTTCTAAAACTATCTGCTGAAATTGTTGCCACCCCTATTACCAGCCTTTTCAACCTCTCTTTCGTGTCGTCTGAGATTACCAAAGATTGGAAAGCAGCTGCGGTTATCCCCCTCTTCAAAGGGGGAGACGCTCTAGACCCAAACTGCTACAGATCTATATCTATCCTACCCTGCCTTTCTAAGGTCTTCGAAAGCCAAGTCAACAAACAGATTACCGACCATCTCGAATCCCACCATACCTTCTCCGCTATGCAATCTGGTTTCAGAGCTGGTCATGGGTGCACCTCAGCCACGCTCAAGGTCATAAACGATATCTTAACCGCTATCGATAGGAAACAGTACTGTGCAGCCATATTCATCGACCTGGCCAAGGCTTTTGACTCTGTCAATCACCACATCCTCATCGGCAGACTCGACAGCCTTGGTTTCTCTAATGATTGCCTCGCCTGGTTCACCAACTACTTCTCTGATCGAGTTCAGTGTGTCAAATCGGAGGGTCTGTTGTCCGGACCTCTGGCAGTCTCTATGGGGGTGCCACAGGGTTCAATTCTTGGACCGACTCTCTTCTCTGTATACATCAATGATGTCGCTCTTGCTGCTGGTGAGTCTCTGATCCACCTCTACGCAGACGACACTATTCTGTATACTTCTGGCCCTTCTCTTGACACTGTGTTAACAACCCTCCAGGCGAGCTTCAATGCCATACAACTCTCCTTCCGTGGCCTCCAATTGCTCTTAAATACAAGTAAAACTAAATGCATGCTCTTCAACCGATCGCTGCCTGCACCTGCCCGCCTGTCCAGCATCACTACTCTGGACGGCTCTGACTTAGAATATGTGGACAACTACAAATACCTAGGTGTCTGGTTAGACTGTAAACTCTCCTTCCAGACTCACATCAAGCATCTCCAATCCAAAGTTAAATCTAGAATCGGCTTCCTATTCCGCAACAAAGCATCCTTCACTCATGCTGCCAAACATACCCTTGTAAAACTGACCATCCTACCAATCCTCGACTTCGGTGATGTCATTTACAAAATAGCCTCCAAAACCCTACTCAATAAATTGGATGCAGTCTATCACAGTGCCATCCGTTTTGTCACCAAAGCCCCATATACTACCCACCACTGCGACCTGTACGCTCTCGTTGGCTGGCCCTCGCTTCACACTCGTCGCCAAACCCACTGGCTCCAGGTCATCTACAAGACCCTGCTAGGTAAAGTCCCCCCTTATCTCAGCTCGCTGGTCACCATAGCAACGCCCACCCGTAGCACGCGCTCCAGCAGGTATATCTCTCTGGTTACCCCCAAAACCAATTCTTCCTTTGGCCGCCTCTCCTTCCAGTTCTCTGCTGCCAATGACTGGAACGAACTACAAAAATCTCTGAAACTGGAAACACTTATCTCCCTCACTAGCTTTAAGCAACAGCTGTCAGAGCAGCTCATAGATTACTGCACCTGTACATAGCCCATCTATAATTTAGCCCAAACAACTACCTCTTTACCTACTGTATTTATTTATTTTGCTCCTTTGCACCCCATTATTTCTATCTCTACTTTGCACCTTCTTCCACTGCAAACCAACCATTCCAGTGTTATTTTTTTTACTTGCTATATTGTATTTACTTCGCCACCATGGCCTTTTTATATTTTTGTTTATTTATTTATATATATATTTTGTTTGCCTTCACCTCCCTTATCTCACCTCACTTGCTCATATTGTATATAGACTTATTTTCACTGTATTATTGACTGTATGTTTGTTTTACTCCATGTGTAACTATGTGTTGTTGTATGTGTCGAACTGCTTTGCTTTATCTTGGCCAGGTCGCAATTGTAAATGAGAACGTGTTCTCAATTTGCCTACCTGGTTAAATAAAGGTGAAATAAAAAAATAAAAAAAATTCCCATCTCCTCCCAGTTGGTGCCTACACCTTCACACTGAAAACGCGTGTGTTGTAGGATTCCCTCCCCTTTATACTGTATAGATAAAGGCATTCAAATAACTGCAAAATTAAGCAGTTATTTCCTAACGTATCACCAATGGGGACATGTGAAACATTTCTCACAGCGTATCTCCTCCATATCCAATTACGAATTATAATATAGAACATATATAATTTCTGACCCATGAATTAGTTAGTAAATTGTGCTGCTTGACCTCAGCGAGAGTGGTGGTGCGTTTCATGTTTGTTAATTATGAGGAATACATCCTCGGGCCAGGAGAGAAAGAAATACACAATTTGCTGTAGCACAGGAATGACATTCACATTGTTAGGTTGTGTAAGTTCAGCCCTGATTGTGGATTCAACTCATGTCTTTTCATTCTCACAGAAGCAGACCACACACACATCCACACACTGGGGGAAGGGACATCTGAGCTTCAATTTTCACAGTAGATTGAAAGCCAACATAGAAGTCAGCTCGGAGAAATAGTTTCAGCAATTGAAAGGAGTTGTTGATGGAAATCAGGGGGAGCGAGGCAGACTGACAGATGGGTGCCCTGACTGCTGGGTTGAGGGTTCAGCAAACAGAAACTAGTCACTACCCACTGGGAAAACACTGGTTGAATGAAATTTGTTTCCACGTCATTTCAATGAATTGACGTCTGTGCCTAGTGGGAATGCTTTATTACTAGCTGAAGATGCTTTCCCACAGGATTTTTCTATTTGAAAGACAACCAGATAATGGGCTAATGGAAAGATGAAATGGTTACACTTTACAAAAAGGTCTAGATCGAGGTGTAGATCACATTTCACATTCCAGTGTTTGAACTTGTAAACAAGGCTGTTAATAAGACGCCATACAGCCAATGGCAATATCCGCTTTAGGTATAATGTCTTGAGCCAATTGGGGATTTGACAGCTCTAACAGCAGTTCCACCTCTGACACCATCAAAACAACTGCTATGCGGTAGTTGGCTAAAGCGGATCTGATTGAATAAAGCCCTAAGGCTACATTAATTAACATACATGGATAAGAACTTAAACAATAGACATAATGGTGAAATATTTACCCCTTACTATGAGCTTATTAGATTTATAACTGTTTTTTTAATATCATCATAGCCTCATAAACACATAAGTAGTTCTATGTTTTATAAATGCGTTATAAATGTTTTCTATCATTTCAGCCTGTAATTTTGTGAAAGTAGTGCTCATGAGCCAAAATGGCTCCCCGTAAATTGTGCACAATTGTGTACAACATAATCCATTTCATATGACATTTACGTCCTGCAGTTATTATAATTTATAAGTCCTTAAGATCTCGTTCAATATCTTTAATTATTTATTTATTTGTGATAGCTACATTAAATCATGTTAAATAATGAATGAACATTGTAAGAGTTACTTGTGAGGAATAATTTATATGCACTGACAGTAACTGAGTGCTAAATAGCACCCTATTCCTTATATAGTGCACTACTTGTGACCAGAGACCTATGGTCAAAAGTAGTCTACTATATAGGAAGTAGGGTACTATTTGGAATGCAACCAGTGTTCACCAGATTTATGACCTGATTGTAACATGATGGCATGATGCAATCTCCTTCGCCTTGCAAGCTTTATGTTCTATAAAACATTAAAACATGAGACTTGACATCCATTACATCAGTAAAAGACCTATTCTGTTCTCTCAGTTATGCCTCGTTCTGTCTCTCTGATATATTATAAAGCCAAGGTGCGTCCAATATGGCACCCTATTCCCTGATTAGTTCACTACTTTTGACTATCGAAAGTAATGCTCTACATAGGGAATATGGTGCAATTTCAGACGCAGCCCCAATGATTTAACCCAGCCAGCTGCCAGAAAGATTCATAAGACACCACAGCCTTTTAGAAGAGGAACACGCTGGGCCTTGAGAGATTTCCATAAATGAAATGCTCAGTTTAAAATTTGCACTTTCATTTTCCTCACATCAATTTTAATTTCCTTCTCTGTCAAGGTTTGTTTATTTTTAATCTCTTTTGTTATTCATCATTTTTCAAATCGCACTGCGTTTCTCTCGGGTGGCAGGGGGAAGTATAGACCAGGCTAATTAGAATTTAATAGGCTAAACCATTCAAGAAGACGAAGAAGAAGAAGACGGAGAAGAAGAAGAAGACGGAGAAGAAGACGGAGAAGACGGAGAAGAAGAAGAAGACGGAGAAGACGGAGAAGAAGACGGAGAAGAAGAAGAAGAATACAGAGAAGAAGAAGACGGAAAAGAAGAAGATGGAGAAGAAGAAATAGGATAAGGTCACTGGTAAATAGACTATCTATGTTGACTTGTTAAAAATACATTGTCTTGTGATTTATATGGGCACTTCTGTTTAGTTAAAAATAGATGCAGTGCCTTTTGCTATTCAGACCCCTTGGATTTCTTCAAATTGTATTGTGTTACAAAGTGGGATTAAAATTGATTTGTCTTTTTTTGGGGGGTCAACAATATACACAAAATACTATGTCAAAGTAAAAAAAAATACAAAAATATAATAACTAAAATATAGTCGTTGCATAATTATAAGTACAAATGAAAAAGCATATGTTTGGGGCGAATCCAATCACTGATTAACTGCCTCCCTATTTATAAGCATGGTCGTGGCTGCACCATGATATGGGTATGCTTGACATAGGAAAATACTGGGGAGTTTTTCAGGATAAAAGTAAACGAGATGGAGCTAAGCACAGGCAAAATCCAAGTGCAAAACCTGCTTCAGTCTGCTTCAGTTTACACCAGACACTGAGAGAGGAATTCACTTTTCAGCAGGACAATAACCTACAACACAAGGCCAAATCTACATTGGAGTTTCTTACCAAGAAGACAATGAATGTTCCTAAGTGGCCAAATTACAGTTTTAACTTAAATCTGCACGAAATACTACGGTAAGACTTAATAATTGCTGTCTGGCGATGATCCTCAACATTTGACAGAGCTTGAAAAAATGTTAAAAGAATAACAGGCAAATATTACATATCCCATGTATGGACTCAGGGACTTGAACATGTACTCATCCAACAACTATATTTGATTCATATTATTTTATATTAATCTTTAAAAAATATACATCATTTTGTCTTCCACTTTCACATGACAGACTATTTTGTGTAGATTGTTGACAAAAAAAAGATAATTAAATCAATTTTAATCCCACTTTGTAACCCAATAAAATGTAATGAAATCCAAGGGGTCTGAATACTTTTGCAAGGCACTGTAATTACATATTCTAGCTGCATACTTGAGGGGTGTGTTGTAGAAGTGACTGACAGGACAATGCTTTGTTAGAAATGGTGGTTTTATAACAGCTTGTTACACACTATCAGCTCCGGCCACACTATATTTAGAATAATAATAATATCATTTGGTGGGTGCTTATATTTGTCCTATTTCACACATGTAGGCCTACAATTGTGTATTATACGCATGTGTGAATAAAAAATAAAAAAAATTGCATAGGTGATCCTAAAGCATGTAGGCTTAATGGCCTTGCTCAAAGGCACATTGACAGATTTTTCACCTTGTCGGCTCGGTAATTCAAACTGGCAACCTTTCAGTGACTGGCCAAACGCTCTGACCACTAGGCTACCTGCCTAGTTAGGTGTTGATGGCCAGCATCCAAAAGATGTCCTATGATTGGTATGGCTCTGGTATGTAAAATCTACTACTGTTTGGACAATTTAAAAAAAGAACTTAAATATACTAGTTGTGAGCTAGGGGTGTGTTGTAACAGAGAACTTTTCACTTTCCAAGTGAGATGACTATGTTAGCGTAACCCAGCAACGGCCACTGTATTGTTCCAAACGGTATCTGTGTTTCCCCCCCATAACGTACCAGACATGTTCTCTATAGTCTAAGGACAGCAGTGTGTCTCCAAAGAAACACTTGGGACCGATCCAAAGCTAGATAGTGTTATCATCCTACACCACACCACCCAGGCCTTGGTTTGGACTGCCGCTCCTACTCCCACTACTCTATCCTACAGGTGTGGGGCTGTGCCCTCCGCTGAGTTATTATGTAGATGGACGCCTCGACCACTGAGATGCAGTGCCTTAGACCGCTGCGACACTCGGGAGCAACCCCAGAATCTCAATAGCTCTGGAGAGGAGTGGACGGGAATGATTAAGATATGCAACAACACAACCCATAGACAACATTTACAATAACCTATGGCCAACATATACAATAACCTATGGCCAACATATACAATAACGTATGGCCAACATACACAATAACGTATGGCCAACATACACAATAACATACACAATAACCTATGGCCAACATACACAATAACATACACAATAACCTTTGGACAACATATACAATAACATACACAATAACCTATGGACAACATATACAATAACCTATGGACAACATACCCAATAACCTATGGCCAACATATACAATAACCTACACAATAACCTATGGACAACATATACAATAACATACACAATGCCCTATGAACAACATATACAATAACATGCACATTAACCTATGACCAACATATACAATAACCTATGGTCAACATATACAATAACCTATGGCCAACATATACAATAACCTATGGCCAACATACACAATAACCTATGGCCAACATACACAATAACCTATGGCCAACATATACAATAACCTATGGCCAACATACACAATAACCTATGGCCAATATATACAATAACCTATGGCCAACATATACAATAACCTATGGCCAACATACACAATAACCTATGGCCAATATATACAATAACCTATGGCCAACATACACAATAACCTATGGCCAACATACACAATAACCTATGGCCAACATATACAATAACCTATGGCCAACATACACAATAACCTATGGACAACATATACAATAACATACACAATAACCTATGGACAACATATACAATAACATACACAATAACCTATGGACAACATATACAATAATATACACAATAACCTATGGACAACATATGACCCAAAAACAAGAACCGTATGTTGTAACGTATGAAATTGTACATCGGTACACAATAGTTTGAGACCAAAGAGAAAAAGAAGAAGTTAATCAAAGATAATCACATATTTTCACATTCAAGTTCAAGGTTTATAAATCTGAATGTTGGCGTGGATTTTGACATTAATAACACGATTTATGATCAAATCTGGGCCTAAGAACATACATTCTTTCATAATGAAGTTCCCTGGGGGAGTAATTTTCTGTCTTATTAGAATAACTGTTTGGGTTAGCTTAATGGAACTATAAATACATTCTTATGTAATCATAGAAAGCCTGCATATTCCAGATGCAGGTTGGCATTTATTGTCATGAGTCTTGCCCTGGAGGCAGCTCTACAGAGAGGATACTAGCTGGCACAGCCACAAAGTCATAAAATATGATGTTAAACATATTAAACCACACTCCTAACCCTAATGCCAAACCTTAAATTAAAACCAAAAAGGGAATTTGTCTTTTCATGAATTTTTACAATATAGCCAATTTTGACATTGCAGCTGGCCCATCTAGCAGAAACCTCCAAGGCAAGACTCATGATAATAAACATCAGTAACCTTTTGGTTACTGGCCCAACGCTCTAACCACTAGGCTACCTGATCTGCGTACATATGATCAACAGATCAAGGTTGGTTTTGATCTTTAATTCTCTGATAAAGAAACAAACATCCATAAATGAAATGTTGGGCTGGCCTTATGCACCAACTCCTCTCTTCCACATGGATACAGTAGAAAGGGTAAGAATAACAATCTAGTTTGACAATGATATAATATAATCCAATGTACTTTATAAACTGGGTGGTTCGAGCGCTGAATGCTGATTGGTTGACAGCGGGTATGACAAAACATTTATTTTTACTGCTCTAATTACAATGTTAATCAGTTTATAATAGTAATAAGGCACCTCTGGGGTTTGTGGTATATGGCCAATATACCACGGCTAAGGGCTGTATCCAGGCACTCCGCGTTACGTCGTGCTTAAGAACACTTGGCATACCTGATAAAGAAACAAACAACATCCATCAATGAAATGTTGTGCTGCTCTTAACACAAACTCTTCTAGTGCAATGACGACATGTACAGAGAAAAGCACAGTAACTAGCTAGAATGTACAGTGTCATGAATGACCACGAGAATCCAAATAGGTCAGATCAGGTTTGCAATGAATAACTTCAATCAGACCCCCTTTCACTCGTAGAGGGGGAAGGAAAGTGGGGATTAACAGGTCAAAATACATTTTAGATTTTAGATTCTTCATAGTAGCTACCCTTTTCCTTGATGACAGTGCTGCTCACTCTTGGCGTTCTCTCAACCAGCTTCACCTAGAATGCTTGTCCAACAGTCCTGAAGGAGTTCCCACATATGCATTTCCTTCATTCTACGGTACAACTCATCCCAAACCATCTCAATTGGATTGAGGTCGGGTGATTGTGGAGAACAGATCATCTGATGCAGCACTCCATCACTCTCCTTCTTGGTCAAATAGCCCTTACATAGCCTGGAGGTGTGTTTTGGGTCATTGTCCTTTTGAAAAACAAATTATAGTCCCACCAAGCACTAACCAGATGGGATGGCGTATTGCTGCAGAATGCTGTGGCAGCCATGGTGGTTAAGGGTGCATTGAATTCTAAATACAGTTGAAGTCGGCGGAAGTTTACATACACTTAGGTTGGAGTCATTAAAACTCGTTTTTCAATCACTCCACAAATTTCTTGTTAACAAACTATAGTTTTGGCAAGTCAGTTAGGACATCTACTTTGTGCATGACACAAGTAATTTTTCCAAAAATTGTTTACAGACAGATTATTTCACTGTATCACAATTCCAGTGGGTCAGAAGTTAACATACATTAAGTTGACTGTGCCTTTCAACAGCTTGGAAAATTCCAGAAAATGATGTCATGGCTTTAGAAGACATGGCTTTAGAAGGCTAATTGACATCATTTGAGTCAATTGGAGGTGTACCTGTGGATGTATTTCAAGGCCTACCTTCAAACTCAGTGCCTCTTTGCTTGAAATCATGGGAAAATCAAAAGAAATCAACAAAGACCTCTGAAAAAAATGGTAGACCTCCACAAGTCTGGTTCATCCTTGGGAGCAATTTCTAAACGCCTGAAGGTACCACGTTCATCTGTACAAACAATAGTAGGCAAGTATAAACAACGTGGGACCCCGCAGCCGTCATACCGCTCAGGAAGGAGACGCGTTCTGTCTCCTAGAGATGAATGTACTTTGGTGCGAGAAATGCAAATCAATCCCAGAACAGCAAAGGACCTTGTGAAGATGCTGGAGGAAACAGGTACAAAAGCATCTGTATCCACAGTAAAACGAGTCCTATATCGACATAACCTGAAAGGCCACTCAGCAAGGAAGAAGCCACTGCTCCAAAACCGCCATAAAAAAAGCCAGACTATGGTTTGCAACTGCACATGGGGACAAAGATCGTACTTTTTGGAGAAATGTCCTCTGGTCTGATGAAACAAAAATAGAACTGTTTTGCCATAATGACCATTGTTATGTTTGGAGGAAATAGGGGGAGGCTTGCAAGCCGAAGAACACCATCCCAGCCGTGAAGCACCCCCACACCATCACACCTCCTCCTCCATGCTTCACGGTGGGAACCACACATCCAGAGATCATCCGTTCACCTACTCTGTGTCTCACAAAGACACGGTGGTTGGAACCATAAATCTAAAATTTGAACTCATCAGACCAAACGACAGATTCTAATGTCCATTGCTCATGTGATCGGTAAATCCCTTTTACAGTTTAATTCGGGAGATGGTAACTCTTTAAAGAACCCCTCTCGTGGTGCCTCAGATCATAATGAGTTAATTGTTACATGATTAATTTAAAATCGGGAAACAATTAAACATGGTTAATTAATTAGTTAAATAACAGTCTCCAGATGAATGTTAAAAAGTCAAGCCACAACAACAGCATTCACAAATCAAAAATAGAAAAAGTTAATAAATGCATGAAATGCATACATATCACAATATACTGGTAGAAGACCATAATATCACAATGTCAGAGACAATATAAACTCAATATCTGTGTTTTAACATGTAGGATTGATTGATTTTCATGGGACCATTTTTCGGTAACCTACCTCTTCCACATGGGTACAGTAGACAGGGAAGAGGTAACGGGGACAGGATGTTTATGAGGGGGAATACAGAAGGAGAAGGAAGTGTGTGACATTAAAAAGGGCAGTTACAACAACAAAAGGAGTGTACACTAATATTAGGCATGGGAAATGTTCAGATTTTGTGTAATTATACTACATGAAATTCAACACTTGTTACACGTGCAAAGGTTGCAGGTCTGTGGAGATCTTCACAATTGCTATAATTATTTGTGCAGAATCTTGAACAGCATTGACCACTTGCACTATTAAGGCTACTTTTAATGTAATCTCAACTGCAATCCAGGTTATTTGGTTGTTCTATGAGATGAAGCACAGTGATAACACATTAAGTTATTAAAAATTCAAAATATCTGACACTGTATTTTCATTTGAATGTTATTGTGCTTTATACGGTTGAAAGCGCAGGCATAACATTTAGATGACAACTAAATAAAAAAATCGGACAATGTTTTTCCTTTGAAATTTGGTTGTGCTTTTAGATGGTTAAAAGCATAGTGATCAGTGATCAACATTGGGAATTCAACTAAATTCTGTCTGTCTTTTTGAGTGGGTGAATAAAGGTTGAAATCTCATTGATCAACATCTCTACCAAATATTATCCAAATGTACATGTTGAAATGATGTGGTGTGCACAGTGGATCAATACTCCAGGGATGCTGCTCTGCCGCAGCCCCCCGTGCTGCTCCCAGCCTGTGATGTGTGTGTTGTGTATCAGTTTGCGTACTGTAACAACTGCACTAAAATGAAGAATATCCGTGCAAATGGACCAATAATGCAGGTATTGTAATGCAAGTATTGTATTTCTCATACAATATTGTTGTGATTTACTCCCTGGCTCAGTCAATGTTATTTTCGTTGTCTTATTTAGCATGGAGATAAAGGTGCTTGCCAGCAGTTGTCCCTCTACAGCGTGAAGGCTGCAGCTTCCCTATTGAATGATCCAGACTGCCGTCACGCAAATCAGTCAGCAAGATGACTCGGACATTGCCGGTGAACTTTACAGCTGTGAAGCCTAATTAACGAGACAACTGCCTCATCCTGTTAAGCAGCTTCCATGATTACTCCTTAATGAAGAACAAAAGAAAGTGTCTCTCTAATCTTTCTGTCATGCTGGGTTTTCTGTTGCTGCTAGCTACAGTATGCCTCCACTGCAACCAGCTATAAAGGAAACAGTGATAAGTGTCCCACTGCCTGTTAATCAACACATCCCAGTCTCCATCCCAAATGGCACCCTATATAGTGGGGCTTTCAGGTATAGAAATTGTGCACTAAATAGTGTACTATGTTGAGTACATGGTGCCATTTCGCACACCAGTGTTTTTCTTGCATTATACAACGAGTGGGCCTAATCCTGAATACTGATTGGTTAAAACCGCATTCCAGCCAGTGTCTATTCCACAAATTACCACCGGCTAAATCTAGGATGTTAAAATGCCTATTTACTCTGTTCCATCTGACTGCACAATCCATTGTCTCGTCAGTCCAGCCAGGCAACTTATAAACTGGATCTCCACTATAAAAAGCATCTTGACATTATCTCACATTTCTTTTAGACAAATTTTTTTATTTTGTTTTCAACAGCGGAGATTTGTACAAACCTTGCTGTCTGTCTCTCTGACAATTGCAACATTGTTTCAATATTCAAATTCGATCTCCTGCTGTCCCATAGTAATGAACGTGTCGGGACGAGACAGACAAGCAGCCAGCGTTTCTCAGCCAGTCAAAATCCTGATTCAACTGGCATCATTTTTATGGATATATACAAAAAAAATGTCAATTGAAAAAAGGTAAAATGAAACGCAACTAATTTGCAGTCTTTCCAGCTTCAGTTTGAAGTGATTGTGTTACCGTAGCTGCGTTTTTGGCTAGCTCTTCTGAACAACAGTGTCCTGACGAGTGAGTCCATTTGCTATGTCAGCCGAAATCGAGCCCCATCAGCTTATTGTTATGGATGTATCCAAATAAATGTCACTAGAAAACAGCTTTAACAAATGCAATGTACTTTTTGATGAGACTATAAGTTAGCCGTAGTTGGCTAGCTAGCAAGCAAGGGATAGGAACGTTGCCAGCCAGTATGGCAATCGACCATTTAAAACAAACAACTGGGTCGCGTCCATAGATACAGAACAAAAAGACTGAACGACTGGGCTGTGTCTCTAGCAACCCTAGATTTGTGTCGGGACTATATCTTGTGGAAGGATGAAATAGTGTGAATAAATGAATCAAAATGGCGTTTTTTATTTTTTTTTATCCCCTTTTCTCCCCAATTTTCGTGGTATCCAATCGCTAGTAATTACTATCTTGTCTCATCGCTACAACTCCCGTACGGGCTCGGGAGAGACGAAGGTCGAAAGCTATGCGTCCTCCGAAGCACAACCCAACCAAGCCGCACTGCTTCTTTAACACAGCGCACCTCCAACCCGGAAGCCAGCCGCACCAATGTGTCGGAGGAAACACCGTGTACCTGGCCCCCCTTGGTTAGCGTGCACTGCGCCCAGCCCGCCACAGGAGTTGCTGGAGCTCGATGAGACAAGGAAATCCCTACCGGCCAAACCCTCCCTAACCCGGACGACGCTGGCCCAATTGTGCGTCGCCCCACGGACCTCCCGGTCGCGGCCGGCTGCGACAGAGCCTGGGGGCGAACCCAGAGACTCTGGTGGCGCAGTTAGCACTGCGATGCAGTGCCCTAGACCACTGCGCCACCCGGGAGGCCAAAATAGCGTTTTTAAATGAAAATATGTCAATCATTTCAATATGTTGGTAACCCGTGTGATAATGTGATAATGCCCTCGAAGCCGGTGTTTGGAGGTTATTGTAGCACGGTATGCCGGCCGAGAACAATATATCCTCCTATCACCGGCTTCTCAGGAATAATCACTTAAATAGACAAGTCATAAATTAACAAAGTCCTGAAGTTCTTTCTGATGCTGTCACTTATTTTAAACACATTCAGTGCCAGAGTCAAGTAACCATGCCAACAAGGTTGGAGTCAAACCCATTTCAATTCCAGTGAACTCAAAAAGTTTGCCAAACTCATTGAAAAGCATCGAAGAGAATAGGAATTATAATTTTTGTGTACTTCCTGAATTTACTGGAATTGACTAACCCTGCATGCCATACTGTCATACTGTCACTGCAAGAGTGTAATTTTCTCATGATCATATGTTATATGTTTCACCTGCCCCTCGGCAACATAGCACACATGATCTAGGGAAACTAGCTCTCTGGTTATACATACGACTGTATAACATCTAAAGCACCTTGTATTCTATGCACACTGATAGACTTTGCTGTCTGTGTGATCATGACAGTCATACAAACCTGTATGATTCAGTCATCCCCTGCTACAATGATATCCCAGGAATTACAGAGTCATTATAGATAGATAGATAGATAGATAGAGATAGAGAGATAGATAGATAGAGATAGATAGATAGATAGAGATAGAGAGAGATAGAGAGACTCCAGAAGCATCCTGGTTTTAAAAGCCATCTTTCAGGCCTGTCATACTCCAGGGAGGTCCTTTATCCTGTGGTTACTTCTCACCAGTCTCTCTAATCAGCCTGTAATGTAGAGGTGGGCAACATTTTTAGCTTGAGGGCCACATCGCAATTTTGAAATTCAATGGAGGGACGCATTTTTGGGGGGACCAATTGTTTGTTAAAATCTATTTACGGGGGCCTCTTGAATGGCGCAGTGGTCTAAGGCACTGCATCACAGTGCTTGAGGCTTCACTACAGACCTGGGTTCGATCCCGGGCTGTCACACTGCTGGCCGTGACTGGGAGACCCATGAGGCGGTGCACAATTGGCCCAGCGTTGTCTGGGTTAGGAGAGGGTTTGGGAGGCCGAGATTTCCTTGACCCATCGCGCTCTAGCGACTCCTGTGGCGGGCCGGACGCATGCACGCTGACACGGTCACCAGGTATACGGCGTTTCCTCCGACACATTGGTGCGGCTGGCTTCTGGTTTAAGTGGGCATTGTGTCAAGAAGCAGTGCGGCTTGGCTGGGTCGTGTTTCGGAGGACACACGGCGCTCTCGACCTTCACCTCTCCCGAGTCCGTACGGGAGTTGCAGCAATGAGACAAGACTGTAACTACCAATTGGGGAGATACCACGAAAGTGGAGAGAAAAAAGGGGTATAATAAAAAATATATATACACAGTTTATGTCTCGCGGGCCGGATTTAAGTGCCGTACTTTACCCCCCCCCCCCCTTGCTGTAATGGAAGATCCCTCTGCTCTTATTTATAGACTAATAGCCCAGACTGCATGCTACTGAGCAGCAGTAAGAAAAGTTTGAACGGTGCGTTCAGAGATATGGAGCTAAAAGAGGTCTATATATGTGTCTCAACACCTACAACATCATTATGTTTCTATATTCCTATTTTGTGATGGCAGGAATTGTGTCTGAAATGCAGTAACACACGTCAGGTGTATTCACACATCTTACTCTGTGTGTCAATTAGTAAACAGCTTCATTTAAATGCATCCTTATGGCTACGCTAGATGTCTCCAGTGCTGCTGCCATTACATATAGTCTTACTGTGTACATGTTTAAAGGAAATGAACTGTGCATACAGAGAGGCACATGCCTTGAAGCTACACGCACCTTCACTATGGATTCTGAGAAGGAGACAAATATGAAGGCTGATTCAAACCAAACCAGTTTCAGACTGTGTCTTGGTGAGAGAAATATAGCATGCTTTACATACTGTGATGACAGTGAGAATATTGCATGCTTATATTCTTGTAACAAACGAAACAATGCATGGCCTCCGTTTCAAACAAAGAGCTAAAGCCTCGTACTGTATATCGATTAGCGATTGAATGTTGTTTTGAGTGAAGAGGCTAATAGGACAGCACACAGTTTCCTGCCTGTGACTCATTTATTTTTCAAGAATATAACTTATGAGTTTAGCGCAATTCAATTGACCTATCATAACCCAAGATTAGGCTGTATTACAGTCTCTCGTTCATGTTTTTGTTGTCATTTCTCTGTCTACAAAATTGAGAGCGGTTACATTACCCTAGTCTGCCTCATCTGTCATTTTATCAAACAAAGTGGCAGGAACAGGCTGTTGAAATGGCAGAGTGCCTTTATCCTGCCCTCCCTGTGAGGGTGAGAGGTTATCATCTCTGACACTGTATTCTGATGCCCAGAGATGAATCACAGCCTGATTGCCACCAGAAACCTCCTGGTGGGTAATCTTTCCCACACCCTTTTTACTACAAAAACAAACAAACACACACACACACACGCACACGCACACGCACACGCACACACACACACACACACACACACACACACACACACACACACACACACACACACACACACACTGTCCTTTCAAACCTGATTGCTGTAGTGAAGACAGAGCATCACATGCTGACCAGACCGGATACGTCGCGTGCGCGAGCGTCGCAAAATGCATTTAGAAATCCATCTTATTCAATTATTGCACCCACACTGCTCGCGCCGCGCCAACGAGCGTATGCGATGCCAAGGGCTAAAATAGAAGTCGTTCCTATTTCTGACGCAGATCGCGCTGAAAGTCATCTCCTCATTGGTTTATAGAAGCAGGTACCCACGTGCCATCTCCTCATTGGTTATACCCACGTGGCTGATTGAAAGATGAACTTTGTTGCCAGGTTGTCATGGTAATACTATGAAAGTATTACCACGTTTAGATGCGATGGAAGGAGGAGAGATGACTAGAAACGATTCAGTTGGCCGTTTTATGTGTGGATTAATTGTTGGAGTACAGGTCCTTGTGCATTTCAGGTAAAATAACAACTCAATGTTTATATCCCAGGACAAATGAGCTAGCAACAGCAAGCTAGCTAAATAGGACAAATTAACGTTAGCTAGCAAGTGCAAGCTAGATAGTTAAATTGCCATACATGTTTAATGCTTTTCGACCTGTCCCCAATTTAATGTCATTGGTTCAGAGATTGTTTTGATATTTTAACCTGCGTGTTGTGATCGCGTTTGGTGTGGGGGGGGGAATAAATGTATGCACGATAGCGCACGATGGCGCACGCGCGCAGCCGGTTTGGGTTCCGTGTCAGCCACACTGATACAGTCAGTCAGTGAGGTAGAAAGGCTTCCCAGAGACTTTAGCCAGTTCCTGTTTTAAATGCAGCCCATAGATCAGCCAGACAGAGCAGAGCAGTGCCAGAGCTGCTGGGACTATGAGACCCATAGGCCCATTCTGTGACTGAGCTGAAGTGATCCCCACTCTTAACACTGATGGATGTTTCTCGCTCAAGGACTGACTGCAGCCTGCTGGTGCCTTTGTGTTGGGCAGCATATCTAGCCATGCTGCAACGGAATGAGGTACCTCTATTTCTTTCCAAAAACCTGTTCCTTAATAACCGGCAGCTAAATTTGACTTTGCAGCATGGTCATCTAGTGAAGTCCTTTTAGTTGCATTCCTTCATCTCTAAAAATAGATAGATTTAGTTAAACAGCATAACTGAAAGGTCAATAAGATGCTGCTCTAATCATTTTTGTCTGAATCTCTCTAACGTTAGTTCTTCCTCAGAGTGTTGGATGTTTATGTTAACCTGCTGAGCTAGCAGAGATGCTAACAGATGTTTTACTCATCTTATAAGTTCATGGATGAGTCAGTCTCAGATGTACTCAAATTACTTGAAGCTAAACATAAAAGGTGATTATTTCATCTGTGCAGTTTTGGCTCAAAGCAGAATTAATTTGCAGCTATCAACATGCGAATCGAGATATAACGTGAATCAGTAACAGTTATTTTAGTATGCGATTTAAAAGAGAGTAATGTTAATTTACTGTGCAGTGTGTAAATGTGATGGGATTTGTAATCTGTTATTGTCAGCTTCACTACACGACTTCCCAGCCTAAGAAACACAACGGTACTGTATAAAGGACATACAGCAACACAGGGGTTCCCAAACTTTTCACTCAGGGCCCCCCTTCCAGCCTTGGGGAACATCCTGCACCCCCGCTGCTTGCACGCCACGTCTATTTCTATGGGCACAATCATTATTCATGACACAAATTTTCTTGCTATTCTATACATTTTGCCATGTCTAATGTGATATTTGAGTGACCAAAAAAAATGTCAACAATATCTATGGGCTAAAAAACCTAAATAAGAAAAGGTTTCGATGACATGGGCTAGTTGATCTGGACATTTCTATAAAGAGCTCTCTAAGGTATTTTATTTAACCTTTATTTAACTAGGCAAGTCAGTTAAGAACAAATTCTTATTTACAATGGCGGCCTAGGAACAGTGGGTTAACTGCCTTGTTCAGTGACTTTTTACCTTGTCAGCTTGGGGATTCGGTCTAGCAACCTTTCGGTTACTGGCCCAACGCTCTAAACACTAGGCTACCTGCCGCAGTATACAATGACTAACATGACAAGAGGAACTGATGATACCCTACCAAATGTTGAAATTGCACTTGGTTTAGGACTAAATGGAATGGTTCCAAACAACTACAGCAGCATATTTAGCCATGAGGCAACGGAATGAGGTACCTCCAAAATCCTGTGCATTAATAACCGGCAGCTAAATTTGACTCAGCACGATCATCTAGTGATGTCCTTTTACTTGCATTCCTTCATCTCGAAAAATAAGGACTAAATGGAAGGGTCACAAACAACTAAACTGTACCCTGATCTCTCTTTTGGCGAACATATCAAGACTGTTTCAAGGACAGCTTTTTTCCATCTACGTAACATTGCAAAAATCAGAAACTTTCTGTCCAAAAATGATGCAGAAAAATGTATCCATGCTTTTGTCACTTCTAGGTTAGACTACTGCAATGCTCTACTTTCCGGCTACCCGGATAAAGCACTAAATAAACTTCAGTTAGTGCTAAATACGGCTGTTAGAATCCTGACTAGAACCAAATAATTTGATCATATTACTCCAGTGCTAGCCTCTCTACACTGGCTTCCTGTTAAGGCAAGGGCTGATTTCAAGGTTTTACTGCTAACCTACAAAGCATTACATTTGCTTGCTCCTACCTATCTTTCCGATTTGGTCCTGCTGTACATACCTACACGTACGCTATGGTCACAAGGCGCAGGCCTCCTTATTGTCCCTAGAATTTCTAAGCAAACAGCTGGAGGCAGGGCTTTCTCCTATAGACCTCCATTTTTATGGAATGGTCTGCCTACCCATGTGAGAGACGCAGACTCGGTCTCAACCTTTAAGTCTTTACTGAAGACTCATCTCTTCAGTAGGTCATATGATTGAGTGTAGTCTGGCCCAGGAGTGTGAAGGTGAACGGAAAGGCTCTGGAGCAACGCCTGGCCGGTTCCCCTCTCTCCACTGGGATTCTCTGCCTCTAACCCTATTACAGGGTCTGAGTCAATGGCTTACTGGTGCTCTTCCATGCGTACCTAGGAGGGGTGCATCACTTGAGTGGGTTGTTATATCCCCCAGTCTGTTATATCTGGAGTACTTCTCCTGTTATCCGGTGTCCTGTGTGAATTTAAGTATGCTTTCTCTTAATTCTCTCTTTCTCTCTTTCATTCTCTCTCTCGGAGGACCTGAGCCCTAGGACCATGCCTCAGGACTACCTGGCATGATGACTCCTTGCTGTCCCCAGTCCACCTGGCCGTGCTGCTGCTCCAGTTTCAACTGTTCTGCCTGCGGCTATGGAACCCTGACCTGTTCACCGGACGTGCTACCTGTCCCAGACCTGCTGTTTTCAACTCTCTAGAGACAGCAGGAGCGGTAGAGATACTCTCAATGATCGGCTAAGAAAAGCCAACTGACATTTACTCCTGAGGTTCTGACTTGTTGCACCCTCGACAACTACTGTGATTATTATTATTTGACCATGCTGGTCATTTATGAACATTTGAACATCTTGGCCATGTTCTGTTATAATCTCCACCCGGCACACCGGAGTTTTTCCTAGCCACCGTGCTTCTACACCTGCATTGCTTGCTGTTTTGGGTTTTAGGCTGGGCTTCTGTACAGCACTTTGAGATATCAGCTGATGTAAGAAGGGCTATTTAAATACATTTGATTTGATTTGATACTCCCCTATCACGCCAGATGAACTACAATTCCTGAATGAAGCGCAGCAGACACCTCTAGCCTACTGTAGTTGCATGTTTTTATTTGTATTTTTGTATTGCGGTGTTCATATGTGGGAGTTTTATTCAGAATTAACTCTGTTATTGTATGTTTTTTGGGCTGCAATTTAAACACATCGTCACTGACAACTGTTTTCTATTATAGTCAACCATAACCAATCACAAGCTTCAATCTGCTCGCTTCACACTGTGGTGGCAGGAAAATGATGTTTCTCACGTGTGAAGCTGCCGCGGTTATAATGCTTGTGATGTAGAATTTCAGGCGCATATGCTACGGTTGAATACCTATTTGGAGGCACAGTTGAAAAGTTAACACTATGAATATACACTGGATTAATTAGAAAATAAAATAAGTACTTTTTTCAATGCAGAAATATGAGGTGTGGCGTGTGAGCGTGTGAAGCGGGTCGAATTCGTGTGTCTCACGCCCAAGGCATGAGAGTTGGCAGCATTGTCATCATGAGTCAGAGGGCGGTCCCCACGATTTGGATGCAAAACTTGTTTTAAAGCAAATTTTCTTGCTATTCTATACATTTTGCCATATCTAATGTGTATTCATGTGATATTTGAGAGAAACGTTTTTTTTAACAATATCTATGGGCTAAAAAACCTAAATAATGTTAGGCGACATGGGCTAGTTGATCTAGACACTTCTATAAAGAGCTATAAATACATGCTGCTCTCTAAGGTATGCTATAACTAACATGACAAGAGGAACTGATGATGCACTACCCAATTTCAAAATGACACCTTGTGCATTCTTCTATTACAACTTTCAAGAGTAAGTTTAAAGCTGGACTGAGTTCCCTTTAAAAATATATATATATATATATATATATATATATATATATATATATATATATATATATATATATATATATATATATATATATATACATACCAGTCAAAAGTTTGGACACCTACTCATTCAAGGGTTTTTCTTAATTTTTACTATTTTCTACATTTTAGAACAATAGTGAAGACATCAAAACTGTGAAATACACATATGTATAACGTTTTGGGGAAAACCCAGATGTAGTTTATTACTAGAACAGGGGCAGGCAAAACGACAGGTCAAGGGCAGGCAGAGGTCAGTGATCCAGATCAGTAAAAAGGTACAGAACGGCAAGCTCAGGGTCAGGGAGGGCACAATGGTGGAGAAAGGGCCAAAAAACCAGGAGGAAGGTTTGTGGGACTCAACCCGGAGAGGCAGATCCCAGGTGGCCAGCCATACCTTCTGCCCGAGATGATACCGGGGAGCCGGGGTCCGGTGGCGGTCCACTTGTCGTCGATACCTGGAGGTGGTGTTGAGAAGGGCTGACTGGGCTCTCTTCCAGGTACGACGGCAGTGGAGGACAAACATCTGGGCCGAAGGTATGCCTCTTGCTCAGGGAAGAGCGGGGCCTGATAGCCCAGGGAACACTCAAAGGGAGAGAAACCCGTGGCAGAGCAAGGAAGGGTGTTGCGGGCTTATTTGACCCACACTAGTTTCTGGCTCCAGGTGGTGGGGTTGGCGGAGACCAGGCAGCAAAGAGTAATTTCCAAGTCTTGGTTGGCTCGCTCCGACTGGCCGTTGGACTGGGGTGGAACGCGGAGGACAGGCTGGCCGATGGCCCAATGAGTGTGCAGAACGCCTTCCAGAACCGTGACGAGAACTGAGGACCCCGATTGGAGACCATGTTTACTGGGAGTCCATGGATCCTGAAGACATGCTGCACCATGAGCTGGGCCGTCTCTCCTCTGGCAGAGGGTAGCTTGGGGAGAGGAATGAAGTCTGCAGCTTTGGAAAACCGATCCACTACGGTCCGGATGGCGGTGTCACCATCAGATGGGTGGAGACCCATGACAAAGTCCAGGGCTATGTGAGACCAGTGACAGTGAGGGACAGGCAGAGGTTGAAGGAGACCAGCCGGATCTTGCAGAGGAGTCCTGTTCTGCACACAGACCGTGCATGCCGCGACGAATGCGGACACGTACCAAAAGGGTTGTCGCACAAAGGCCAGGGTCAGACGGGAGCGCGGGTGGCAGGCAAGCCTGGAGGAGTGGGCCCACTCCAGGACCGAGGAGCCGATCGTGTCAGGAACAAACATGCGGTTATCTGCTGTCATCAACGCTGGGAAAGGACAGCCCCCACTCCAACATCCGAAGCATCGGCCTCCACCACGAACTAGCGGGACGGGTCAGGATTAACCAAGATGGGAGCTGTAGTGAAACGTTGTTTGAAATTCCGAAACGCCCGGTCAGCAGCTGTGGACCACGTGAACGGAACCTTGAGAGAGTGAGTGTAGACAGGGGGAAGCCAGGGGGTTGTAACCCTAGATAAAGCTGCAATAAAAGTTGGCAATTCCAGGAAATGTTGCAGCTGCACCCTGGACGTAGGCTGTGGCCAATCCACCACCGCTCTCACTGTCCCGGGATCCATCTGTACACTCCCTGCAGCGATGATGTAACCCAGGAATAGGATGGCGGAGCGATGGAATTCGCACTTCTCCACTTTCACAAAAAGTGGGTTCTCCAGGAGGCATTGGAGAACCTGTCGGATGTGGAACACGTGTTCTTGGGTGGAGCGGGAGAAGACGAGTATGTCGTCAAGGTAGACGAAGACGAACCGGATCAACATGTCACGGAGAATTTCCTTAACCAGAGCCTGGAACACAGCAGGTAAGGCCAAATGGCATGACCAGATACTGACCAGATACTCGTAGTGACCGCTGGCCGTGTGGAAGGCAGTCGTCCACTCGTCCCCTTCCCGTATCCGCACCAGGTGGTAGGCATTCCGTAGGTCAATCTTGGAGAACACAGTGGCCCCCTGAAGCGGCTCGAAAGACGAGGAGTGGTAGCGGGTAGCGGTTCTTCACCGTGATGTTGTTGAGACCCCGGTAGTTGATACACGGGTGCAGGGTTTTGTCCTTTTTCTCCACAAAGAAGAACCATGCGCCGGCAGGGGAGGCTGAAGGATGGATGAACCCTGCAGCTAGGGAGTCCGTAATGTATGTCTCCAAAGCCTTGGTCTCCAGACCCTACAGAGTGTACAGTCGTCCCCGGGGGGCGGAGTGGTGCCTGGGAAAAGGTTAATCCCGCAGTCATAGGGTCGGTGCGGCAGAAGCGAAGTGGCCTGGGGCTTACTGAACACCTCCCGGAGGTTCTGGTACTTGCTTG
Source organism: Salvelinus fontinalis (assembly GCF_029448725.1). Classification (NCBI taxonomy): domain Eukaryota; kingdom Metazoa; phylum Chordata; class Actinopteri; order Salmoniformes; family Salmonidae; genus Salvelinus; species Salvelinus fontinalis. The sequence goes on from NC_074686.1 coordinate 20,162,599, forward strand.
ATGATGAGGGAACACAGAGTGAAATGCCAGACAGGTGCCCGACTCTCCATTGAAGCGTTCCGGGGAGGTAAGCGGGTTCCCACGGAACTGGGGTGGCCGATGAGACGGCGCTGCTAACAGCCGGATTACTGAGGGGCTGGGAGGTTACAGTCGTGGTAGGCTGCCTTACAGGCAAACCGTGGAATTGCTCCAGCAATGTGTTCAATGCTCAGTCATGGCATTTGGCCAAGGTCTGGAACCCTTCCATGAGACCATGAAGCAACTCCTCGTGCCTTCTGATGGTGGCTCATTGGGAGGAGATGGCATTGCGGAGCTGGTACGAGTCTGCTGGCTCAGTCATGGCCAGTTCGTACTATCACGGGATGTGGGGATGACCCAGATGCAGACAGTGTCGAAGTAACAAAAGTGTATTACTAGAACAGGGGCAGGCAAAATGACAGGTCAAGGGCAGGCAGAGGTTAGTAATCCAGATGAGAGTCAAAAGGTACAGAACGGCAGGCAGTCTCAGGGTCAGGGCAGGCAGAGGTCAATAATCTAGGGATGTGTGACAAGGTACAGAACGGCAGGCAGGCTCAGGGTCAGGGCAGGCAGAGGTCAGTAATCCAGATGAGAGTCAAAAGGTACAGAACGGCAGGCAGTCTCAGGGTCAGGGCAGGCAGAGGTCAATAATCTAGGGATGTGTGACAAGGTACAGAACGGCAGGCAGGCTCAGGGTCAGGGCAGGCAGAATGGTCAAAACCAGGAAAACTGGAAAGCAGGAACTAGAAACAGACAGGAGCAAGGGGAAAAACACGGGTAGGATTGACGAACAAAACAAACTGGCAACAGACAAACAGAGAACACAGGTATAAATACACTGGAGATAATGGAGAAAGATGGGCGACACCTGGAGAGGGGAGGAGACAAGCAGGTGAAATAGATAAGGATGGGTTTCTGTATAGCACTTTGATATATCAGCTGATGTAAGAAAGGCTATATAAATACATTTAATTTTGACATACGGAATCATGTAGTAAACAAAAAAGTGTTAAACAAATCAAAATATATTTTATATTTGAGATTCTTCAAAGTAGCCACCCTTTGCCTTGATGACAGCTTTGTAACACTCTTGGCATTCTTTCAACCGGCGTCATGAGGTAGTCACCTGGAATGCATTTCAATTAACAGGTGTGCCTTGTTAAAAGTTAAATTGTGGAATTTCTTTCCTTCTTAATGCGTTTAAGCCAATCACTTGTGTTGTGACAAGGTAGGGGTGGAATACAGAAGATAGCCCTATTTGGTAAAATACCAATTCCATATTATGACAAGAACAGCTCAAATAAGCAAAGAGAAACGACGGGCCATCATTACTTTATGACATGAAGGTCAATCCGGATCATTTCAAGAACTTTGAAAGTTTCTTCAAATGCAGTCGCAAAAATCATCAAGCGCTATGATGAAACTGGCACTCATGAGGACCGCCACAGGAAAGGAAGACCCAGAGATACCTCAGCTGCAGAGGATAAGTTCATTAGAGTTAACTGCACCTCAGATACTGCAGCCCAAATAAATGCTTCACAGAGTTCAAGTAACAGACACATCTCAACATCAACTGTTCAGAGGAGACTGTGTGAATCAGGCCTTCATGATCGAATTGCTGCAAAGAAACCACTACTAAGGGACACCAATAATAAGAAGAGACTTGCTTGGGCCAAGAAACACGAGTAATGGACATTAGACCGGTGGAAATCTGTCCTTTGGTCTGATGAGTCCAAATTTGAGATTTTTGGTTCCAACCGCCATGTCTTTGTGAGATTCAGAGTAGCTGAACGGATGATCTCCGCATGTGTGGTTCCCACCGTGAAGCATGGAGGAGGAGGTGTGATGGTGTGGGGGTGCTTTGCTGGTGACACTGTCAGTGATTTATTTAGAATTCAAGGCACACTTAACCATCATGGCTAACACAGCATTCTGCAGCAATACGCCATCCCATCTGGTTTGTGCTTGGTGGGACCATAATTTGTTTTCAACAGGACAATGACCCAAAACACACCTCCAGGCTGTGTAAGGGCTATTTGACCAAGAAGGAGAGTGATGGAGTGCTGCATCATATGACCTGGCCTCCACAATCACCCGACCTCAACCCAATTGAGATGGTTTGGGATGAGTTGAACTGCAGAGTGAAGGAAAAGCAGCCAACAAGTGCTCAGCATATGTGGGAACTTCTTCAAGACTGTTGGCAAAGCATTCCAGGTGAAGTTGGTTGAGAGAATGCCAAGAGTGTGCAAAGCTGTCATCAAGGCAAAGGGTGGCTACTTTGAAGAATATTTTTTTTAACACTTTCTTGGTTACTACATGATTCCATATGTGTAATTTCATAGTTTTGATGTCATCACTATTATTCCACAATGTAGAAAATAGTAAAAATAAAGAAAAACCCTTGAATGAGTAGGTGTGTCCAAACTTTTGACTGATACTTTATATAATAAAATTGCCCCCCTTGCTGACCGCAAGTCATGACAAGGTCCAAGTAGGCAGACATAGTTCAACATAAAACACTTGCTAAGTAGGAAAACCTTGCCTGTACGTTCTCTTAAAATACTCTGGTTTGTAGTGTCTACAGTTAATGCAGTAACTCCTCTTTTTCCTGGGATAAGTCAAGATTACTCCTGCTATAGATCTTATAGCCAACATAAAGCAACAATAGATTTAAACCTGGCATCAGGGACTTCCCAATGAAATCAATATCCATTCCAGGTGATATTACGAGCAGACTGAAATTTCTCAGGTGGGAAGAGAGTGAGAGAGTGTGGTGGATATGGAGGGGGCTTGGCTTGAGGTGCACATCATGGAATGAAGTGAGTTGGAATGTGTTTAGGCTATTGCTATCATAACTTCATTGTATTACAGAATGATATACTACATTTACATTTAACATTTAAGTCATTTAGCAGACGCTCTTATCCAGAGCGACTTACAAATTGGTGCATTCACCTTATGACATCCAGTGGAACAACCACTTTACAATAGTGCATCTAAATCTTTTAAGGGGGGGGGGGGGGGGCAGAAGGATTGCTTTATCCTATCCTAGGTATTCCTTGAAGAGGTGGGGTTTCAGGTGTCTCCGGAAGGTGGTGATTGACTCCGCTGTCCTGGCGTCGTGAGGGAGTTTGTTCCACCATTGGGGTGCCAGAGCAGCGAACAGTTTTGACTGGGCTGAGCGGGAACTGTACTTCCTCAGTGGTAGGGAGGCGAGCAGGCCAGAGGTGGATGAACGCAGTGCCCTTGTTTGGGTGTAGGGCCTGATCAGAGCCTGAAGGTACTGAGGTGCCGTTCCCCTCACAGCTCCGTAGGCAAGCACCATGGTCTTGTAGCGGATGCGAGCTTCAACTGGAAGCCAGTGGAGAGAGCGGAGGAGCGGGGTGACGTGAGAGAACTTGGGAAGGTTGAACACCAGACGGGCTGCGGCGTTCTGGATGAGTTGTAGGGGTTTAATGGCACAGGCAGGGAGCCCAGCCAACAGCGAGTTGCAGTAATCCAGACGGGAGATGACAAGTGCCTGGATTAGGACCTGCGCCGCTTCCTGTGTGAGGCAGGGTCCTACTCTGCGGATGTTGTAGAGTATGAACCTACAGGAACGGGCCACCGCCTTGATGTTAGTACTAGACATTAGGAATATTTCTGGGACAAAAAAAATACAATTATTAACTGGTTCTCAAGATTTGAAAATAACGGTTCTGTTCCCTCAACCTGTTCCAAGCCCTGATTTCCTATATAGTGCACTGCTTTTGACCAGGGCCCATGAGGAAAAAACAGACCTGCTTGACTTAAGTAAGACTGATAGCTTTCCCTTTGTGGTAGAAACAATTGTCCTTTTAAATCCATGAGAAAGAAACAGTATTCTACACATTATGTACTGTTCTGATACTTGACATAATCATCAGATCATTCCGTGCCTTGGTCCAGGAAATGGAACGACAGGGGGAAGGTGTTCATTCACACTGGGCCAAACTGCATTTTGTTATTAAGGAAACTTTGGCACATCAGATATTCGACAACCATTCCTCAAGTCACTATTCAACGATCAATGCTTTACATGTGTCCGATGCCCCCAATCCTGTACAACCATATAACAAGGACAAGAACAAATTCCACAGACACACTGATGGTAACTTGAGTGCTATTTGACAGTCAAATCTATATTTGCCACATCACCCAGCATAGCCTCAATCCTCATAACAAAAGTTTAATATTTATTTGACTCTATTTGAAATACACAGAACCTCAGATTGAGGAAATTAGGCGAACAGCAATCCCCACACAAACATTTCCACAGATAAGGTGTTTAGTGGATGTTTTGGATACATGTAGTGCTCTCTCGCTCTACAATTTGTTATGGTGGAAACAACAGGGGGACGCCAACAGAAACAGTGGCGTTGTTGATTCTTGTTACTTGCCATACACCTTACACCAGTCAATGAACTGATCATGTAGACCTAGTAGGAAATTGCCATACTGTAGATCTAATTACTTTATGATCAATTAACAATTATACTGATGGGGTTAATTGTTAATTAGTTGTTAAATGCTTACAGAATAGCTCAGTCTATTCAACCTTGTCATTAAAGCTGGCTGTAGCCGCTTCGTTTTTAAAGCTGCAATATGCAACTTTCTTGTCAAAATTCACATAGATATGGGAGTTATAGATCTGTCATTCACCTCGAAAGCAACTCTAAGAAGCAGCAGATTTGTTCTATGTGCTCTATTTCTATGCTTCCTGTTCTTAAGTTATGTTTTTGAGGCTTTTAGTTTCAGTTTTGTACCACAAAATATATTTCACAGTGGTTTCGATGGTACAATGATTCTCTATACCATACTTGCTTGTTTTGTCACAGAATTTTAGCAACCAGGAAAGGGTGGAGCAATTTCTGTGTAGCGCACCTTTAATAATAGATGAGCAATTTGTGTGAAGAGAAAATTGTGTTTATGCTATAGGCAAGATCACTGAGTAACCTGCAGAAGGAAAAACTGTAGAAAAAAACTCATACTGTGTGTTGGATGCCTGGACAATCAGGTCACTCAAAGGTTGTAATAACATATACTGTAATCATATACTGAAATAGTTTTTTTCCAGGTGGATAGTAGGTGCAATATACAGTATTGAGTCACAGCCACAGCCAAGGTACAGTAACACTGAGGAACTGCAAATAATAACCAACGTGCTGGTTTCCTGTGTGAGCCTCAAAGGAGACTAACCCACTGATCTGAGCCAGCAGGCCAGTAAGCCTTGTAGCAGCAAACCCATTTACCTCATCGATCAGACTGTCTCACACCACCAGCTTAACCATGGAGGGTTAACCTGGTGACCTCTCACCTATAGGACACTAGTCCACTCACAGGGTTTTGACTAGATGGTATACAGCTTTTGTCAGATTTGACTTTTCGTAGTAGGTTAGGAGAACTTACACAGCAGGTTAGGATAATTAAGTTAAGGTTAGTAAAAGGGTCAGCTAAAATGCATTTTTTTAAATTACATTTATTAGAAAAAAAGCTATATTCCTTCTAGCCATGACCCCCTCCCAACTACAGCAAACTGCAGTAGAGATAGTGTGGTTAAACAAGACTTAACGCTGTGCTCACCATTGTTAACGTGAAGTGAAATAATGGGGAAAAGAAGCATATCAGTTTGGATGCCAGATAATAACTGATAATAATTGAGTGTTAAAAGTAATCATTCCCTTGATTGCTCTCAGCCTCACAGTTTAATCAATGCGTTTTGCCTTGTTCCTATTTGGGAAAATAGCAAGCTAGCTAGAGGCATTGATTACTGAAAATTACCACCACTTACTAGTTTACCTTTTTCCCTAACCCATACTCCTATAAGTGTGCAAAGGATATTATCAGATGCATCTGAAATGGCACCCTATTCCCTATATAGTACACTACTGGTGATCAGGGCCCACTATAGGGAATAGGCCTGGTAAAAAGTAGTGCACTATATAGGGAATATGATGCCATTTAGGACACACTATTTCCAGTGCCTTAATTACAGCTCATGTGGCTCATTAATGATATAGTCGAATTAATCCACTAGGAGGTAATTACTGATTGGAGACACTGATTGTGATGGAGTCAGTCAGTTCTATGTGGTTACTGTTAAATTAACTTGTAGATCCACTACCTTAGCCAAAACATATTGGACATTTTCACTGTGCAACTGTCTGACTCCACTCTCTCCTGTCTCCTCTATCTAAAGCAGTGTTTCTCAATCCTGCTCCTGAGAGCCCAAAGGAGTGCATTTAGCCCTGCAACATGAAATCATAGGAAAAATACAAATATGTAATATTTGGGAAGATCAAACCTTTGAAAACGCCTCTATGACGCACCAATTAAGTCACTTCCTGTAATCGCAGGAAGCTGACATTTAATGTACGGCCTTCCGGGGACACTCTTTAACATACAGTATTGACTCGAAGTATTTTTACAACCATGTCTGTGAGTTTATATGTCTGTCTGCCTGCTTGTCTGTCTGTTTGTCTGTGAGTTTTTCACCAATTTACTCATTGCAGCTCTACCACCAACTTTTTGCCTTGAATGCGATGTATTGACTTATGCGTCAATAACCTTAATGCATATCTATCCATCTATATCCTGTCTGTGGATTGTGGGAAAGTGGAGAGAGTGGTGGAGGTGGGAGATAGAGGAGGGAGAGGGGAAAGAGAGATAGAATGGAGGGGGGAGAGAAATGAGAGAGGGAGAGAGTTGAGAGAGAGGGTGAAGGAGGGGGAAGAAAGAGATCGAGAGAGGAGGGAGAAAGAGAGGAGGGTTTCATGTCTGTGATGCCTTTCTATATGCATCCATAGTGATGCCAATCTTCCCCCATTGAATCACATGTATTCACTAAAACATCAATCCTGTGACACTCATCTTTTCCTATTGACATAAGCATCAACACTTTGACACTCATCTTTTACCAATAACTGTTATGTATTGACTTAAGCATCAATCCTGTGTCACATATTTTCACATTGAACACAATTTAGTATTTAGTATTTTATTAGGATCCCAATTAGCTACAGCCAAAGCTGTAGCTACTCTCCCTGGGGTCCACACAAAACATGACACATAACATTCATAGAAAGCTGAAGGACAGAACCACATTTTGTTACGTTACAGCCTTATTCTAAAATTGATTAAATTATTTTATCAATCTACACAATACCCCATAATGACAAAGGGAAAACATAATATATTTCTTTGCAAAATAAAAAACAGAAATATCTTATTTACATAAGTATTCAAACCCTTTGCTATGAGATTCGAAATTGATCTCAGGTGCATCCTGCTTCCATCAGGACCTCAGACTGGGGTGAAGGTTCACCTTCCAACACACCGACCCTAAACACACAGACAAGACAACACAGGAGTGGCTTTGGGACAAGTCTGAATGTCCTTGAGTGGCCCAGCCAGAGCCCGGACTTGAACCCGATCGAACATCTCTGGAGAGACCTGAAAATAGCTGCGCAGGGACGCTCCCCATCCAACCTGACAAAGCTTGAAAGGATCTGCAGAGAAGAATGGGAGAAACTCCCCAAATACAGGTGTGCCAAGCTTGTAGCGTCACTCCCAATAAGACTCGAGGCTGTAATCTCTGCCAAAGGTGCTTCAACAAAGTACTGAGTAAAGGGTCTGAGTACTTATGTACATATGATATTTCAGTGTATTTTTAATACACTTCCAAAAAGCTCAAGTTTCAATGTAATCCTTCACTTTAGATACATATGTGGACTTTTTAGAGCCCGTAGAGGGTTAGCTAAGGTATAGTGCAACGATTTGCCATCTACAGCTCGTAAAGGGTTAACTAAGGTATAGTGCTTTGCTTATAATTGCTTTCTCTGAGCAGGCTCCGAAATCCTGATGCCAAGGGCACATCTTATCTTTAACTTGAACCCAAACACCAGATTTGCTCAGGATGGAGATGTTTCAGCTATTTAGGTCAGAGTTGTTGTGCTGTGATATGTAACTAATTTCAGGAAACTACTTCACATGAGCAGCATTTGAACGTAAACATACATTTTTTGGGGCAGAAAAGCCTTCTGGAACATGTCAGCTTTCATGTGCCTTAATAACAAACTTGTATTCCATCCACAAACATGAATAAAATTGTTAAATTACAAGCCTAGTTGGTTTAGCCATGGAAAAAGTCAGGAACCTTCCCACTAGCCATGATTGGCTGAGATAATGTATGGGCTGGACATGCTGGGAGATGAGTTTGGATTGGTCTGCCATGTAGCGCGCTTCTGTCTATAATGTGATCTGTTCAATATGTGTTGACAGACCTTTCTACAGCAATGTTTTGGAAAGATTTAACATTAGCCATCGAGAACTACAAAAGTTTTACTACTTTTTAGCGACTGCCCTGAATTTACCAGTCGCTATCGACAGACCAGTAAGGAAAAGTGATGGGCTACTTTCTGCACACACATTGTCAGTGTGAACACACATTGTAAGTCGCTCTGGACAAGAGCGTCTGCTAAATGACTTAAATGTAAATGTAAATGAACCGGAGTGACTTGAAACAAAGCTGGCCAAACAAGTAGCAACAAACAAAACTGAGTTAAATGGGGTAACCTAGGTTACCACAGGTTGTTTACCCCCACATGCGGGCGGGGCCGCGACGTTCTATTCTAATACCGACTGGGGCTATTGAGAAAAACGTCAGCTCCTGTGACATTTTCAGGCTGATAATGGGTTAAGCACTGACACACCTGATTCCAATAGCCAAAGGCTATTTTATTAGTTGAATCAGGTGTGTTAGTGCTAGGGCTGCAAAGGTCGGAAACTTAAGGTACATTTCTGGAATTTTCCTGGAAATTTTCCATGGCAAGTTAAGCCTGGGAATTTTGCTTAAATTCATCAAAAAGTTAGCTTATAACAGTGAACCTTTTTTTGTGGGATACACATGAGGCAATTCTAAGTCTTGTGGCATATTTTGGTTAAACTATCCCCAATTTAATGGAATTGCAACCCTCTGCATGCACAGTGCATTCTTCCATCACATGTGCAGTGCACTTCTATCACATGTGTAGTGCATTCTTCTATCACATGTACAGCTGATTCTCAAGATCTTGCACACTAATGAGATGCTATTGAGCCCACACTACTACACTGTCTGAGTCAAGGACTACATGCTTTCTGGTAAGCTTTGATTACAATACTGTGTGGGGTGAATATATTTTATATGACATACATGATTTTTTGTTACCTAGTAAATAGTAGCCTACAGCAAAGTGTGTTTAAATCATTTGGAGACATTTCACTGCAGCTAATGTAAAAGGAAAAGCTGTGCACATTTGCAAATACTGTGCCAAATCATATGTGAAGAATGCAACAAAGATGCAGAATTATCTGCCCAAGTGCATAAAGTTCCCTCAGCAGTCACAACAAGCAACCTCTGACAAAAGTCCCTCTACTTCTATTCGAGGTAAAAATGATGAATCACACACCTTATCGATAGCAACAGCTCATGTTCCTCCTGGAATCAGAAGTTTTTTTGACTCAATGGAGGAACGTAGTCAGAGAAATGCTGATGAATTTCTTGCTCGAGCTGTGTTCTGCAACTGGTTCACCTCTGACGCTCATAGGCAATGTGTATTGGAAGAGATTTCAGAATTTTTTTCACCCAGCATACACCCCTCCAACCAGACATGCTTTATCTACTCATTTGCTGGATGCAGAATTCAACAGAGTTCAAGTGAAGGCCAAGCAAATCATAGAGAAAGCAGACTATATTGCAATCATCTCTGATGGGTGGTCGAATATTCGTGGACAAGTAATAATTAACTACATCTCCACCCCTCAACCCGTATTCTACAAGAGCAAAGACACAAGGGACAACAGACATATCGGTCTCTACATTGCAGATGAGCTGAAGGCAGTCATCAATGACCTTGGACCACAGAAGGTATTTGCACTGGTGACAAACAATGCTGCGAACATGAAGGCTGCTTGGTCTAAAGTGGAGGAGTCTTACCCTCACATCACACCCATTGGCTGTGCAGCTCATGCATTGAATCTGCTCCTCAAGGACATCATGGCACTGAAAACAATGGATACACTCTACAAGAGAGCCAGGGAAATGGTTAGGTAGGTGTACGATCATCAAGTTATAGCAGCAATCTACCTCACCAAGCAAAGTGAGAAGAATAAGAGCACCACATTGAAGCTGCCCAGCAACACCCGTTGGGGTGGTGTCATCATGTTTGACAGTCTCCTGGAGGGGAATGAGTATCTCCAAGATATGGCCATATCACAGTCTGCCGATATGGACAGCCCCATCAAGAGGATCCTCCTGGATGATGTATTTTGTGAGAGAGTGGTAAGCAGCCTGAAACTGCTGAAACCTAAAGCAGTAACCATTGCACGGATTGAGGGAGACAATGCCATCCTGTCTGATGTTCAGACTCTGCTTGCAGATGTAAGAGAAGAAATCCGTACTGCCCTTCCCACTTCACTGTTGCTTCAAGCAGAGGAAACTGCAGTTCTGAAATACATCAAAAAGCGTGAAGACTTCTGCCTGAAGCCCATACATGCCACAGCGTACATATTGCACCCAAAGTCTGCTGGCAAGAGCATCCTGTCTGGAGATCAACAAGGCCTATGGTGTCATCACTACCGTGTCTCGCCACCTTGGCCTGGATGAGGGCAAGGTTCTTGGCAGTCTGGCGAAGTACACTTCCAAGCAAGGGCTTTGGGATTGAGATGCAATATGGCAGTCATGCCAACATATCTCATCAGCCACCTGGTGGAAGATGCTTTGTGGATCTGAGGCTTATTCCCCTGTTGCCTCCATCATCCTCCAAATCCCACCAACATCAGCCGCCTCAGAGCGCAACTGGTCCTTGTTTGGGAACACACACACCAAAGCACGCAAAAGGCTGACCAATACAAGGGTTGAAAAATTGGTGGCCATCTGGGCAAATTGTAGGCTTTCTGAGCCTGACAACAAGCCATCCTCAACAAGGTTGGAAAGTGACAGTAAAGATGAGGCCTCAGAGTATGATGTTCAAGAGGTGGACATTGAGGAGGTCCAGGGAGAAGACCTGGAAGCCTGAGAGGAAAACAAACAAAGCTTTAGTTTCTAGACTATCATTTTACAGATGTATGTTGAAAACGTTTTTGTGAGATGCGATGGATCATTGGGGATCATTCAATATTCCCTTTCTTTTGTTGTTCAGTGAAATCTTCCCATGTGAAGAGTCAATTCATTTAATTCAAGTTTAATTCATAACTAAATATTTTTATTTTTTATTTCTATTGGAAGGATTAAATCATTTGCAATTATGTCTAATTAGAAACATAAACCTTTTACTTTTTCATATCTCCATTTGACATTGTAAATATATCCAATGCAAAAAACATCTACATTTAAATGGCATTAATATGAATTTGCATATATTTCTGTTAATTCCCATATATTCCCGTTAATTCCCACGGAAAGTTTCCACCTCTGAATATTCCCCAAAATGTGCAACCCTAGCTAGGGCAAAAACAAAAATGTTTCCCCATTTGGGTCCCCAGTACCAGGATTGGGAAACACTGCTCTAAAGTGATTTTATCAGGCTCAGAACAGGTGGTGTTCACATGTTCCTGGCAACCTGCACACGTGGCTAAACAGGTTTACAGGATTGCAGGATTGCAGCTATCTGATGGGAGTTATTAATTAGATGTTACTGTTATCTATATTAGGCTACTGTATATCTATTCTGTCAAAGAGACCGAACTGTCATGATCAGTACAGACAATAGCAGTAGGAGACTCCCACAGGCCCCAGAGCAGAACAGACAGGACAAAACACAGCCAGTAATGATAGTACTGCATGGTATTCATTTACTAATGGTATTCCTCACCCCCATTACATGCTTGCAAATTGCAATACAAGCACACATCTAATTACTTATTAAATTCATGTTCAATCATCTCTATAAATATTTTGAAAGGCGAGGAAGCCAGCTTGGAGAGAGAAAATCAGGACCGGGTGATATAAGAAGTGATGGGGGGGGGGGGTCTCTCTCCTTTAATGTTTAAATCAACATTGGAACCCAATTCCCCTTCCTATATAAAAAGCTAACGTCGCAGCAAACAAGTTTTTTAACATCCTTTGGTTAAAATTAATTGACATTTGCTGTGATACTCAGCATGGGAGAACAGAGGAAAGTGATTCCCAGTTGGCATATGTGGGAGGCAGATAAGACGTCTTATCTAACCATTAATGACGCCCTAAAAGGAAAATCGTGTTTGTCATTTTGGAGAAATATGTAGCTATTTACCACTGATATAATTGTTGTTACTGGGAGAAAAGCATTCAGAATCAGCATAGAGATGTTACTAGTCTGAAAGGATGTATAATACTTTGTTCTGTAGACACAAAAAGGGTGGCATGTAGTCTAGCAGTTGAGAGTGTTGGGCCAGTAACCAAGCTTGCTGGTTCAAATCTCTGAGCCGACTAGGTGAAAAAAATATATATATAAAAAAAAAAAAAAAAAAAATCGGACAATGTGTCCTTGAGCAAGGCACTTAACCTTAATTGCTCTTGTAAGCAGAGCGTCTGCTAAATTACTAAAATGTGACAACAAAGCACCTTTTAAGCAATGTACTGATAATGCACTTACAAAACACACACACACAGGCGCATTAGGTTATTCTCCTGTCTCTCCAGCCGGCTGGCTAGCAGTCCCAGCAGGGACCTCTTATTAAATTCACATGAAGGTGCTTCACTACTGACATAATAATATAATATAGCATCTTTAATTACTTAATATAGCATCTGGTCCCTTATTGGACCTGGCAGTTATTCACTTGGTACTATATGCACTATGCATATCCTGCAGAGGTGCACAGACTCGTCCTTTAGATCCCACAGGTACATACACTCATCCTTTAGATCCTGCAGGTACACAGACTTCCTATAAATGAAGGAACTCAATGTACATCTGTGCATTATTCTCAGGAATCCCTATACACAAGAGTTAGAGGCTGGGCTGACAATCAATGCAGTTGTACAATGTATTGATTTAGCATATTTCAATCTGTGGAGATGCAATGTTTTCTGGCTATTTGAATTAGAAAACATATGATCCTCATTTCCAGTAGCTTTACAGGAGTAGGATCTTAATTTGAGCCAGTTTGCTACAGCAGGAAAATAATCCTGTAGCAACAGGAAATGCAAATTATTATGTGGATTATATATATATACACTGCTCCAAAAAATAAAGGGAACACTTAAACAACACAATGTAACTTCAAGTCAATCACACTTCTGTGAAATCAAACTGTCCACTTAGGAAGCAACACTGATTGACAATAAATTTCACATGCTGTTGTGCAAATGGAATAGACAAAAGGTGGAAATTATAGGCAATTAGCAAGACACCCCCAATAAAGGAGTGATTCTGCAGGTGGTGACCACAGACCACTTCTCAGTTCCTATGCTTCCTGGCTGATGCTTTGGTCACTTTTGAATGCTGGCGGTGCTCTCACTATAGTGGTAGCATGAGACGGAGTCTACAACCCACACAAGTGGCTCAGGTAGTGCAACTCATCCAGGATGGCACATCAATGCGAGCTGTGGCAAGAAGGTTTGCTGTGTCTGTCAGCGTAGTGTCCAGAGCATGGAGGCGCTACCAGGAGACAGGCCAGTACATCAGGAGACGTGGCGGAGGCCGTAGGAGGGCAACAACCCAGCAGCAGGACCGCTACCTCCGCCTTTGTGCAAGGAGGAGCACTGCCAGAGCCCTGCAAAATGACCTCCAGCAGGCCACAAATGTGCATGTGTCAGCATATGGTCTCACAAGGGCTCTGAGGATCTCATCTCGGTACCTAATGGCAGTCAGGCTACCTCTAGCGAGCACATGGAGGGCTGTGCGGCCCCACAAAGAAATGCCACCCCACACCATGACTGACCCACCGCCAAACCGGTCATGCTGGAGGATGGTGCGGGCAGCAGAACGTTCTCCACGGCGTCTCCAGACTCTGTCACGTCTGTCACATGTGCTCAGTGTGAACCTGCTCTCATCTGTGAAGAGCACAGGGCGCCAAAGGCTAATTTGCCAATATTGGTGTTCTCTGGCAAATGCCAAACGTCCTGCATGGTGTTGGGCTGTAAGCACAACCCCCACCTGTGGACGTCGGGCCCTCATACCACTCTCATGGAGTCTGTTTCTAACCGTTTGAGCAGACACATGCACATTTGTGGCCTGCTGGAGGTCATTTTGCAGGGCTCTGGTAGTGCTCCTCCTTGCACAAAGGCGGAGGTAGCGGTCCTGCTGCTGGGTTGTTGCCCTCCTACGGCCTCCTCCACGTCTCCTGATGTACTGGCCTGTCTCCTGGTAGCGCCTCCATGCTCTGGACACTTCGCTGACAGACACAGCAAACCTTCTTGCCACAGCTCGCATTGATGTGCCATCCTGGATGAGCTGCACTACCTGAGCCACTTGTGTGGGTTGTAGACTCCGTCTCATGCTACCACTATAGTGAGAGCACCGCCAGCATTCAAAAGTGACCAAAATATCAGCCAGGAAGCATAGGAACTGAGAAGTGGTCTATGGTCACCACCTGCAGAATCACTCCTTTATTGGGGGTGTCTTGCTAATTGCCTATAATTTCCACCTTTTGTCTATTCCATTTGCACAACAGCATGTGAAATTTATTGTCAATCAGTGTTGCTTCCTAAGTGGACAGTTTGATTTCACAGAAGTGTAATTGACTTGGAGTTACATTGTGTTGTTTAAGTGTTCCCTTTATTTTTTGGAGCAGTGTATATATATATATATATATATATATATTTTAATTACATGGGTTGGTACATGTTTCATAAGGGGAAATTAAGCCTGAAATTTCTAAGTGGAAATTACAAACTTCAGAAGCCTTTTAAAACCTCAAATACACTACAAGTTTAAAATGTCCTGCATTGCAGGAAAGTTCTCCTGCAACAGGGGGATCAAATTAAGATCCTACATTTGTACTGTGCTCCATCTCCTTTTTAATCTGAAGATATAGGTGAGGGAAACTAGCATGGTCCCAGATCTGTTTGTATACCATAACTCCTATCAATCTCACACAAATTATCAATGAACCTACCAGGTACAACCCCAAATCCGTAAACACGGGCAGCGCTCATAGGTATCATCCTTACCAACCTGCCCTCTGGATACACCTCTGCTGTCTTCAACCAGGATCTCAGCGATCACTGCCTGCGGTCAGACGACCACCCCTCATCACTGTCAAACCCTCCCTAAAACACTTCAGCGAGCAGGCCTTTCCAATCGACCTGGCCCGGGTATCCTGGAAGTTCCTAGGAAACTATGCAGTATTTCGTTTTTTTATGTGTTATTTCTTACATTGTTACCCCATGAAATATTAGGTTTCATTACATACAGTCGGGAGGAACTATTGGATATAAGAGCAACGTCAACTCACCAAAATTACTACCAGGAATACGACTTTCCCGAAGCGGATCCTCTGTTTGGTCCACGACCCAGGACAATGGATCGGATCCCAGCCGGCGACCCAAAACAATGGTGCTGCAGAAGGGGCAGACGGAGCGGTCTTCTGGTCAGACTCCGTAGACGGGCACATCGCGCACCGCTCCCGAGCATACTACTCGCCAATGTCCAGTCTCTTGACAACAAGGTAGACGAAATCCGAGCAAGGGTTGCCTTCCAGAGAGACATCAGAGATTGTAACGTTCTTTGTTTCACGGAAACATGGATTACTCGGGATACGTCATCAGTCGGTACAGCCACCGGGCTTCTTCACGCATCGCGCCGACAGAAACAAACATCTCTCTGGTTAGAAGAAGGGCGGGGGTGTATGCCTTATGATTAACGAGACGTGGTGTGATCATAACAACATACAGGAACTCAAGTCCTTTTGTTCACCTGACCTAGAATTCCCTACAATCAAATGCCGACCGCATTATCTAACCAAGAGAAATCTCTTCGATCATAATCACAGTCGTGTATATCCCCCCCAAGCAGACACATTGACGGCCCTGAAAGAACTTCATTTGACTATGTAAACTGGAAACCACATATCCTGAGGCTGCATTTATTGTAGCTGGCGATTCTAACAAGGCTAATCTGAAAACAAGGCTCCCTAAATTTTATCAGCACATCGAATGCGCGACCCGGGCTGGCTAAACCCTGGATCATTGTTATTCTAACTTGCGCGACGCATATAAAGCCCTCCCCCGCCCTCCTTTTGGAAAATCTGACCACGATGAAGGAAGAAGGAAACCGCACACTGCTCTTGATAGTATCACTGATATTTAATAAGCTTCACGTATCGGCCACACGGTCTTCGTCAGAGCAGGAAAATCTGACCACGACTCTATTTTGTTGCTCCCAGCCTATAGACAGAAACTAAAACAGGATCCGCCTGTGCTCAGGTCTGTTCAACGCTCATCTAACCAATCGGATTCCATACTTCAAGATTGCTTCGATCATGAGGACTAGGATATGTTCCGCATAGCGTCGGACAATAACATTGATGAATACGCTGATTCGGTGAGCGAGTTTATTAGCAAGTGCATCGGTGATGTTGTACCCACAGCGTCTATTAAAACATTCCCCCAAACAGAAACCGTGGTTTGATGGCAGCATTCGCGCAAAACTGAAAGCGCGAACCACTGCTTTTAATCAGGGCAAGGTGACCGGAAACATGACCGAATACAAACAGTGTAGCTATTCCCTCCACTGCAATCAAACAAGCTAAGCATCAGTATAGAGACAAAGTAGAGTCGCAATTCAACGGCTCAGACACAAGAGGTATGTGGCAGGGTCTACAGTCAATCACGGACTACAAAAGGAAAACCAGCCCCATCGCGGACCACGATGTCTTGCTCCCAGACAAACTAAACAACTTCTTTGCTCGCTTTGAGGACAATACAGTGCCACTGACACGGCCCGCTAACAAAACCTGCGGGCTCTCCTTCACTGCAGCCAACATGAGTAGAACATTTAAACGTGTGTTCCCTCGCAAGGTTGCCGGCCCAGACGGCATCCCCAGCCGCGTCCTCATAGAATGCACAGACCAGCTGGCTGGTGTGTTTACAGGCATATTCAATCAATCCTTTTCCCAGTCTGCTGTTCCCACATGCTTCAAGAGGGCCGCCATTGTTCCTGTTCGCAAGAAAGCGAAGGTAACTGAGCTAAATGACTATCGCCCTGCAGCACTCACTTCCGTCATCATGAAGTGCTTTGAGAGACTAGTCAAGGACCATATCACCTCCACCCTACCTTACACCCTAGACCCACTCCAATTTGCTTACCGCCCCAATAGGTCCACAGATGACGCAATCACACTGCACACTGCCTTATCCCATCTGGACAAGAGGAATAGCTATGAAAGAATGCTGTTCATCAACTACAGCTCAGCATTTAACACCATAGTATCCTCCAAACTCGTCATCAAGCTCAAGACCCTGGGTCTCGACCCCGCCCTGTGCAACTGGGTCCTGGACTTCCTGACGGGCCGCCCCCAGGTGGAGAAAGTAGGTAACAACATCTCCACCCCGCTGACCATCAACACTGGGGCCCCAAAAGGGTGCGTTCTCAGCCCTCTCCTGTACTCCTTGTTCACCCATGACTGCGTGGCCATGCACGCCTCCAACTCAATCATCAAGTTTGCAGACAACACTACAGTGGTAGACTTGATTACCAACAACGACGAGATGGCCTACAGGGAGGAGGTGAGGGCCCTCGGAGTATGGTGTCAGGAAAATAACCTCACACTCAACGTCAACAAAACAAAGGAGATGATCGTGCTTCAGGAAACAGCAGAGGGAGCAGCCCCCTATCCACATTGACAGGACAGTAGTGGAGAAGGTGGAACGTTTTAAGTTCCTCGGCGTACACATCACGGACAAACTGAAATGGTCCAACCACACAGACAGTGTGGTAAAGAAGGCACAGCAGCGCCTCTTCGACCTCAGGAGGCTGAAGAAATTTGGCTTGTCACCAAAAACACACACACTTTTACAGATGCACAATCGAGAGCATCCTGTCGGGCTGTATCACCACCTGGTACGGCAACTGGGCCGCCAACAATTCACAAGGCTCTCCAGAGGGTAGTGAGGTCTGCACAACACATCACCGGGGGCAAATTATCATCTCCTTCACCCTGCTATCACCCAGGAGGCGAGGTCAGTACAGGTGCATCAAAGCTGGGACCGAGAGACTGGAAAACAGCTTCTATCTCAAGGACATCAGACTGTTAAACAGCCATCACTAACATTGAGTGGCTGTTGACAACATACTGACTCATCTCTAGCCACTTTAAACAATGCCACTTTATATAATGTTTACATACCCTACATTACTCATCTCATATGTATATACTGTACTCTATACCATCTACTGCATCTTGCCTATGCCGTTCGGCCATCGCTCATTCATATATTTTTATGTACATATTCTTATTAATTCCTTTACACTTGGGTGTATAAGGCAGTTGTTGTGAAATTGTTAGGCTAGATTACTTGTTAGATATTACTGCATGGTCAGAACTAGAAGCACAAGTATTTCGCTACACTCGCATTAACATCTGCTAACCATGTGTATGTGACAAATAAAATTTGATTTGATATTGACCTCATTCCGTCAGTAGAGGATGCCTGGTTATTCTTTATTCTTTAAAAGTGCTTGCCTTAAATAAGCATGCCCCATTCAAAAAATGTAGAACCAGGAACAGATATAGCCCTTGATTCACTACATACCTGACTGCCCTTGACCAGCACAAAAACATACTATGGCGAACTGCATTAGCATCGAATAGCCCCCGTGATATGCAACTTCTCAGGGAAGTTAGGAACCAATATACACAGGCAGTTTGAAAAAGCTAGCCTTTGCTTTCCTAACAGAAATCTGCATCCTGTAGCACAAACTCCAAAAAGTTCTGGGACACTGTAAAGTCCATGGAGAATAAGAGCAAGTCCTCCCAGCTGCCCACTGCACTGAGGCTAGGAAACACTGTCACCACCGATAAATCAGCGATAATTGAGAATTTCAATAAGCATTTTTATACGGCTGGTCTAGCTTTCCACCTGGCTACCCCTACCCCGGTCAACAGCCCTGCACCCCCCACAGCAACTTGCCCAAGTCTCCCCCATTTCTCATTCACCCAAATCCAGATAGCTGATGTTCTGAAAGAGCTGCAAAATCTGGACCCCTACAAATCAGCCAGGCTAGACAATCTGGACCCTCTCGAACTAAAATGATCTGCCAAAATTGTTGTATCCCCCATTACTAGCCTGTTCAACCTCTCTTTCGTATCGTCTGAGATCCCCAAAGATTGGAAAGCTGCCGCGGTCATCCCCCTCTTCAAAGGGGGAGACACTCTAGACCCAAACTGCTACAGACCTATATCTATCCTACCCTGCCCTTCTAAGGTCTTCGAAAGCCAAGTTAACAAACAGATCACCGACCATTTCGAATCCCACCGTACCTTCTCCGCAGTGCAATCTGGTTTCTGAGCTGGTCATGGGTGCACCTCAGCCACGCTCAAGGTCATAAACGATATCATAACTACTCAGCTGTATTCATTGATCTGGCCAAGGCTTTCAACTATGTCAATCACCACATTCTTATCGGCAGACTCAACAGCCTTGGTTTCTCAAATGACTGCCTCGCCTGGTTCACCAACTACTTCGCAGACAGAGTTCAGTGTGTCAAATCGGAGGGCCAGTTGTCCGGACCTCTGGCAGTCTCTATGGGGGTGCCACAGGGTTCAATCCTCGGGCCGACTCTTTTCTCTGTATACATCAATAATGTCGCTATTTTTTACGGTCTCCTAATCAATTGTGCTATTATGTTGTTTTTTTTGCGATATCTGTAAATTATTTTGTACATTATGTTTCTGCAACCATATCTTACGGCAGAAAAGAGCTTCTGGATATCAGGACATCGATCACTCACCTCGGATTAGACGAAGATTTTTCCAACAACAACAAGCAGGACTCACACGATATTCTCCAAACACCCCGCAGGGCAGACATCCTAATTATTCGCATAAGGAAGCGACGCAGAGGAAGTAGAGCCGGATGCCTCGTCCGGATCCGCAGAAGGCGAGTAGGAAAACTGCCGTTACCGTCAATATTACTCGCCAAAGTGCAATCATTGGACAATAAACTAGATGAGGTACGATCACGAATATCCTACCAATGGGACATCAACAACTGTAATATCCTATGTTTCACGGAATCGTGGCTGAATGACAAGATAGAGCAGCACACTCCGGTAAGATGGGGGGGGGGGGGTCTGTGCATATTTGTAAACAACAGCTGGTGCACGAAATCTAAGGAAGTCTCTAGATTTTGCTTTCCTGAAGTAGAGTATATTGTGATAAATTGCAGGCCACACTACTTGCCTAGAGAGTTCTCAGCTATACTTTTTGTGGCTGTTTATTTACCACCGCAATCAGATGCGGGCACTAAGACCGCACTCAGTCAGCTGTATAAGGAAATAAACTAACAGGAAACCACTCACCCAGAGGCGGCGCTCCTAGTAGCCGGAGACTTTAATGCAGGGAAACATAAATCAGTTCGACCAAATCTCTATCAACATGTTAAATGTGCAAGCAGAGGAAAGAAATTCTAGATCACCTGCACTCCACACACAGAGACGCGTACAAAGCTCTTCCTCGCCCTCCATTTGGCAAATCCGACCACAACTCTATCCTCCTAATTCCTGCTTACAAGCAAAAATTAAAGCAGGAAGCACCTGTGACTCGGTCTATAAAAAAAATGGTCAGATGAAGCAGATGCTAAACTACAGGATTGTTTTGCTCTCACAGACTGGAACATGTTCCGGGATTCTTCTGATGACATTGACGAGTACACCACATCAGTCATTGGCTTTATCAATAAGTGCATTGAGGACGTCGTCCTCACAGTGACTGTACGTACATACCTCAACCAAGAGCCATTGATTACAGGCAACATTCGTACTGAGCTAAAGGGTAGAGCTGCCGCTTTCAAGGTGCAGGACTCTAACCCGGAAGCTTACAAGAAAATTCCGCTATGCCCTGCGACGAACCATCAAACAGGCAAAGCGTCAATACAGGGCTAAGATTGAATCATACTACACCGGCTCCGATGCTCGTTGGATGTGGCAGGGCTTGCAAACTATTACAGACTACAAAAGGGAAGCACAGCCGCGAGCTGCCCAGTGACACGAGCCTACCAGACGAGCTAAATCACTTCTATGCTCGCTTCGAGGCAAGCAACCCTGAGGCATGCATGAGAGCATCAGCTGTTCCGGACGACTGTGTGATCACGCTCTCCGTAGCCGACATGAGTAAGACGTTTAAACAGGTCAACACACACAAGGCTGCGGGGCCAGACGGATTACCAGGACGTGTGCTCCGGGCATGTGCTGACCAACTGGCAGGTGTCTTCATTGACATTTTCAACATGTCCCTGAGTGAGTCTGTAATACTAACATGCTTCAAGCAGACCATCATAGTCCCTGTGCCCAAGAACACAAAGGCAACCTGCCTAAATGACTACAGACCCGTAGCACTCACGTCTGTAGCCATGAAGTGCTTTGAAAGGCTGGTAATGGCTCACATCAACACCATTATCCAAGAAACCCTAGACCCACTCCAATTTGCATACCGCCCAAACAGATCCACAGATGATGCAATCTCTTTTGCACTCCACACTGCCCTTTCCCACCTGGACAAAAGGAACACCTATGTGAGAATGCTATTCATTGACTACAGCTCAGTGTTCAACACCATAGTACCCTCAAAGCTCATCACTAAGCTAAGGAACCTGGGACTAAACACCTCCCTCTGCAACTGGATCCTGGACTTCCTGACGGGTCGCCCCCAGGTGTTGAGGGTAGGTAGCAACACATCTGCCACACTGATCCTCAACACTGGAGCTCCCCAGGGGTGTGTGCTCAGTCCCTTCCTGTACTCCCTGTTCACCCACGACTGCATGGCCAGGCACGAGTCCAACACCATCATTAAGTTTGCAGACGACACAACAGTGGTAGGCCTGATCACCGACAACGACGAGACAGCCTATAGGGAGGAGGTCAGAGACCTGGCCGGGTGGTGCCAGAATAACAACCTATCCCTCAACGTAACCAAGACTAAGGAGATGATTGTGGACTACAGGAAAAGGAGCACCGAGCACGTCCCCATTCTCATCGACGGGGCTGTAGTGGAGCAGGTTGAGAGCTTCAAATTCCTTGGTGTCCGAATCAACAACAAACTAGAATGGTCCAAACACACCAAGACAGTCGGCCTCTGACCGCAAGGCATTTCAGAGGGTAGTGCTTACGGCCCAATACATCACTGGGGCAAAGCTGCCTGCCATCCAGGACCTCTACACCAGGCAGTGTCAGAGAAGGCCCTAAAAGTTGTCAAAGACCCCAGCCACCCCAGTCATAGACTATTCTCTCTACTTCCGCATGGCAAGCGGTACCGGAATGCCAAGTCTAAGACAAAAAGGCTTCTCTACAGTTTTTACCTCCAAGCCATTAGACTTCTGAACAGGTAACCAATGGTTACCTGGACTATTTACATTGTGTGCCCCCCCAACCCCTCTTTTACGCTGCTGCTACTCTCTGTTTATCTTATATGCATAGTCACTTTAACCATACATCCATGTACATACTAACTCAATTGGCCCAACCAACCAGTGCTCCCGCACATTGGCTAACTGGGCTATCTGCATTATGTCCCACCTCCCGCCAACCCCTCCTTTTATGCTACTGCTACTCTCTGTTCATCATATATGCATAGTCACTTTAACCATACCTACATGTACATATGACCTCGATAAGCCTGACTAACCAGTGTCTGTATATAGCCTGGCTACTCGTATTTTCAAATGTATTTTTACTGTTGTTTTATTTCTTTACTTACACACACACACACACACACACACACACACACACACACACACACACACACACACACACACACACACACACACACACACACACACACACACACACACACACACACACACACACACACACACACACACACACACACACACACACACACACACACACACACACACACACACACACACACACACACACCTTTTTTCCCCGCACTATTGGTTAGAGCCTGTAAGTAAGCATTTCACTGTTGTATTCGGCGCACGTGACAAATAAACTTTTATTTGATCTTGCTGCTGGTGATTCTCTGATCCACCTCTATGCAGACGAAACCATTCTATATACATCTGGCCCTTCTTTGGACACTGTGTTAACTAACCTCCAGACGAGCTTCAATGCCATACAACTCTCCTTCCGTAGCCTCCAACTGCTCTTAAATGATAGTAAAACTAAATGCATGCTCTTCAACCGATCGCTGCCCTCACCTGCCCGCCCATCCAGCATCACTACTCTGGACGGTTCTGACTTAGAATATGTGGACAACTACAAATACCTAGGTATCTGGTTAGACTGTAAACTCTCCTTCCAGACTCATATTAAGCATCTCCAATCCAAAATTAAATCTGGAATCGGCTTCCTATTTCGCAACAAAGCATCCTTCACTCATGCTGCCAAACATACCCTCGCAAAACTGACTATCCTACCGATTCTTGACTTCAGCGATGTCATTTACAAAATAGCCTCCAACACTCTACTCAACTAATTGGATGCAGTCTAACACAGTGCCAAAGCCCCATATACTACCCACCACTGCGATTTGTATGCTCTCGTTGGCTGGCCCTCGCTTCATATTCGTCGCCAAACCCACTGGCTCCAGGTCATCTATAAGTCTTTGCTAGGTAAAGCCCTGCCTTATCTCAGCTCACTGGTCACCATAGCAGCACCCACACATAGCACGCGCTCCAACAGGTACAGTATATTTCACTGGTCACCCTTAAAGCCAATTCCTCCATTGGCCGCCTTTCCTTCCAGTTCTCTGCTGCCAATGACTGGAACGAACTGCAGAAATCACTGAAGCTGGAGACTCACATCTCCCTCACGAACTTTAAGCACCAGCTGTCAGAGCAACTCACAGATCACTGCACCTGTACATAGCCCATCTAACTACCTCATCCCCTTACTGTTATTTATTTTAGCTCCTTTGCATCCCAGTATCTCTACTTGCACATCTTCTACACATCTATCACTCCAGTGTTTAATTGCTATATTGTAATTATTTATTATTTATTGCCTTACCTCCGTTATCCTACTTCATTTGCACACACTGTATATTGACTTTTTCTATTGTATTATTGACTGTATGTTTGTTTATTCCATGTGTAACTCTGTGATGTTGTTTATCTTGGCCAGGTCGCAGTTGTAAATGAGAACTTGTTCTCAACTAGCCTACCTGGTTAAATAAAGGTGAAAAAAAAGAAAACATGTAAAAAAATATGGTCAGATGGCAAAGACAACACAAACAGATCTGGGATCAGGCTAAAAGGGAACCTCCTGAGAGAGAACAACTCTCTTCCTCTCCAGAACAATGCAATGAGAGAGGAATCTTTCTCTCAGGCTTGTTTTTCATGCTGTATATGGTTCCCGCTGTGGGGAATGAGATCTGTTAAGGGGGGCTCTGTTCAGTAAGCCGCGGTAACAACTTCATCTGTCCCACCATCAGTATGGGCCTGTTACATTGTCATTCATCTTTGCTACATTATCATTCATCTCAGCTAAGCAATTACATTACAGCTCATCAGGACAGTTCACATTCCTCATCGTAGACTAACAGTGACACTCCATGCTCCATCCTACACTGTCACAGTCAACCACAGGTGCAATGGCTACCACCTTGCAGTAAGCACTGTTGCTCTATGTCCCTGACCTATAGAGGAAAGGAGATTAAGAGAGGAAAGGAAGAGAGGATGAGGAGAGGGCTGATGACTTGTGGGATCCAACTGTTTTACTGTGACAGAAATGACACACCTGAGGGAGGGTTTGTTAGGACAGAAAGGACAGAAACAACAAGCTACTGTGTTGTGTTGTTGGAATTAGGAGGAACTCATGGCACAGAATGATGCAATGCACCAAAGTAGCTGTGAGAATATGTGCATATGGGGTGAAAGAGGACGCTCTCAAATGAAATGATTACAGAAAGGATGAAGCGAAAACAACATCATTAACCTGTCTCTCCTTTCTGGGGAGGTTCCCAATGCTTGTGTAACCAGTGCTGTTCTGCACCGCTGTAACTCTGCGTTGTGTGGTTGATTGAGACTATAGACGTGGACTTTAGAGATCAGGTAGTTTTAATTAAGTAGAATTCACTCTGCATCCTGCATCTGCATCCAAAAGAAAATAAAACATTTGTAGAGCACATATGTTCTGCGAATCGTCGCCTCTTTCTCTCACAGTGCATCAAAATGATTTTAGAATACAAAAATTAGTACAACCTCACCTTATTATGCATCAACACATAATATATATTTTACATGGATAAAACCACATACCTGCATCCAGAAGAAAATCAAACATTTGTAGAGCACATATGTTCTGCGAATCATCGCCTCTTTCTACAACAGATCCACAATACAAGGGACTGGGATCATTCGAGGAGCTAGCCATCGTTCACACATACAATAGCCTGCTAATACCTTAGCTAGCTATTAACCACATGTTGAATTCAGAATGTTAATATCATCCTAAAAAGTACAGTTACAAGTGCATCTTAACAATACCATCCACTTATGAGTAACCTCTAAATATACAACATTATTCATGAACAAAACACTGTGTGTATGACTTTGTGCTTAAAAGAATCAAGCTTTTCTGAAGACGACAGAAAAAGCGTGTCTACCTCTCATAGTGCATCAAAATGATTTGAGCACGAGCTCGCAGGTCAAAACGTAAGTACACACTCCCCTACTCCCAGGATGCAGACATGCATAATAACACATCAACATGCCATATTAATATATGAACCTGGTGAAATTCACACAGTACTTTAACAACTGTTACACTTGGAAGGTAGCCACAGTTTGTCCTCTATTTAAAGGGGGAGATCAAGCTGATCCGAACTGTTATAGGCCTATTTCTATTTTGCCCTGTTTATCAAAAGTTTTGGAAAAACTTGTCAATAATCAACTGACTGGCTTTCTTGATGTCTATAGTATTCTCTCAGGTATGCAATCTGGTTTCCGCTCATTTTATGGATGTGTCACTGCAACCTTAAAGGTCCTCAATGATGTCACCATTGCCCTTGATTCTAAGCAATATTGTGCTGCTATTTTTATTGACTTGGCCAAAGCTTTTGATACGGTAGACCATTCCATTCTTGTGGGCCGGCTAAGGAGCATTGGTGTCTCTGAGGGGTCTTTGGCCTGGTTTGCTAACTACCTCTCTAAAAGAGTGCAGTGTATAAAGTTAGAAAATCTGCTGTCTCAGCCACTGCTTGTCATCAAGGGAGTACCCCAAGGTCAATCGTAGGCCCCACGCTCTTCTCAATTTACATCAACAACATAGCTCAGGCAGTACGAAGCTCTCTCATCCATTTACAGTTGAAGTCGGAAGTTTACATACACCTTAGCCAAATACATTTAAACTCAGTTTTTCACAATTCCTGACATTTAATCCCAGTAAAAATTCCCTGTTTTAGGTCAGTTAGGATTACCACTTCATTTTAAGAATGTGAAATGTCAGCATAATAGCAGAGAGAATGATTTATTTCAGCTTTTATTTCTTTCATCACATTCCCAGTGGGTGAGAAGTTTACATACACTCAATTTGTATTTGGTAGCATTGCCTTTAAATTGGGTGAAACGTATCGGGTAGCCTTCCACAAGCTTCCCACAATAAGTTGGGTGAATTTTGGCCCATTCCTCCTGACAGAGCTGATGTAACTGAGTCAGGTGTGGTAGGCCTCCTTGCTCGCACACGCTTTTTCAGTTCTGCTCCCAAATTTTCTATAGGGTTGAGGTCAGGGCTTTGTGATGGCCACTCCAATACCTTGACTTAGTTGTCCTTAAGTCATCTTGCCACAACTTTGGAAGTATGCTTGGGTTCATTGTCCATTTGGAAGACCCATTTACGACCAAGCTTTAACTTTCTGACTGATGTCTGAGATGTTGCTTCAATATATCCACATCATTTTCCTCCCTCATGTCATCTATTTTGTGAAGTGCACCAGTCCTTCCTGCAGCAAAGCACCCCCACAATATGATACTGCCACCCCCGTGCTTCACGGTTGGGATGGTGTTCTTCGGCTTGCAAGCCTCCCCCTTTTTCCTCCAAACATAACGATGGTCATTATGGTCAAACAGTTCTATTTTTGTTTCATCAGACCAGAGGACATTTCTCCAAAAAGTATGATATTTGTCTCCATGTGCAGTTGTAAAACGTAGTCTGGCTTTCTATTGGCGGTTTTGGAGCAGTGGCTTCTTCCTTGCTGAGCGTCCATTCAGGTTATGTCAATATAGGTGCTTTACTGTGGATATAGATACTTTTGTACTTGTTTCCTCCAGCATCTTCACAAGGTCCTTTGCTGTTGTTCTGGGATTGATTTGCACTTTTCGCACCAAAGTACATTCATCTCTAGGAGACAGAAGGCGTCTCCTTCCTGAGCGGTATGACGGCTGCGTGGTTCCATGGTGTATATACTTGGTACTATTGTTTGTACAGATGAAAGTGGTACCTTCAGGTGTTGGAAATTGCTCCCAAGGATGAACCAGACTTGTGGAGGTCAACATTTTTTTTCTGAGGTCTTGGCTGATTTCTGCTGATTTTCCCATGAAGTCAAGCAAAGAGGCACTGAGTTTGAAGGTAGGCATTGAAATACATCCACAGGTGCACCTCAAATTGATTGAAATGATGTCAATTAGCCAATCAGAAGCTTCTAAAGCTATTACATTATTTTCTGGAATTTTCCAAGCTGTTTAAAGGCACAGTCAACTTAGTGTATGTAAACTTCTGACCCACTGGAATTGTGATAACAGTGAATTATAAGTGAAACAACCTGTCTGTAAACAATTGTTGAAAAAATTTGGCGGTACAATTGTGGGGATTTTGCGCCAACCTGTCACAATCATTTGAACTTTTTTGTTATTTTTATATATATTAGGGACATAAAGCTAAAACTGAAGTGGCGCAAGTTTGAACTGAGGGGGCTAGGCTCACTTTTTCCCCCTCGAGGAGCCGGGCCCACTACAGAGCAAATAGATCTATGTACAAAGTCATCAACATGGGCCTTCACTACATCCTCCAACACCTCAACAACCCAAGGACATACACAAGGATATTGTTTGTGGACTTTAGCTCAGCCTTCAACATAATCATTCCGGACCTGCTACAGCACAAACTCACCGAGCTGAATGTACCCCATCTTCCGGTGGATCACCAACTTCCTCACCAACAGGAGACAGCACGTTAAGATGGGAAAACATCTTTCAGACTCCCCATCTCTCAGCACGGGGGCACCACAGGGTTGTGTGCTCTTCCCCATCCTCTACTAACTACACCAATGACTCATCTCCGACTGTGACGAGTCCAAGCACAGTGGAGAGGTTGACCGCTAGGCGCAGTCGCAACAACCTGGAAATCAACACAGTCAAAACTGTGGAGTTGGTGGTTGACTACAGTAAATGCACCCCACTCTCTCTCTCCCTCGAGATTGATAGCTCAACCATCAGCATGGCCAAGTCATTCAAATTCCTGGGGACCATCATCTTCCACAACCTCAAGTGGGAGGACAACATCACAGTGGTGACTAAGAAGGCTGAACAGAGGATTACTATCTATTCAGCTGAGGAAACTCAAACTCTCTTTGACATTTCTGGTTCTGTTCTACATGTCCATCATTGAGTCCATCCTCACCTCTTCTATCAGTCTGGTTTGGGTCTGCATCTGCCTGTTGTATGGGTAAACTGCAGCGGTACGTCCGGTCACCTGCCCTCCATTAAGGAAGTGTGCAGGTAAGATCGTCGCCGACCTTGCCCACCCCGGACACCCCATATTTAAAAAACTCAGCTCTGGAAGACGGTTTAGGGCAATCATGACCAAAACCACCCGCCACCTGAACAGTATAGTCACCCATGCTGTGGCCCTCATCAACCGGACATCGGGCTCCTGGGATTGATTTACTTTGCATTGGGCCAATTACTGCAGCTTGTCATCAATGACATCAATGACTGCACAACACTGTATATGCACTTTATATATTTACCATGGCTTATATAGATATATCCCCTCTGTAAATTGTATATTCCCACTGTAATCAGCCTATACTCCAGAGATTTATGTTTACTGTTCCCAATATTGTATGTTCTGTATGATGTATATGTGGACTTGTCTGTATTCTGTTTGTATATTGTCTATTGCTAAGGCAAAATTCTAGGTATGTGTAAATGTACTTGGCGAAGATACACAATATTTGTTTTAGCTGAGGTTGAAGTGTTATTCATATACAACATTGAGAGAAATGAATCTATAAAATGTTATACATTGAGTTGAAAGAGAAAGGAAAACTGCAATGCTGGGATCAGCATGTTCTAGTTTGAGCTAGATGTTCTATAATTGAGAATTCTGGGAACCCATTGGTGAGGAAACCAGCCTATTCATCAGGTAGTAATCCCAAATGGCACCCTATATGCTAGGGCTCTGCTCAAAAGTAGTGCACTCTATAGGGAATAGGGTACCATTTGGGAGGCATCTGAAATGTGTAGATCTATAGCCATTGGCAGTGACATTTAGCCCGGTCTCTACAGCAGCTCCTGCCTTATAATGATATAGATGTCTCAGCCACAGTGTTAAACTAGAGCAATTTCCCTAATGGATGGTTCCTGATGAATTATTTTCATTTTTTTTCTCCTCTCCACTGAAATTAAAAACTTGGCTCCAGCTGCAGTAGCCTACAGACTGGTTGCAGTACAGAGACATGAGGATTTATATGTTAATTAATCATTCAAACTGTTGGAGGAAATGCCCCATCTGTGATTGGTAGGGTAGTGTTGGAGGATAAATACCTGTCTGTAATCATGTTTCCATCCAATCATTTCATGTAGATGAATTACCTAAAGCATGAAAAAAGTAAACTGTGCTGATTAGCCTGGTCTCATAGATGTAACATACAGTAGTAAATGAGTATTATCTGTTACGTTTGGTATGGTCTAGCAACCCAAAGGTTGTGTGTTTGAATCTCATCACAGACAACTTTAACATTTTAGCTACTTTGCAACTACTTAGCATGTTAGCTAACCCTTCCCCTAACCTTAACTCAAACTAACATTAGTCAGCTAGCTAAGGTTAGCCACAACAAATTGGAATTCGTAATATATTATACATATGTCAAATTTGTAACAGTGTACCTTTTGCAAATTTGTAACACATCATATGATTTGTAATTCGTAACATCAATCAAATGTATTTATAAAGCCCTTTATACATCAGCAGAAGTCACAAAGTGCTTATACAGAAACCCAGCCAAAAACCCCAAAGAGCAAGCAATGTAGAACATATCATAAGACATGGATGATGACATTTACAAATTAATACATGCATACAAAATCGATAACGACACAGGGCGAGAGTCAGATGCAGATGGTTTGAGTCTCTGATATTTATTGAACAACAAGGGGCAGGCAAGAGGCAGGTCGAGGTCAGGTAAAAGTTCTTAAACCAGGTCAGAGTACAAACGGTACAGGGCGGCAGACAGGCTCGAGGTCAGGGTAGGCTGAATGGTCAGGCAGCTGGGCTTAGTGTCAAGGCAGGCAAGAGGTCAAAACCGGGAGGACTAGAAAAACAGAGACTAGGAAAAACAGGAACTCGGAAAACACGCTGGTAAGCTTGACAAGACAAGACAAACTGGCAACAAACAAACAGGAAACAAAGGAATAAATACCCTGGGAATAATGGGGAAGACAGGTGACACCTGGAGGTGGGTGGAGACAAAGACAGGTGAAACAGATCAGAGTGTGAAAAAATGTAACATATCATACTAAATTGAGTGTCTCGAATTTACGTAAATAATAATACGAAATGCTCTGATACCAGGTTGGGATGACAGAAGCATGAAATGCTGGTACACTTGTATAAATGCTGACAATTTGTTTGTTTAACATGGTGGGATCTTTTTGTGTCTGTAAAAATGTATGATGTGAGAAATCATACATTTTATGAAAACCATCATATTGAAGTAGGCAAAACTTGGAGTCACGCGATGACACAGTGTGTGTCATTGTGTGGTCCTCCCACTACAACTCGGGAAAGCATGCAGTTTATTAGGCTACAGATGAAATAAATGATGATGAACTTCACAAGGTGGTAAACGTGCAAGGTGATGAGCTTGGTGCTCCTTTACAATAAATATTGAGGGTCTTATTCTGGTGACATTATGATTGATGCTTGGCTGCCGTTTGACAAATAATATCGCTATTATCCATAATAATCTCATAATGTTCGTAGCCTACCTGCACTCTATCCGCAAGCTGTTGGCTAGAGCACACGTGCCAAGACCAGAGTGGGCACAGTTGGTATTTAACGCAACAGTTTGTGTGACAAAATCATCAGTAGATTTGAAAATGGGATGGAAACACATTACAACTTGTATTTTAAATTCGGTACATGGGAATTAACCGCAAAAGTTCATTTTATGTGCACTATACTTTGCACACCTACTTTTTTTCCCCATCAAGCCTGTCATGACATGTTTTATCCAACATCATAAAAAGGTTGAATGGAAACCTGGTTTGTGATTGGTAAAAGTGTAGGAGGATAAATACCCCATTCGATTGATAGTGTCACAGAACAGCACAGTTTAATTTCTGGATAAATTAAAGTGTTTCTCAGTGTGTTTCAGAGGCAGCATTTAGGCCTACACAGTCTTTTGACCAATCAGATCAGCTCTGAAAAATATCTGATATGAAAAGTTACATTCTTGGTAAAAATATCAGAATTGTGCTGCCTGTGTAAATGAACGCACCCAAAGTATATCAGACTGCACCATGGCAGGGAGCTGGAAAATTATTACACAATTTTCTAGCTCCATGCCATGGTAAAGTCTGAGATAAAAAATGTCAAATTTGATAAAGAAAATGTCACATTTTATTTATTAATACAAACTTCCTCCTGAATAGACAGAACAAAAATATAAACGCAACATGTAAAGTGTAGGTCCCATGTTTCATGAGCTGAAATAAAAGATCCCAGAAATGTTCTATATGCACACAAATATTATTTCTCTCAAATTTGTTTACATCTCTGTTAGTGAGCAAGATAATCCATCCACCTGACAGGTATGGCATATCAAGAAGCTAATTAAACAGCATGATCATTACACAGGTGCACCATGTGTTGGGGACAATTAAAGGCCACTGTAAAATGTGCAGTTTTGTCACACAACACAATGCACAGATGTCTCAAGTTGAAGGCGCTATTTCGCTCAGGACAGGTTATAGCTAAGACTTAAACAATATTTTGTTTTGTCTCATTTATTGATATAGCCTTTGAGTGATAGGGTTGACGCCTCCCTTGACAAAAAAAAGGTTTAAAAAAATGTACCAATCAGCGTTGAGCTAAACTGAGCGAGCTCAACTGTGAATGGCCCTGGCGCACCCAAAGAAAATTGTCAAGGAAAGCCAGCTTGAATTTTGAAGTCACTCCTATCAAATCCCATTGAGAGCATATGTCATTGACAGATAGGGATTTGGACTTCTGGTTTTACTTAATTCTCCATACTGGCCAATGATTTTTATGATTTATTCATACATTGATGTAGAAGGCTAATGTTAACTAGCTAACGTTTCCCATGAATGTAAGTTAGGCTTCCAAGCAAGCATTTTAACCAGTTAGGCTAGGACAACCAAAAATAAAAGCTTCTACTGTATGAAAGAGTGATAGACCGTTTCGACAACATGAAAGAGAGAAGGATGGCATTGGCGTTTCTCTACAAGTAGGGTGACGCCTCGATCACACCGACAGCATTGTTGTATTTTGGTACACCAAAAGTACATTCATTTCTAATGGTACGCAGCGTTTGCCTAGCAGCATTGCGTTGCAGAGGCAGTTGCAGTGCATTCTGTGTGGTGCATACGTTGGATTTATCGAACGTATGCGTCAAACTGTATGCATAGACGGCTTGACAGAAATGGTAGCAGATGGTAAATGTTGAACTTTTGTTGCACACATATCCAGATGATGCTGCTTACCATTTTGTGAAATGACGCTGTCGGTGTGATCAAGGCGTGACACGTGATCTAAACTACCTCGCCAGACTAGTGCAACGGATGGGTTGAGTTGCACATAGTTTAGGACTAAGTGGAATGGTCCCAAACAACTAAACTGTACTCACCTGTCAAACAACTAAACTGTAATTACCTGGCATGCTATAAATCCTGAATGAAATGCAGCCTACACCTCTAGCCCACGGATAAAATCACTGCACCCTGCACACACACACCCATCATTTGAATTTGTTGGAAGCAGCATGAGAGAAGATAGCTCTCAAAGTTAATCTGATTTTGTGGAAGATAAAAAAAAGGAGCAAGTTTAAGGTAAGAATAATCAAAAAGCCTTTATTGCAGACAAATTATGATGATTTTTCATTTGCCCCTCCTTGGATTAGGCAAAAGATATCAGAACTCAAGTAGGCATGGTCTAAATTGGCATTTTCCTGGATTAAAATGTTATCTTTGAATAATTTTATTAAGCCTATAGGCATGGGGCTATATATTTCAATGGCAGACCAGTGTGTATTCGATGGTCATGAAATCACCTTTGTTGACTAAACCAGAACAAAGGTGAGTTTACCCCTTAATTTGTGAGCATGTGAAATAAAACCTTCATTAGGCTATTATGCAGCACTGTGTAATTACAATGCAAGGCTTCAGGAAATATGTACTTGTAAAAGGTTGTACTGATTATAATGAGCTAATGCTATAATGCCTATACATTTTCAGCTGTTTTATTAAGACCTATGCATCTATTCTACATGACAAGCTATTATTCGTTTATTATTGATCTCTTCACAGGTGTTGAGGATTCTGTGACACCCAACAGATACCCTGCTACCCCCAGAATGATTATCTTCAGGCATAGAAAAGGCCGTCTTATCACCGTTCTACTCATCATTATCTTTGTGTTACATACTGGACAGCTATTCTCCAAGTCACTTGTTGATTTGGCAAAAATTGCCCTTCGGCTGCTGGGCAGGAAAATCTTTCCAAGTCATTGTGCATGTATCAAATGTATGACTCAGCCGGATGATGACCTCTGGTTTCAGAAGCGCTTCATCAGGTCTATCAAACCATTTCTGACTAGAGAGAACAAGAAACTTAATGAAGATACCAGAGCATGGTGGCAGGTAATTATTATATATTTTTAGATCAACTGTTCTTTAAAATGATACCTTACCACAATGGCAGAATAAACAGAATTGGACAAATAAAAGCATTGTCAGCGCACGTACATAGAAGGGTACCTTGGGGGAAAACACCCCCTTAACCTTTTCCCCTGTGAGTTCCAAATATCTCTAACTGTCGCCCCAGCGCCAGTTGTTTTATGCATGTGATGTCAGAATGCACTCACTGTTCCAAAATGTGATTATTACGTAACAGGACAGATAACACGCACTGCCTGCTAATTATCTATAGGCTGTGTTTCAACTTGTCAATTTCAAATAATTTTCTAACAACTTTTCTTTTCTAACAAACAGAATTGAGGTGTGTTCCGCCTCATTAATTCACATAGAAGTATCCCATTTCAGTGTTGCGGACAATTTCTTTTTGAGGTTTTATGGAGCTGGACAAACTTCTCTCTTTGAGGAGAGCCCAAGCACTTCCACAGTATTTCTGCAGATCAAGTATGCAGACATTTGCGCAGTCTTGCACAAACTGGCACATTTTCTGGCCGGCGCTCGCATTGCCTTCTTTGTGGTTTTCCTTACAAATAACGTTCTACATGTGTAAGTGCCTTATTTTCTGTATATCATGTTGTCGTTTCTACTGTAGCATACAGCATGTATGTATGTATGTATGTATGTATGTATGTATGTATGTATATCACAAAAGTGAGTACACCCCTCACATTTTTGTAAATATTTGAGTATATCTTTTCATGTGATAACACTGAAGAAATGACACTTTGCTACAATGTAAAGTAGTGAGTGTATAGCTTGTATAACAGTGTACATTTGCTGTCCCCTCAAAATAGCTCGACACACAGCCATTAATGTCTAAACCGCTGGCAACAAAAGTGAGTACACCCCTAAGTGAAAATGTCCAAATTGGGCCCAATTAGCCATTTTCCCTCCCCGGTGTCATGTGACTTGTTAGTGTTACAAGGTCTCAGGTGTGAATGGGTAGCAGGTGTGTTAAATTTGGTGTCATCGCTCTCACACTCCCTCATACTGACTGGTCACTGGAAGTTCAACATGGCACCTCATGGCAAAGAACTCTGAGGATCTGAAAAAAAGAATTTTTGCTCTACATAAAGATGGCCTGGGCTATAAGAAGATTGCCAAGACCCTGAAACTGAGCTGCAGCACGGTGGCCAAGACCATACAGCGGTTTAACTGGACAGGTTCCACTCAGAACAGGCCTCGCCATGGTCGACCAAAGAAGTTGAGTGCACGTGCTCAGCGTCATATCCAGAGGTTCTCTTTGGGAAATAGACGTATGAGTGCTGCCTGCATTGCTGCACAGGTTGAAGGGGTGGGGGGTCAGCCTGTCAGTGCTCAGACCATACGCCGTATACTGCATCAAATTGGTCTGCATGGCTGTCGTCCCAGAAGGAAGCCTCTTCTAAACATGATGCACAAGAAAGCCTGCAAACAGTTTGCTGAAGACAAGCAGACTAAGGACATGGATTACTGGAACCATGTCCTGTGGTCTGATGAGACCAAGATAAACTTATTTGGTTCAGATGGTGTCAAGCGTGTGTGGCGGCAACCAGGTGAGGAGTACAAAGACAAGTGTGTCTTGCCTACAGTCAAGCATGGTGGTGGGAGTGTCATGGTCTGGGGCTGCATGAGTGCTGCCGGCACTGGGGAGCTACAGTTCATTGAGGGAAACATGAATGCCAACATGTACTGTGACATACTGAAGCAGAGCATGATCCCCTCCTTTCGGAGACTGGGCCGCAGAGCAGTATTCCAACATGATAACGACCCCAAACTCACCTCCAAGACGACCACTGCCTTGCTAAAGAAGCTGAGGGTAAAGGTGATGGACTGGCCAAACATGTCTCCAGACCTAAACCCTATTGAACATCTGTGGGTCATCCTCAAACGGAAGGTGGAGGAGTGCAAGGTCTCTAACATCCACCAGCTCCATGATGTCGTCATGGAGGAGTGGAAGAGGACTCCAGTGGCAACCTGTGAAGCTCTGGTGAACTCCATGCCCAAGAGGGTTAAGGCAGTGCTGGAAAATGATGGTGGCCACACAAACTATTGACACTTTGGGCCCAATTTGGACATTTTCACTTAGGGGTGTACTCACTTTTGTTGCTAGCGATTTAGACATTAATGGCTGTGTGTTGAGTTATTTTGAGGGGACAGCAAATTTACACTGTTATACGAGCTGTACACTCACTACTTTACATTGTAGCAAAGTGTCATTTCTTCAGTGTTGTCACATGAAAAGATATACTCAAATATTTACAAAAATGTGAGGGGTGTACTCACTTTTGTGATATTATGTATGTATGTATGTATGTATGTATGTATGTATGTATGTATGTATGTATGTATGTATGTATGTATGTATGTATGTAGGGAGCAGAATATATTTACAGTTTTATTCACATTTAAGTACTGGTGACAAATAATGCATTCCAATTATTGCATAGATTGTAATGGACACCTATGATGTGTGTAAAATACTTGTACTAAAGGTTGTACTGACTATAATGAGCTAATGCTATAATGCTTTGGCTCCATGTTTGTTGACATTATACAATGCATTCTGTCAGACCAAAGATGTTATAATGAGGTGAAGGAATGATTCACTCATCTTTTGAGTAAACTTCCAGAAGCGAATGAAGGGAAGTGAATGATACTAGATGACACCCCCCCTTCAACATGCATATTGCAAACAGAACAAACTCATCTTGTCTCCTCTTATTATCATTGGTTGATGCAAAAAAACAAACATGGCGGCACGCATAAACTACACATCGTCGGATTACTTTCGATTTCTAGAAAGTGTTTTACTCAATTATTTAGATCAATGGTGAGCTCGCCCGTGATGTGACGAATTATAAATAGTAATTGCTATTAGCTCATTCATATTGTGGTTTCTGTGTTACGTCAATCTTTCCTCAGTTAGTGCTAGAACTAATGTAGCCTACAATTTCCAGTTTGGAAGATTGTGCGGGGACTTGCTTCCATTCAGCCACAACAGCATTAGTAAGGTCAGGAACCGGTGTTAGGCAATTAGGCCTGGCTCGCAGTCAGCGTTCCAATTCATCCCAAAGGTGTTCGATGGGGTTGAGGTCAGGGCTATGTGCAGGCCAGTCAAGTTCTTCCACGCCAATCTTGACAAACCATTTCTGTATGTACCTCACGTTGTGCATGTGGGCATTGTCATGCTGAAACAGGAAAGGGCCTTACCCAAACTGTTGCCACAAACTTGGAAGCACAGAATTGTCTAGAATGTCATTGTAGGCTGTAGTGTTAAGATTTCCCTTCACTGGAAGTAAGAGGCCTGAACCATGAAAAACAGCCTCAGCCCATTATTCCTCCGCCACCAAACTTTACAGTTGGCACTATGAAGTCGTGCAGGTAGCATGCTGGCATCCGCCAAACCCAGATTCGTCAGTCGGACTGCCAGGTGGTGATCCATGATTCCTCACTCCAGAGAACGCGTTTCCACTACTCCAGAGACCAATGGCGGCGAGCTTTACACTAATTCAGCCGACGCTTGGCATTGTGCATGTGGATCTTAGGCTTGTGTGCAGCTGCTCGGCCAAGGAAACACAATTCATGAAGCTCCCGACGGACAGTTCTTGTGCTGACATTTCTTCCAAAGAAAGTTTGGAACTCGGTAGTGAGTGTTGCAACCAAGGACAGAAGATTTTTATGTGCAACATGCTTCAGCAATCAGCGGTCCCATTCTGTGAGCTCGGCCTACCACTTTGCGGCTGAGCCGTTGTTGCTCCTAGACATTTCCACTTCAAAATAACAGCACTTACAGTTGACCGAGGCAGTTCTAGCAGGGCAGAAATTTGACGAACTGATTTGACGAACTGACCCTATGACAAGGCCACGTTGAAATTCCTTGAGCTCTTCAGTAAGGCCATTCTACTGCCACTGTTTGTCTATGGATATTGCATGGCTGTGTACTTGACTTTATACACCTGTCAACAACGGGTGTGGCGAAATAGCCAAATCCACTAATTTGAAGGAGTGTCCACACATACAGTGCATTCGGGAAAAATGAAAACAGGTGCATCCTGTTTCCAATAATCATCCTTGAGATGTTTCTACAACTTGATTGGAGTCCACCTGTGGAAAATGCAAATGATTGGACATGATTTGAAAAGGCACAAACCTGTCTATATAAGGTACCACAGTTTACAGTGCATGTCAGGGGCAAAACCAAGCCATGAGGTCGAAGGAATTGTCCGTAGAGCTCCGAGACAGGATTGTGTTAATGTACAGATCTGGGGAAGGGAACCACAACATTTCTGCAGCATTGAAGGTCCCCAAGAACACAGTGGCCTCCATCGTTCTTAAATGGAAGAAGTTCAGAACCACCAAGACTCTTCCTAGAGCTGGCCGCCTGGCAAAATTTCGCAATCAGGGGAGAAGGGCCTTGGTCAGGGAGGTGACTAAGAACCCGATGGTCACTCTGTGGAGTTCCTCTGTGGAGATGGGAGAACCTTCCAGAAGGACAACCATCTCTGCAGCACTCCAACAATCAGGCCTTTATGGTAGAGTGGCCAGACGGAAGCCACTCATCAGTAAAAGGCACATGACAGCCTGCTTTGAGTTTGCCAAATGGCACCTAAAGGACTCTCAGACCATGAGAAACATGATTCTCTGGTCTGATGAAACTAAGATTAAACTCTGTTGCATGAATGCCAGTCATCACATCTGGAGGAAACCTGGCACCATCCCTATGGTGAAGCATGGTGGAGGCAGCATCATGCTGTGGGGATGGTTTTCAGTGGCAGGGACTGGGAGACTATTCAAGATCGAGGGAAAGATGAACAGAGCAAAGTACAGAGAGATCCTTGATGAAAACCTGCTCCAGAACATTAAGGACCTCAGACTGGGGCGAAGGTTCACCTTTCAACAGGACAACGGCCATAAGCACACAGCCAAGACAACGCAGGAGTGGCTTTGCACACTCTTGGCATTCTCTCAATCAGCTTTATGAGGTAGTCACCTGGAATAATTTGAATTAACAGGTGTGCTTTGTTAAAAGTTAACAAAGAGTTGTGTGAGTTGTGACAAGGTAGGGGGGTCAGTTGTGCTTAATCAGTTGTGTTGTGACAAGGTAGGGGGGTATACAGAAGATAGCTCTATTTGGTAAAAGACCAAGTCCATATTATGGCAAGAAGAGAAACAGTCCATCATTACTTTAAGACATGAAGGTCAGTCAATCTGGAAAAATTCAAGAACTTTGAAGTTTCTTCAAGTACAGTTGCAAAAACCATCAAGAGCTATGATTAAACTGGCTCTCATGAGGACCGCCACAGGAATGGAAGACCCAGAGTTACCTCTGCTGCAGAGGATATGTTCATTGGAGTTACCAGCCTCATATTGCAGCCCAAATAAATGCTTCAGAGTTCAAGTAACAGACACATCTCAACATCAACTGTTCAGAGGAGACCCTGTGAATGAGGCAAATTGCTGCAAGGAAACCGCTACTAAAGGACACCAAGAAGAAGAGACTTGCTTGGGCCAAGAAACATGAGCAATGGACATTAGACCGGTGGAAATTTGTCCTTTGGTCTAGAGTCCAAATCTGAGATTTTTGGTTCCAACCACCATGTCTTTGTGAGATGCGGTGTGGGTGAACGGATGATGACTGCATGTGTGGTTCCCACCTTAAAGCATGGAGGAGGTGGTGTTATGGTGTGGGTGTGCTTTGCTTGTGACACTGATTTATTTAGAATTCAAGGCACAGTTAACAAGCATGGCTACCACAGCATTCTGCAGTGATACGCCATCCCATCTGGTTTGGGCTTAGTGGGACTATAATTTGTTTTTCAACAGGACAATGATCCAACACACCTCCAGGCTGTGTAAGGGCTATTTGACCAAGAAGGAGAGTAATGGAGTCATGCATCAGATGACCTGGCCTCCACAACCCCCCCAACCTCAACCAAATTGAGATGGTTTGGGATGAGTTGGACCGCAGAGTGAAGGAAAAGCAGCCAACAAGAGCTCAGCATATGTGGGAACTCCTTCAAGACTGTTGGAAAAGCATTACAGGTGAAGCTGGTTGAGAGAATGCCAAGAGTGTGCAATGCTGTCATCAAGGCAAAGGGTAGCTATTTGAAGAATCTCAAATATAAAAACATTTTGATTTGTTTAACACTTTTTTGGTTACTGCATGATTCCATATGTGTTATTTCATAGTTTTGACACTGTATAATAATAGTGACAGTGTAGAAATTAGTAAAAATAAATGAAAACCCTTGAATGAGTAGGTGTTCTAAAAATGTTGACCGGTAGTGTCCATATATATACACACACACACGTGTGTGTGTGTGTGTGTGTATAGCAAGACTAGTGGCATCCAGGGAAAGTGTTACATTTTTGGGGGTGACAGAGTGGTTTCTGTGAAAATGACTGGAGGGGGTTGTTTAACCCCAAGACACCCTAACCTACATACACAGACCTACAAAGCAACAATATATACTATCCCATGTCATAAAAAAAACTTAAACAAATTGGAAAAGTGACCTGTGGCAGGTAATTTATTATTAAAAACTTCATTACAGTATCCTACCCCATCTCTAAAAAACAACTGGTCAACTGTGCAGAAACAGTAGTGTCCTTTGTAGATTAGCCTATTAACGTTCCTGTTGGTCAATGAATGCGCCAAACTACCACTATACTGTAGCGAATGGCGGGGCAGCGAAGCAAACCCAGGTCGCTGATGTGAAAGACAAACACACATATACTCATCGCACCAATAGGGTTAACCCAGTTGTAACGTGGCTCATATAGTGTGGATCACGACAATACATTCAAATGTCAAAACATGTTTATTGTTTTCTAAAGTTAAGAACCTCCAATAGCTTAATGTAGTCGAATGATTTTATGTGTATTTTCATATTGACGTGTTCATATGTGGGAGTTTCTTTCAGAATGAACTCTTATTGGATGTTTTAGGCGGCAGTTTAAAAACACGGTCACTGACAACTGTTTGCTATTGTCATCAACAATAGCAACAACAGTGTAAAGAGCAGGTGGCTGGATTCAATATGTATGGATTTTATTGATGTATTACGTTTCTTTGGACAGAGACAATGTTGAACAAAAACAGTCTCATTATCCTGATCCGTTGCACCAGATTTAGCCAACAGCTCATTTCCATTTGCAGTCCCTGGGCAGGTGAAAACGTAAACATGAAACCATGAAATACAATGAGATATCACTTCAGTGTGAGGGTTTTCTCTGATGTTATGGTGTGTGATTTGCACGGTGCTGTTTTTGGTGTCTATCTGTTGTGTTTTATGTAGGCTATTGGCTGGTGGAATCAAATAAAGTACTATCTTACCTTATCCCCAGAAATTGCAGAATGACAGTAGCACAGCCACCTTCGGAGAGGTGGTGGAGAAGTTGTTCCAGGTCATCCCTGATGATGACCTCTACATGGACGCAGGCCCTGAGCGCTGTAGGACCTGTGCTGTGGTAGGGAACTCTGGGAACCTCAAGGGCTCCCACTACGGAGCCCTCATCGACTCCAATGATGTCATCATAAGGTATAGTCCAACAAAGGGTGTTGATAGACTTTCCACAAAGCCTGTTTCAGCATGGGCAGTGCCATTGAGGACTCAGCAGGAGGGATTCGCTATCCTTCCTACCTCCAAATGTGTACTTGTTCACTTCCCTTTAATGATTTGAAAGGAAATGACTATATAAGAAATATGGTGGAAACTCCCACTAGCCCATGCCTCCACCAATCCAATGCTTTTGGATGTGTGAGAAGTAGTGAACAAGTGCACACTCCAGGAAAAAAGAGCAAACATTCTATAGTTGGAGGTGTCAATAAACCACCAACCTTGGCTTTATGCCTGTTCAGACCGCACACTCCAGGTAGCAGTAAGCACCATTTCAGTTTGTTTCGTGACTGCCAATAAACCATTAGAAGTAGAATAAGAAGAAATCAACTACTTTAAAATAGAGATAGCCCTCAAAGGCGCCACCAATGCTGTCACTATGTGTTTTGAATTCAAGTGCTTTGAAATATTGTTGTCATGATATGGGTCACTGCTTATCTTTTTACTGCGTTATCCAGAATGAACAAGGCTCCTACCTCTGGCTATGAGGAGGATGTAGGAAGCCGGACCACGCATAAAGTCATGTACCCAGAGAGTGCTATAGATCTGGACAACACCACCAGGTTCCTGCTGATCCCTTTCAAGACTCTGGACCTTCAGTGGCTACCCGGCGCCATCACCAATGGATCTAACATCATTTAGTGAGTAATCACTTATTATAGATTCTCTTTTGATTAGTCTAGCAGTTTGTTACACCATGCATTTTAATAAGATTACATAGCACCTCCGGATGAAATCAGTCTTATTTTATTCAACAGCTCATATTTACCTCTTAGACCAAAGATAAAGGCCAACAAAGATTTGGTGAGTACCTTGTTGATCATGATGTATTTAATGTTATTATTATAAACTAGTGGCCTTGTGGTTAGTGTCCGCCCTGAGATTGGAGATTGGAAGTTCAATCGCCGGCAGAGTCACACCGAAGACAAAAAAAATGGGACCCAGTGCGTCTCTGCTTGGCACTCAACTTTAAGGAGATAGATTGATGATAAGGCCCTCTGATAGACTAGCATCATGTCAAGGGGTGATACTTGTACATCAAGCTGCCTCACCTTACAGAAACAGGATATAGGCTCCTGTTCCTATAGCCATTCCAGTGCCAGCCTACTTACTTTACTACAAAACATCTACAGAGTCAATGATATCTAATGAATTATATTTTTATATTTTGGACACTATGATACACTTGTAATGCTTGTAATTGAGGATCTGTGTTAGGTATGGGCAGAGCCATCTACTACGATAAATAACTATACATATATAAATACATTTAAATAAATTAAATATGGTTCTTGGTATGGGTGGTTTCTTAACAAAAGGCAGTGAGGTCAGAAATTATTTGGATTGGTATTTGCCTCAAGGCAAATGTGTCATTAAGAGTCATGACCTGGCTCATAGTTTGAGACTGCATCAGAATGGAAGTGTACTAACAGTGCATCATGCCTTCTATTCTCTGACAATTTCAAATCTAACAGCGTAAGTTCTCAAATTTGATGTATCACAAGTCATCGTTCCTCTTTTTCTAATTGAATCACATTGATATATACATGTTATGTATAATATCTTCCACACAGGTCTTGGTTCTTAATCCTGCATTTATGAAATATGTTCATGAAGTCTGGCTTGACTATCAAGGCAAATACCCCTCCACTGGATTCATGGCTTTAATATTAGCCATACATATTTGTGACGAGGTAAGACTTCTTATACATATCTACATACATGCACTGCTAGGAATGTGGATAGGAGTGTACTTTCTCAGCTCTCTACAAGACACACTGGATAATAAAGAAATTACACAATACACACCGTATACTACACACAATGGGAGTATAGAGGAACAACACTGACATCTAATGGCTTTAAGTAGGTCTGGGTGATATGGCCTAACAATTTCAAACTTATGGGTGATTCACTATATATATATATATATATATATATATATATATATATATATATATATATATATATATATATATATATATATATATATATATATATATATATATACTGCTCAAAAAAATTAAGGGAACACTTAAACAACACAATGTAACTCCAAGTCAATTACACTTCTGTGAAATCAAACTGTCCACTTAGGAAGCAACACTGATTGACAATACATTTCACATGCTGTTGTGCAAATGGAATAGACAAAATGTGGAAATTATAGGCAATTAGCAAGACACCCCCAAAAAAGGAGTGATTCTGCAGGTGGTGACCACAGACCACTTCTCAGTTCCTATGCTTCCTGGCTGATGTTTTGGTCACTTTTGAATGCTGGCGGTGCTCTCACTCTAGTGGTAGCATGAGACGGAGTCTACAACCCACACAAGTGGCTCAGGTAGTGCAGTTCATCCAGGATGGCACATCAATGCGAGCTGTGGCAAAAAGGTTTGCTGTGTCTGTCAGCGTAGGGTCCAGAGCATGGCGGCGCTACCAGGAGACAGGCCAGTACATCAGGAGACGTGGAGGAGGCCGTAGGAGGGCAACAACCCAGCAGCAAGACCGCTACCTCCGCCTTTGTGCCACCCTTTGCATTGATGACAGCAATGCACACTCTTGGGATTCTTTTAACCAGCTTCATGAGGTAGTCACCCAGAACGCATTTTAATTAACAGGTGTGCCTTGTTAAAAGTTAATTTGTGAAATTTCTATCCTTCTTAATGCGTTTGAGCCAATCAGTTGTGTTGTGACATGGTAGGGTTGATATTCAGAAGATAGCCTTATTTGGTAAAACACCAAGTCCATATTATGTCAAGGACAGCTGAAATAAGCAAAGAGAAATGACAGTCCATCATTACTTTAAGATATGAAGGTAAGTCAATCCGGAAAATGCCAAGAACTTTGAAAGTTTCTTCAAGTGCAGTC
This sequence comes from Salvelinus fontinalis, assembly GCF_029448725.1. Lineage (NCBI taxonomy): Eukaryota > Metazoa > Chordata > Actinopteri > Salmoniformes > Salmonidae > Salvelinus > Salvelinus fontinalis. Next base: position 20,207,403 of record NC_074686.1, read on the forward strand.
GCAAACACCATCAAGAGCTATGATTAAACTCGCTCTCATGAAGACCGCCACAGGAAAGGAAGACGCAGAGTTACCTCTGCTGCAGAGGATAAGTTCATTGGAGTTGCAAGCCTCAGATTGCAGCCAAAATAAATGCTTCACAGAGTTCAAGTAACAGACACATCTCAACATCAACTGTTCAGAGGAGATTGACATGAATCATGCCTTCATGATCAAATTGCTGCAAAGAAACCACTACAAAATAACACTAATAAGAAGAAGAGACTTGCTTGGGCCAAGAAACACGAGCAATGGACATTAGACCGGTGGAAATCTGTCCTTTGGTATGATGAGTCCAAATTTGAGATTTTTGGTTCCAACCTGCATGTCTTTATGAGACACAGAGTAGGTGAACGGATTATCTCCACATGTGTGGTTCCCACCATGAAGCATGGAGGAGGTGTGAGGATGTGGGGGTGCTTTGCTGGTGACATTGTCAGTGATTTATTTAGAATTCAAGGCACACATAACCAGCATGGCTACCACAGCATTCTGCAGCGATACACCATCCCATCTGGTTTGGGCTTTGTGGGACTATCATTTGTTTTTCAACAGGACAATGACCCTAAACACACCTCCAGACTGCGTAAGAGCTATTTGACCAAGAAGGAGAGTGATGGAGTGCTGTTTCAGATGACCTGGCCTCCACAATCACCCGACCTCAACTCAATTGAGATGGTTTGGGGTGAGTTGGACCAAAGAGTGAAGAAAAAGCAGTCAACAAGTGCTCAGCATATGTGGGAACTCCTTCAAGAATGCTAGAAAAGCATTCAAGGTGACTACCTCATGAAGCTGGTTGCGAGAATGCCAAGAGTGTGCAAAGTTTTTTTCTTTTTTTTCTTCTTTAAATAAGCTACTTTGTACAATTAAATGTAAAATACACTGCATTTCAAACAAACAGCAATACAACTAATGAATTCAGGGCTTGTGAAATTATACCTAGGCTAAATATAAGCCTTCCATAACATGAGACCCACTAATCATTTAATTATTTCATGAAAATAGTTTAACCATTTTTTTCTATCTTGCTTTCAAGACTGTCTATCAAAATGCCCTTTATGTTTCAAATTTAAATCAGAACCATGCATACTGCACATTCACTAATAATGACAAACTTCTTGTAGCAGGCATTATAGAAAATGAAGACAGGTCTCATAAACAATCTCCCAACCACAAGCCCACGTGCTAGTTGTAGCCAGCTTATCTTGATATTTAAAGTGGAACTGACAGTGGTAACTACTTTGCAGATTGAAACAAACAATCATAGTCAAATATACAATTCCCAATTTATACTAGAAAACCAACTTTTAAAAATCCCATGACGCAGAGTAAGACATTGTTGGCAGTTCAATGCATGACTAATATAATTCACCAATAAATGCTTCACTAGTCCAACAAATATTATATCTGGTTGTAAATTACAGCTGGCCAGGTACATTGTTTGCATCCTCCATTCATATGCACTGTTTCAGTTTCAATGACTCAATATTTTGGACAAAACGGACTAATGTCACTAAGGCTGGGAATGTCAATACAATCAAACTAGCTAGGGCAATGATCACAAGTCAGTCATAACGTGTCAGATACTGTATGCTAGTTTATCTATTTATTTAACACGCTAAAAACACTGAGTATAACGTTACCTAGCTAGCTGCTGGGAAGATGTTGTCATTGGAAGAGTTGGTGAAAGGCCGACTTTTCCCCCCATATCGTTTTTCTGTGGCTACAGCTAGAGATGCAGGTGTTTTTTGGTTAGCTAGCAAGAAATGTAAATCACTTCGCTTGCTATGCTGAAATTGAACGACTGTTACAGTTAATCGAATGTATTTGGCATCGATCGAATGGGCAGGCAGGCAAATGTCCATTCCGTTGTCAAAACGTGGGTTGGGACACGCATGCATTGGGCGAGCAGGCGCCTATTCTCCATCGTTTATCAGTTTGACCGCCAACTACAAGCTGAAAAACGTTCAGTTTATCTACCGTTTCCACGTTAGATTTGAGCTCATCTCGCTCTGGCTAACAGTTGTTGATCTTGATGATGTGCATAGGCAACTGAGAGAGCCTACCTGTTCATGGTTGCTTGATCAATAGGACTGTACATTTCCCAGATGTAAGACTCCCGTGGTATTTACATATTTGCACAAATCCATTCAGGTGTATTTTGTGGCTTTTGGTGAATGCTTTATATTGCGCTAAAGTCCTGCTGTTGCTAATGCATGTAAACACATTCCAGTTCAAAGTAAATCATGGCAGGCCGATGTGGCACATGGCTTATTTGCATGTAGGCCTACTGTAGCTCTGATTTGCTATAGCGTATGGGTCTGTGTAAGACTCCAGTGTTGAACAAGATGTTTTTATTAAAGGTTTTATTTGCTGCAGTGTGTATTAATTGTCCAAACGCATGGCCGTTTTCCCACTGTAATTGCTAAAGAATTTTCACAAATGCCTTACTCTACCTCATTCTCAAACATTCTATGAATGTATGAAATGTAAAAATGAGCACATCGAAGTGTTCGCTTGTCAGAAAATGTCAAACAGAAAGTGTATATGTAATACTTTAGCTTCCGTCCCTCTCCTCGCCCCTACCTGGGACCCCCTTCGCACATCAACAGCCACCCACGAAGCATCGTTACCCATTGCTCTAGAAAAGCCGCGGCAGTGGCTTGCATCCACGACAGTGCGTGTGCTTGGCCGGTGAGCGCGTTCCTGTAAGACGTAGAGTCGCAAGCTAGCGCGAGGACGCGCTCTTTGAAAGGAGAGAGTATTGTAACGACCCTGGGGTTATAAGCGCGGAAATCGACTCTGCAGCACGAGCATGCTTTAGCGGGATAGTCAATAGCGCGCCGGACTTCGGGCTAGAATATATGCACAAAAAGCTTATTTCTCTCAAATGTTGTGCACAAATGTGTTTACATCCCTGTTAGTGACCATTTATCCTTTGCCAAAATAATCTATCCACCTGACAGGTGTGGCATATCAAGAAGCTGATTAAACAGCATGATCATTACACAGATTCACCTTGTGCTGTGGACAATAAAAGGCCACCAAAATGTGCAATTATTGGACACAACACAATGCCAGAGATGTCTCAAGTTGAGGGAGCATGCAATTGGCATGCTGACTGCAGGAATGCCCACCAGAGCTGTTGCCAGAGAATGTAATGTTAATTTCTCTACCATAAGCCGCCTCCAACATTGTTTTTGAAAATTTGACGGTAAGTCCAACCGGGCTCACAACCACTGACCACGTGTAACCACACCAGCCCATGACCTCCACATCAGGCTTACTCACCTGCAGGATTGTCTAAGACCAGCCACCCGAACAGCCGATGAAACTGTGGATCTGCACAACTGAAGAATTTCTGCACAAACTGTCACAAACCGTTTCAAGGAAGCTCATCTGCGTGCTCGTCGTCCTCACCGGGGTCTTGACCTGACCACAGTTCCACGCCATTTACAACTTCAATGGGCAAATACTCACCTTCGATGGCCACTGGCATGCTGGAGAAGTGTGCTCTTCATGGAGGAATTCTGGTTTCAACTCTACCGGGCAGATGGCAGTATGGCATCGTGTGGGTGAGCAGTTTGAGATATAAATGTTGTGAACAGAGTGCCTCATAGTAGTGGTTGGGTTATGGTATCAGCTACGGACAACGAACACAATTGCATTGTGAATGCACAGAGATACCGAGACGAGATCCTGAGGCCCATTGTTGTGCCATTCATCCGTCACCATCACCTCATGTTTCAGCATGATAATGCACGCCCACATGTCGCAAGGATCTGTACAGAATTACTGGAAGCTGAAAATGTCCCAGTTCTTCCAAGGCCTGCATACTCACCAAAAATGTCACCCAATGAGCATTTTTGGGATGCTCCGGATCGACCTATACAACAGCGTGTTCCAGTTCCCATCCATATCCAGCAACTTCGCACAGCCATTTTTTGTATTTAATTTTTTGTATTTCACCTTTATTTAACCAGGTAGGCCAGTTGAAAACAAGTTCTCATTTACAACTGCGACCTGGTTAAGATAAAGCATAGCAGTGTGACAAAAAACAGAGTTACACATGGGATAAACAAAAGTACAGTCAATAACAATAGAAAAATCAATATACAGTGTGTGCAAATGGAGTAAGGAGGTAAGGCAATAAATGGGCCGTAGTAGCAAAGTAATTACAATTGAGTAAATTAACACTGGAGTGATAAATGTGCAGATGATGATGTGCAAGTAGAAATACTGGTGTGCAAAAAGTAAATACAACAATATAGGGATGAAGTAGGTAGTTGGATGGGCTATTTACAGATGGGCTGTGTACAGCTGCAGCGATCGGTAAGCTGCTCAAACAGCTGATGCTTAAAGTTTGAGAGGGAGATAAGTCTCCAACTTCAGCGATTTTTGCAATTCGTTCCAGTCATTGGCAGCAGAGAACTGGAAGGAAAGGCGGCCAAAGGAGGTGTTGGCTTTGGGGATGACCAGTGACCTGCTGGAGTGCGTGCTACGGGTGGGTGTTGCTATGGTGACCAGTGAGCTGAGATACCTAGCAAAGACTTAGATGACCTGGAGCCAGTGGGTCTGGCAACGAATATGTAGTGAGGTCCAGCCGACGAGAGCATACAGGTCGCAGTGGTGGTTGGTATATGGGGCTTTGGTGACAAAACGGATGGAACTGCGATAGACTGCATCCAGTTTGCTGAGTAGAGTGTTGGAGGCTATTTTGTAAATGACATCGCCATAGTCAAGGATCGGTAGGATAGTCAGTTTTACAAGGGTATGTTTGGCAGCGTGAGTGAAGGAGGCTTTGTTTGCGAAATAGGAAGCCTATTCTAGATTTCATTTTGGATTGGAGATTCTTAATATGAGTCTGGAAGGAGAGTTTACAGTCTTGACACCTAGGTATTTGTAGTTGTCCACATATTCTGAGTCAGAACCGTCCAGAGTAGTGATGCTAGTCGGGCGGGCGGGTGAGGGCAGCGATCGGTTGAAGAGTATTCATTTAGTTTTACTAGCATTTAAGAGTAGTTGGAGGCCACGGAAGGAGTGTTGTATGGCATTGAAGCTCGTTTGGAGGTTTGTTAACACAGTGTCCAAAGAAGGGCCAGAAGTATACAGAATGGTGTCGTCTGGGTAGAGGTGGATCAAGGAATCACCCTCAGCAAGAGCGACATCATTGATATATACAGAGAAAAGGGTCGGCCCGAGAATTTAACCATGTGGTACCCACACAGAGACTGCCAGAGAAGAGTGTGATAACTGTGCTTAAAACATCAGACAAGCTCAGTAGCCTACATAGAGTTGATTTTATTAAAACACATAGGGTGTGTCTATATAGGGGAAAAATACAAGTTAAAACATTTTGACCAATTGATTGGTCGAAAGAACAGACAACTGTAGGTGGACCAAGATTTTTTTTTTGTCGGGGACAGCCCTAGACTGACAACATTCCACAGGCCACAATAAACAGCCTGATCAACTCAATGTGAAGGAGATGTGTCGAGCATGAGGCAAATGGTGGTCACACCAGATACTGACTGGTTTTCTGATCCACGTACATACCTTTTTTTCTGTATTCCCAGTCATGTGAAACCCATAGATTAGAGCCTAATTTATTTATTTCAAGTGACTGATTTCCTTATATGAACTGTATCTCAGTAAAATCTTTGAAATTGTTGCATTTAGATTTTTGTTTAGTGTAGAACAGTTGAATTGTTATGAACACACACTTTTTTCCATCTCCAACTGTTTGAACAGCATGCTAGTCTGTCCACTTTGTTCAGATGTTGAAATCAAGTGGCCACCTTATTTCTCAGAATGAGAACGAGTGGCCAATTACTTAGTTTTTTTATGCTCATTGCACATTTATAAAACACAGACTAGACAGCTAGTATAAAAGTCTGTGGCTAAAATGCTGCTAGCAGTACCCGTGCATGACAATGAATGTTCATTGACAGGCTACTTTCAGTTTAGTATTGTCTGCTCTTTGCTCAATTTGAGGAGTTGATACATAAAAAGAGCATCATTAGAAAGGTTAAGTTCTCCTCTAATACAGTAAAATAATGTCTCAATGTGTTTCGGTGCCCATATGACCCATTTTGATTGACCAAACAAAAAATGCAAATAGTGTTAAAAGCCGCTTGTCAGAGAGGAAGAAATGACATTTGATCTTTGTTGTGAATGGTAGGAGGGCGAGGAGCTGTGTGTGTGTGCGTAAATGTTAAAGTGCACAGTCTTGAAGGAGCGAAGGAGAAGAGACCAAAAATACACGAGAACAAGCGAACATAAATTAAATTTAAAAATCCCACTTGATTCTTGTGATACATGCATTTGGTGCTAAAACACAGTAATTAAATTGCTCAAACCTACCTATAGGTTGCATTAACAAAATATCACATTGCCATAAATACAACCTTTCATAAACCTTATTATTAAACTAACTCTACATTTAATTCCAATGCAGGTGAATGTGTATGGATTTGGTAAAGACAAAGATGGCCACTGGCACCACTACTGGGAAGCACTAACCAATAAATGGCTCAAAACTGGAATACATGATGGAAACTATGAGCGCAAGGTCGCCATGAAGCTCTCGGAAAAATTCAAACTACAGATATATTAAGTGATGTTGGTAACTCATCCAGATGATTTAATTCACAGTTGTATGCTGCAAAAATCTTTTGAAAAAAGTCATCATCAAATAGGTGTTCGCTTATTGTCTACATTGCACAGCATTTACATATTATTTTAACCTTATCCTTTTATCTGCACTACCGATTTTGGTTTTGCATGAACTTGAACCGATTGTTTCCGTTTTAACTTAAAGTAATCAGCCGTTATTAGCCATTAAATCAAATGTCTCCCTTGTAGCAAAATATTTTGAGTTGTACATGAGTGAGGGTGGTTGTGTTTTTGATGCCATGGACAACTAGTTTTATACTTTCTGAACCTTATTTGGCTACTTACTTGAATGAAAGGACTATTACTTACGTGGGAGGATTTTGTTTATACTTTTCCATTGACTGATTAAAATAATATACACAACCTGCATCAGTTAGGCTTACATGCCCTTTGGTCTGTATGGATTTATCACATCGCTGTATGACCATAAGTACAACACTGACATCTAGAGGCTAAACACTGGTATAATGTGTTACATTGTTAGACGTCACATCTCATTGCTATGAAAGATGACTTTATTCAAAATGATCACTTACATATTCATTTATACGTTTAAATGTTTTACCATCCTCATAAAACACGACTGAGTGAATGGGAAGTGACAAGGAGCTTATGGCCAGGTTGTCAGTTAATCATAACAAATAATGTCATCCAGCAACAACAGGACAAGTCACATACCAAGAAATACAAACTTTATACATTGTTGAACATAATATACTCTACAGGCATATTCACGTCTCGGGTTGGATCCCTGCTAGTTTTAAAGGTAGCAGACATCCTACTCTGGAACTTTGATATGCCTGTGGAGCAGGGCTCTCCAACCCTGTTCATGTAGCACTGCCCACCTGTAGGTTTCACTCCAACCCCAGGTGTGACTAACCTGATTTCAGTTTATTAACCACCTTATTATTAGAATCAGGTGCACTAGATTAGGGTTGGAGTAAAAACCTACTGGACAGTAGCTCTCCAGGAACCAGGTTAGAGAGCCATGTTGTAGAGTATATTATAGAAAATTTGGCCAAAATAAAAAAGTTCAATATTCATAAATTAATGTGACAAAAATTAAAATACAACTCACTACAGAGCAAGTGGTACCGATTTTTGTAGCACCAACAGATCTAAAATTATGGAGTTATAAAGGCCTGTGTAAGGCCAAAATGTCAAACATTTCAACTTCAATTAATTATTTCTCAATTACGCTTTAAAATACAAACGTAAAATATATATCAACAATCCTTCCTCCAAAGGACCAGTCTATGGATTACATTTCATTAAAATCCTGGTCTTATTCTATCCTTGTTTCCTGAGAAATCACCCTGTTATAGAGTTGAGCTAGCGCGGTGCTGGCCATAAGACTTGTGGTAGATGACAATCCTCCATCCCTAGCATGGACCTGCTGTCGTTCTTCCTGTTTGGTTGGACGTCTATCCAAGCCAGTTAAAGTAAACAGCCTTCTCCCAGCCTCTGCTGCCAACTCACAGCTGAGTGTAGGATGTTTACATTAACTGTAGTCTTAGCACTGTATAGACTGTGTATGGTGTCCTCCAGATTATGTTAGAGCTAAGGAGTGGATATTACAACTGAGATGCACAGGTTAAGAGTTTATGTAGAACAGTTGTCATAAAATGTATTTCAGCATTCCATTGAAATCAGTAGAGAAGTGTTATTCAATCTTGGTCATGGAGACCCACAGGTAGAACTGCCAGCTTCTGATTCAGAGCTGAGCACTGTGGGCTTGTCCATTAGCTATCCTACATTAGGTTTATTAGTCGTGCTGGAGTGGCAGAAAAGCATCCACATCTTGTGGGTCCCCAGGACCAGGGTTGAAGAACACTGAACTTCGGCATTGGTAAGGATGCAGACTGTGGTAGTAAGTGTCTTTAGCAGGTCAAGCAACACATGCTACTGATCTGCTTCCCAGTAGGAGATGGAGGCAGCCAGCAGCAGCAAACACCTGACTGAAAGCTCTGATGATAGAGAACAGATTCCAGTCGGGGATGTTTACAGCCCCAAACAGCCCTCATTTGGCACAAACCAGGTGGGATAACATCAGGGTGGGAAAAGTACCCAATTGTCATACTTGAGTAAATGTAAAGATAACTTAATAGAAAATGACTCAAGTAAAAGTCACCCAGTAAAATCCTACTTCAGTATAAGTTTAAAAGTATTTGGTTTTAAATATACTTAAGTATATTTTAACAATTACATTTACTTTTAATACTTAATATAAGGAATTTGAAATGATTCATACTTAAACAAACCAGACAGCACCATTTCTTGTATACTTTAAGGATCGCCAGGGGCACGCTCCAACACTTAGACGTCATTTACAAATGAAGCATGTGTTCAGTGAGTCTGCCAGATCAGAGGCAGTAGGGATGACCAAGACGTTCTCTTGATACGCGTGTGAAATAGACAATTTTCCTGTCCTGTTAAGCATTCAAAATGTAACAAGTGCTTTTGAGTGTCAGGGAAAATGTTTGGAGCAAAAAGTACATACTTTTCTTTAGGAATGTAGTGAAGTAAAAGATTCCAAAAAATATAAATAGTAAAGTACAGAATCAGATACCCCCCCAAAACCCCCAAAATACTTAAGTAGTACTTTAAAGTATTTTTACACCACTGAATAACATTCATGCATCTTATTTTACAGCTTGCACAATCAACAAAAAAATGCAGTTCACTTGCATCTTCAAAAAAGTACAAATTTAGAAAAGTATGCACTCAATACTGTAAGTCGCTCTGGACAAGAGCGTCTGCTAAATTACTCAAATGTAAAAAATCCCAATGAACAGTTACACGGCTCACAACGCAATATGTTATAAAGTATAGCCTACAAATTGGGGCCAAGCATAGCTATCCACACACGACAGAGCTCGATCTCATTTAGCAAAAAGCTTTGTTCAGAAATGGGTGTGTTTGGGGAGAGGCATTGTGGAGATGTTGAGGGTCAGAGGGGTCACCAAAGCCATTCCTTCCCAGCCCCCAGGGTTGAATCCCAAATGGCACCTTATTTCCTATATAGTGCATTACTTTGGTCAAAAGTAGTTCACTATATAGGTGATAGGGTGCCCTTTTGGAATGCACAGCACTACCCCAGAGCAGATGGGGTAGAAATGAATCCCAGCCAAGAGGCCCAGGCCACTGGTTGACCCAACAAATGGGCCTGGGTCAGGAGAGCAGTGACATTGTGCACCACCAAGAATCAACTCCTGACCCGTTGTTCTCCCAACTCAACACATTATGGACAGCTGAGAAACAGTGCTGGAAAACACTGACATGAGGCCAAGAAGGATGGCTGGAGGGAGGATGTTGCTCAAATGATAGCCAAACGGCACCCTATTCCCTATATAGTGTACTACTTTTGACCAGGGTCCATTCTGAATCACTTGAGGAACATCCTCCTTTCATCGCCCAAGCCAATCACTAGTTCTCCCTTTTTACGTTGATATACACATGACTAAGAGCACAATCATCAATATACAGTACATTGAATTAATACAATGGCATAATTGAGGACATGAAACAAATGTAATGAAGATAAAAGTGCATACATCTTTGAGATAAAGGAACGCTATCATTGATACTAATTTGCACTAACTAGCTAATAGACATCAGTATACAAGCTGGCTGGCTAGCATAGCTACAATAGCCAAGAATTAAGAGTGTCCTTCCATAAACTAGTAAGCAGTCAGACGGCACCGGTACACATGCGTTCTATGCCTGCCGATGCCCGTTGTTACCTAAAGGTGGCTAACAAGCTCAACATGAACAAGAACATACTTTTCTTTTGTTGTTGTTTGACAAGGTTCTTGAACAGCAAGCGGTCTACTTTGTGCTAGTTATCTACTTTTCTAGCTTACGTTAGTTAGCTAAAATTGCAAATGTTAGCTAGTTAAGCTATTCAGTGAATGAGGTGTCAAGTAACTATTCTCTCTTGCTACCCGAGTCTTCCTTCAACTGTATGTAAAACCACTAGCCAACAGAGTAGTTAGCTGTGTATATCACAGTGACTGTAAAGTCAGCCTTTGAAGATTAGCTAGCTAACTTTTCTGGCTAGCTACCATTAGCTAGCTAACGGGTTTCAACTGATATGACTTGACAACTCCTTACCACCAGCTTCTCCGCCTATTCCCAGACAATTAAAAGGCGGTATCCTTCACAACAAACCACTTCACTAAATGTTACTTTTGTTTCTGCAACAGTTTAAAACTCCTTTCTCCAGTTTGCTACCGTTTCACTCACTTCTATTTATTTTGACCTTTGGTTACCCGACACTGATATTGACGTCTTGTCATGGAAACAGAACTCCGCCTACTTCTTCTTCGATGAGGTTTAACGGTGGTTGGCATCCAATAAATGTTGCATTACCGTCACCTACTAGACTGGAGTACAACTCCCTTATTCTCCAAGTACCCTTGACTGCAGTGTGCAGTTCGGCCCGGCTCAATGTTGGCGGAGTCAAACGTTTTACTCAGCCCACGTTTTATTTTCTTCCATCTGAGGTTTGACTGTCACACACTAAATACAAACACACACGTTTGTGCAAGGCACACGTTGAATACAAACATATTTCCTTTTTGAAGATCGTAAGAAATATTATATAAAATGATACCAGCACATGTGCTGTAACACTTTTTGCTTCATGCTTTACTTGAGACAAGCTACTAATATTGTTGCAGTGAACAACACACTTGTTATGTATATCATGTACTGTTCAAATTGTGTTGATAAATTATTTCATTGAGCATATACAGTGCCTTGCAAAGGTATTCATCCCCCTTGGCATTTTTCCCATTTTGTTGCATTAATTAATGTAATTATTTTTTTTAGATTTCATGTAATGGACATACACAAAATAGTCCAAATTGGTCAAGTGAAAAAATATATATAACTTGTTTAAAAAAAGTCTAAAAATGGAAAAGTTGTGTATGCACATGTATTCACCCCCTTTGCTATGAAGCCCCTAAATAAGGTCTGGTGCAACCAATTACCTTCAGAAGTCACATAATTAGTTAAATAAAGTCCACCTGTGTGGAATCTAAGTGTGACATAATCTGTCACATGATCTCAGTATATATACACCTGTTCTGAAAGGCCCCAGAGTCTGCAACGCCACTAAGCAAGGGGCACCACCAAGCAATGAAGACCAAGGAGCTCTCAAAACAGGTCAGGGACAAAGTTGTGTAAAGTACAGATCAGGGTTGGGTTATAAAATATCCGTAACTTTGAACATCCCACTGAGCACCAATAAATCCATTATTAAAAAATTGGAAGAATATGGCACCACAACAAACCTGCCAAGAGAGGGCCACCCACCAAAACTCACGGACCAGGCAAGGAAGGCATTAATCAGAGGCAACAAAGAGACCAAAGGTGTCACGAATCCCGCTTCCTGAGTCTGTTTTTCCTGTGTTCTGTCCTGGAGTGTTTTTTCCGGTGTCCTGGAACGCACCCTGTCTGGTTGCCGGACGACGTAGCTGGTTGGGAGATCTCAGATTTACCGCAGCTGTTTCCATTCCGCTATCATCACCCCTCCACTTCATAAGCACTGACCTGACATCCATTCCCTGCCGGATTGTTAGCCATGAACAGTATGTTGTGCCAGTGTATCAGCCTCCAGTTTGATAGTTTGTTTTGTTGTTTTGTACGTTTTGCTTGCCTTGAACTCACCTCCGTTTTTTCTGTCTACAGTCATTCACCCGGAACACTCATCTCATCCCTACCTGGTCGTCGGTGACTTCAGTTACTTCATTGGATCTTCCTATTCAATCCCATCAACTCACCTCCGCTGCCCGCTCCATCACTTGGATTTTTCTATCACTACATTCAAACTTGTAAATAAATACTCACCTTCGTCTTACTCTCCTTGTCCTGGTCTGCTTCTGGGTTCAACTTTAGAAAACTGTGACAAAAGGTAATCCTGAAGGAGCTGCAAAGCTCCACAGTGGAGATTGGAGTATCTGTCCATAGGACCACTATAAGCTGTACACTCCACAGAGCTGGGCTTTACGGAAGTGGCCAGAAAATAAGCAAACGCGTTTGGTGTTCACCAAAAGGCATGTGGGAGACTACCCAAACATATAGAAGAAGGTACTCTGGTAAGATGAGACTAAAATTGAGCTTTTTGGCCATCAAGAAAAATGTTGTCGGCACAAACCCAACACCTCTCATCACCCCGAGAACATCATCGCCACAATGAAGCATGTTGTGGAGATGTTTGCCATTGGCAGGGACTGGGAAACTGGTCAGATTTGAAGGAATGATGGATTGAGCTAAATACAGGGACAATCTTGAGGAAAACCTGTTTCAGTCTTCCAGAGATTTGAGACTTGGATGGAGGTTCACCTTCCAGCAGGACAATGACCCTAAGCATACTGCCAAAGCAACACTCGAGGGGTTTAAAGGTAAACATTTAAATGTCTTGGAATGGCATAGTCAAAGCCCAGACCTCAATCCATTTGAGAATCTGTGGTTTGACTTAAAGATTGCTGTACACCACGCTTACAGAGACATACCCCAAGAGACTTCTAGCTGTAATTGCTGCAAAAAGTATTGAGGGGGTGAAGGGGGTGAATAGTTTTGCACGTTCAAGTTCAGTTTTTTTTGTTATTTCTTGTTTGTTTCACAAAAAAATATATTTTGCATCTTCAAAGTGGTAGGCATGTTGTGTAAATCAAATGATACAACCCCCCCCCCCCAACCAAATCTATTTTAATTCCAGGTTGTAAGGCAACAAAATAGGAAAAATGCCAAGGGGGATGAATACCTTCGCAAGCCACTAGATATACAGTTACTATCTATCCTGATTTATAAAGCCATTTACTTTCCTCATGAGAATAGAGACAGACTATACCATATAGACACAGTGACAAGCTGAATGTGCTTTGTACATTAAGTTATACCAGCTCTAGTAAAGAGATTTAACACAATTAACAATTGGAACAATTTACACAGCAGACAAAAATGGCTTCACTCCTGCTCCTTAAAAGAAGCAAAGACAGTCATTTTCTTGTCAACTGCCTCCACATAGAACATCTCATAATCTCTCTGTAACGAGAACATGAATGGTTCCTTGAGGAGAATATTTTCCTCTTCATCCAGGCCATCGTACAACCGTAGTTCTTTAAGGGTTGTAATGCGGTCTTCCCCGTCCATCTCAATTACACTTGGGAGTGTTACACTCAATTACACTTTAAATGTTTGGCGTTCGCACCACCTTGCTGCCTCTAGGGTGTCCCTTAGAAGAACATCTGCTTCCTTGAAGAAAAAGGAAGAATAAATATTAAGAGTAGTGCCTCATTGAGTGATCAAGTCAAATTACACCCCACTTTCACAATACCATCATGCAAACAAAAGCCACTATTACTAAACTACTCAACAAGTCATCACAACTATTATATCTTGCCAATCATCAAGCCTTCCTCATTACACACAGTAGACTACATACCCAGTTCACAGCTCTGAGTACGCTGTGCAATTTGTTTTTACGTTTCTTCTAGAAAGAAAACAGATTGTGGTCAAGTAAGTAATGTAAGGGAAGCTCTAGGGATGTGTGTACAAGAATGCATCTTACTTTAGCTAATAGCCTATACAGTACCTGATCCTACAGAGCTGGATGCTGATGTGACATGCTGTGACTTCTAGAGGGGGGGGCGTCTTCTACACCCCACAGTTGTTAGAGAAACCTTGCTTTGGTAGGCCCTGTGGTGTGAACAAGGTACAATTTTCATGAAAGGAATGACAATCAAATGGTACAGTTCATTGGAATAATTGAAAGAAATATCTAACCTGCACATCATCCACACCGAAAGTCCTCCAAGGTCCAGGGTACAAGATCTTGAGGGCCGAAGTTATTGAAGGGCCTCTGGGTGCTCTTGAGGGGCCACTGGTATGCTGACGGTATGTCAGGTGCTTCAGAAACTGTGCTCTGCTGATTATTGTTGCCGTGCAATAGTAACAATGAAAGTGTGTCGCATTTCTACAACTAAAGCCACACTTTATGATTGTGAACTCTGAAAGAAAGGAATAACAGTAAAGTAACAAGTTATATAATTAAATACACTGATGGAACTGAAAAAAATAGGGCAAATTCAAAAAGTGAACGTCAAATATATTGAATAAAGAATGAAATAGTACCTCCGTGCCTCACTGAAGCATGACATTTGATGTGGTTGTTGACCATATAATGTTCAGCCTTATATATGCAGAACGGCAGTGATGAAGTTGACTGCTGCTGCATTTTTTTATTTTGGGACTCTCGCCCTCTAATAACACACTAACGTGTCTCTATACAGCAAAGAAAATAAGCATAGACATAAAAGGCATGATAATTAGAAAATCATAAATGAAGCAATAGGCATTTCATTTCATTACTGTATATACTATGTGTAGGCTGTGTAGACTCGCTATGTGTAACTTAGTGAACGGCCGTTGGCATCAACGATATACGTTTAGAGCCAGCCAAACACAACAAGGCATACATTGAAGAAACACCGACAATCAACGATCAAATCGATTACATAACTGTACATGTAAACCTAGGCTTGCTGCTCAAGTAGGCAAATTTGTCCAAATAAGATTCCCTCATTGTAAGCAATTAGCTAGCTCACGTGCAAATGCGGGTGCTAATTAACGCTATGCTAACATCGGTGCCGTAGTTGGTTATATAAAAGTATACCACTGCACTGGTATAACATGAATTTTACAAAGTACATTATGCATAATGACAGTCTCACTTACTTCCATGGTTTATATTTTTATCCATGTAGGTTAGGTTCGATTAAGATTCGCTTTCGTTGACGTTGATACCTTCGACGTGAAGCTCAACTTGGGTGACCTTGAAGGGTTCAGGTTAAACACGTTTGACTCCGCCCACATTGAGCCTGGCCCCAAACTGCACACTGCTGTCAGGGGCTTCTCTTATACTTTGCTTTAAAAAATTATTAACAAATATCCTACCATCTAACACAACACTCACACAAAAAAAATATAATAATAATAAAAAAAACACCACCCTACTCCACTATTTCAATCTATTTAGTCCTACCTCAACAGCCTGAAAGGATGGGACACCACCACTTAACACACCCTGTAACTCTTCTGATGTCAAGACTTGCACAACCAAATACCTCTCTTCGGCTGCCTCCACAACCTCAATTTTCTGCATCCCTGCAGTACAGGCGCTCCCAAGTGGCGCAGTGGTCTAAGGCACTGCCTCTCAGTGCTAGCGGTGTCACTACACACCCTGGTTCAATTCCAAGCTGTTCATGCACTGGGCAATGAGCAAAATTACATATTTTAGACGTCGGCATCGGACCGTGCTCACTGTGTATCCTCAGTCTCACCATTGCCACCGGGTCTACGTCTCACCAAACGGTGGGCATCTGATCCACCTCTACACTTCATGCCACCCCATTGATCACTCCTTTGAGCAGCACCCTACTCTTGAGAGCAATGTAGGTTGAGATGTGTGACACGGAGAGCCCGTTGCCTCTGGGCGGAGGATGCACAGAAAATCCAAACAATTCCACTTCTCAAAACTTTGACAGATGTAACAGTTCCCAGATTGTTCGTTACCCAGGGATGCACTTTCTCCAAAAAATTACACCTACCGGTCCAAAATCGTCTCTGATATGATTATCAGCATAAAGGCTAGATGTATCTACCACTCCTGTCGCTGCAGGTACTTCATCCTGGTCAGGCTCAATTTCAAAGGAATCGTTTCTGTCGACCAACTCCATCTTGATATTCTCAAGTGAGCTAGCAGAATGATGGGATCCAAGCTCCTCAAGAGAGCAAGTAGATTCATGATTAAATTGAGTTGTCTTGTATTCAGGAGACGAAGGTTTGTACTTTAGTGCCATTGTTTGTCTTTCGAGTCATCACACTTCCAACTTTCACCCTCAACTCCGCCTACTCTGTGTCTGCACTAGAAATAACCAGGGGGAGCATACCAACAATCTAATGTGGCTTCCTCTCCTTGTCTCCTCTCTTTCTTCAAGGACTTGTAAGCACAGGATAAGTGGAAGCACTTAGATAGCATTACTAATATTTTAATCATTAAAATGTTAAGAGAATGAGACATTTACTGAGGCAATTTGTTTTGAGACAAGTATTTTACGAATGCTTTTAGAGTACTCAGTTGACTATGCTCTTTCAATAGGCCTACAATATATTAGCTACTATGAAAGTCAAGTGATGGTATCGGGTGGATGAGGGACGGTAAAGTGTAATATGAAACAACAGGATCACCTCTTCATCTCACAAGCCTTGCCAAGAGCCACTTCACTGTGACTGAGATAATAGAGTGCACTCCAGTTGGCAGGTGATGGGAATTAACCAGGCAAACCAGAAGAGGAGAAGCATCCATATAGATCTGATTTCAGATCTGCACATATGATAAAAGTATTGTCTGGCTTTTATTCAGTAAGGGTCTAGATCTGGTGTGTCACCTGCTCTCTGCACCCAGCAACTTTTTCACTCAGGCCTCCAGTCCAGCATTAGGGAGCATCACCAATGACAAGAGAAGTTGTAACTTTTTTTTACCCTACCATTAAAGGGGCGCTGAACTCACTGATTCGTCTCAGTTTTTCTTCATATTAAGAAATTTGACTGCGGAGATGAGATTTATGTCTTGGGGGTGTGATTTAATGTGGGTGTGTTATGTTTGCTGTAGCCTACCCTGACTGTATTGTTGTTTATTCCTCTTCACTCACCGTAGTTTAGATATCCCTAACAGCAACAGTACCAAAGATACTTTGTGTTACGGCTCTCGTTGGTGGTATGAAGAGTGGACCAAGGCGCAGCGTGGTAAGTGTTCATGATTCCATTTATTTCAAAAACACTCAAACAAAATAACAAACGTGAAAATGAAAGCGCACAGATCTGTCAGGCAGAAACACTAAACAGAAAACAAGATCCCACAACCTAATGGTGGGAAAAAGGGCTGCCTAAGTATGATCCCCAATCAGAGACAACGATAGACTGCTGCCTCTGATTGGGAACCACACTCGGCCAAAAACAAAGAAACAGAAAACATAGAATGCCCTCCCAAATCACACCCTGACCTAACCAAATAGAGAAATAAAAGGCTCTCTAAGGTCAGGGCGTGACACTTTGGTACTTTGGCTAAAGGAATGACAGTTGTGCTTGTGATGCTAACCTAAGCTCATGAATGTGAGAATGTTTGAGTTCGAAAAAACCCAAGCCTTTTATAAAGAACAAGTCTCGATGTTTCAACATAACACTGGCAATGTTATGTTTCTTGTATGTGTCATTGTCTCATGTCACTCAAACAAGGCCGAGGCGCTGAGTGTGATGACTCAATTGGGTAGTTCTGCTGTTTGCATAGAAATGGGTGGGCTGTAGGTTGATTCTGCTGCTACGATTAGATAGCTCGCAGCTGTTTCACCTTTCAACTTCATTGCATGACAATTTTCCTTGCGTGTTTTGCTCTGATCATTTAGATGGGTGCTGCTAGCTGTCCTGTGTTAGTGGGAAAGTGGGCATGATTGAAATCCAAACCCAACCCTACAATATCCAAGGACATCGGATACGTTATAAATTCCTTACTTCTCACAAATCTCTGTTTTAGTACATTTTGTGACTAGAATTGATGTTTATGACTGCTACCGAGGCCACATAGGCTGTTTTCAACCAGATACATATTTTTTTGGGGTTCTGTTCCTCTTTAATAATTCCCTTATTACACTCTTTGAGGAAGGAAAGGCTATGTCTAATTGGCAGATCCCTTTTGGAAACTTCCCAGGAATCAAAATCACTCTGCGATAACATTATCGTATCACTTCCCAGTTTCTCTTCGACCATCAGTTACATGCAGTCATTTCTGAAATCTATATAAAGACACACATGGACAAACTAAACTACACATATGGAAATTATTTTTCTCAGAAACTCACTCCTGGTAGATATTGGATTCTCATGTTGCTTGGCAACAGCGCTACTATATATTGAATGGTAAAATGCCTATTATATTAATTGATATGAGACTATAGATGAATGTTTCAGTGTATGGCAGGCATACTGTAGCTACTTATTCACCTGCGACGTGTCTGCTCTGCCTCAACTGCCTTTCATGTATAAAAAATGGGAGATCAAAACTGAACACATTAATGTGCTACAAAAAGAGTACTTGTGCAATTGTTTTATTGTTACTTGGTTTTCAGGCAACATATGCAACTCCACTATTTCTGGCAATCATGCTGCGTTTTACCAACAAATTCCATCAACAAGACGAACACAGAAACTGACAATGGAGTTTCTCTCTCAAATAGCGTAACAAGTGACAAATCCCCCAAAATAAAACATGTCTACTGTATACTGGATGATAATGAAACAACTAGCGATGTTGTTGACTTTAGTAGAGGTTCTCCATTGTATCAAGCGTCCCCCCATGGCCCTCAATCAATGGGAATAAAAAGGCTCTCATCCAAGAAGCATTGCGATCCAGTACAACGTCACCCAGAAACCCTCAAAAATCAATGTGACATCAGTTTTGATTACCATATCGGAAAAAAAGTTCCATGTCATGACCTGATGTCTGCAGAACGCAATTTGATGATTTCTCCAGTGGTGGTATCTGCATTATTGAAGAGTAAGGCCAGAGGATTTTAGTGTCTTTTCACTTACAGTATGTTTACGATAGTATAATATAACCCATCTGTCCTCTCCCAGTGTAACACGATGAGTCTGTCTATCATAACACCATGGCTATCATAATGCCTGAGTTGGTAACCTCACTCCTCAGCTTGAAATGTCTTCAAATTGCTAGCTTTTCGGGGGTGCGGCTGCCTAAGAGTTTGTCAAGAGGGCAGTCGTGTGTTTGCAAGACAGAGGTCCCGAGATTCAGTCTTGGTGTGAGCTGGTGAGGGAGGAAGAGGTACTGTTAAGAAAGCAGTGTGATGCATGTTACAGATGCATGTTACAGTGGTGACGTTAGACTCGGATCTGCAGTTATAGTCAGCTCAACAGCTGGGGTCGCTGTGGGGTGAGTTTAGATGGAAGAGTGTAAAACGGGGCTATTGGGTCATCATGATTGGATGATGTAAATCCGATGTTAATGCAAGGTGTAACCAGGGCTTCGTTGTCATGGCCTTTAACTGGTGCTGAAAGATTCTACTAACAAGCCGTGTTGTGGAACAAAAATCAGTCACCGTCATTCCTGAGAGTCCCGGGCTAACAGCCCTAAACCAAGCATAGAAGCAATCCCCCAACTGAGCCCCTTTTTCAATTGCATCAATTCAGGACTTCCTGGTTTGGGATGCCCTGAAGACATAACTCAGACACAGCCATTCCATAGTCTATTTGGTTCTCAAGTGTTTTTTTCTGTCCTGTACCCTATCCATTTGTCACCCTGTAGAACCCGGCTCACAGCCCTTTCAGACTAATGGGAGAACTATGCCTCAACACACTAATGTCCTTAATTTATTTCAAGTTTACAGTGATTTGTCAGTGTAATTTCCTTCTCATTAAACTTAATGAAAATGGATATAAACAAAATAAATTAGACTTTTTACAGTTTGTTCAACAATAACAACACCTACTCCTCCGTTTAGAGACCATGGTTGCCTCCTTCTGCATGTTGTCAGTTCTCCTTGCCTATAAAGGAGGAAAAATGTATCTGTCGTTAAATCCATCAGTCTTGAGTTGATTGAAACAGTGTTGATTCAATTGTTTGTCTGAAAAGGAGAACAGATGGGATTAGAATGAGAGGAGAGAGGAATGAGGAGCAGAGGGGGATGAAAAGGAGAGGGGGATGTACTGTACTCAGGGTTGGGTAGGTTACTTTCTAAATGTCATCTGTTACAGTTACTAGTTACCTGTCCAAAATTGTAATCAGTAATGTAACTTTTGGATTACACAAACTCAGTAACGTAATCTGATTACATACATTTTAGATTGCAAAACTGTATGTCAACAATTGAACGAGATATATTGCAGGATAAATACATTTTAAAGTTTACATAGCTGGCCATATATGGATGTTCAATTTTCCTTTATGGGTTGGTTATGTAGGCTTCTTCTAACCCATCGCTTTCTACTACATATAATAATACGATTAAATTATATCTTTACATTAAAAACCAGTCTATCAGAATTCCAGTCATTCCAATAAATGTTATACCCTTTGATCTTCAAGAATATGACTTGGAAATATAGATTACATTTTTTTAAAGTGCTATTTACATGTGAAAAATGAGTGCCATATGCTGCATTTGCTATAGGCCTATTGTTTACCTTTATGTTGGGGACACTATGATAGCTTGATAAAATGTAACTGTTTAAAGGAAAAATCCACAGATGAGACAATAACATAACGGACCCCCCGTGTCACAGCCGTTAAAAGAAGTGGACCAAAGTGCAGCGTGGTGAGCGTACATTTTCCTTTTATTAGAATGTCGCCAACAAAACTAGAAACAAAAGAACAACCGTGAAGCTTACTAATAAGTGCCACTAACAAAAGTCAACTTCCCACAATGACACAAGGGAAAAATGCTGCCTAAGTGTGATTCCCAATCAGAGACAACGATGGACAGCTGTCCCTGATTGAGAACCATACCCGCGAAAACATAGAAATACACAAACCTAGAAAACAGAACATAGAATGCCCACCCCAAATCACACCCTGACCAAACCAAAATAGAGACATAAAAAGGCTCTCTAAGGTCAGGGCATGACAGTACTACCCCCCCCCCCCCCCCCCCAAAGGTGCGGACTCCGGCAGCAAAACCTGAACCTATAGAGGATGGTCTGGGCGGGCAACAATCCGCGGTGGCGGCTCTGGTGCGGGACGTAGACCCCGCTCTACCTCTGGCTCACCCCACTTTGGTGGCACCTCTGGTGCGGGGACCCTCGTCGCCGACCCCGGACTGGGAACACTCGTTGCGGGCCCCGGACTAGCGACCCTCGTTGCGGGCCCCGGACTGACGACCCTCGTTGCAGGCCCTGGACTGGTGACCCTCGCTGGAGGCCGTCGCTGGAGGCTCCGGACTGGAGACCGTCGCTGGAGGCTCCGGACTGGAGGCTCCGGACTGGAGGCCGTCGCTGGAGGCTCCGGACTGGGGACCGTCGCTGGAGGCCTGGTCCTTGGAGGAGGCACAGGATGAACCAGGCTGGGGAGACCTACTGGAGGCCTCGTCCTTGGAGGAGGCACTGGATGGACCGGGCTGTGGTGGAGCACTGGAGATCTGGTGCATATCCCTGGCACCACCCTTCCCGACTGAATGCCCACTTAGGCCGGCACCTCCAGAGCGCAGGCACAGGTCGAACTGGGCTGTGGGGGAGCACTGGAGATCTGGTGCTTACCACTTGCACCTCTCCTCTTGGCTGAATGCCTACTTTAGCCCGGCACGGACGGAGCACAGGCATAGGATGAACCGGGCTGTCACAGCGCACTGGAGACACAGGATACCCTGGGCCAAAACGGCGCACCGGAGACCAAGCATGCTGAGCTGCCACAATCTTCCCTGGCTGGATGCCCACTCTAGCGTGGCACTTGCGGAGAGCTGGCATATAGCGCACTGGGCTATGAGAGCGAACTGGAGACGCCGTGTGCTTTACTGCATAACACGGTGCCCAACCAGTACCACGCTCCTTACGGTAAGCACGGGGAGTGTGCTCAGGTCTATACCCTGACACAGCCACTCTCCCCGTGTGCCCCCCCCAAAAAATAATTGGGGGCTGCCTCTTGTGCTTACTCTGCTGTGCCAACTCCTCGTAGAGTCGCCACTCTGCTTTAGCTGCCTTCAGTTCCTCCTTCGGATAGCGATATTCACCAGCCTGTGCCCAGGGTCCCTTGCCTTCCAATATCTCCTCCCATGTCCATTCCTCCAGAAAGTGCTGCTCCTCCTTACCACGCTGCTTGGTCCGTTTGTGGTGGTAAGGTCTGTCACAGCCGTCAAAAGAAGTGGACCAAAGTGCAGAGTGGTGAGCATACATTTTCCTTTAATTAGAATGTCACCAACAAAACAAGAAACGAACGAACAACCGTGAAGCTTACAGAGCATAAGTGCCACTAACAAAAGTCAACTTCCCACAATGACACAAGGGAAGAAGGCTGCCTAAGTATGATTCCCAATCAGAGACAACGATGGACAGCTGTCCCTGATTGAGAACCATACCCGGCCAAAACATAGAAATACACAAACCTAGAAAACAGAACATAGAATGCCCACCCCAAATCACACCCTGACCAAACCAAAATAGAGACATAAAAAGTCTCTCTAAGGTCAGGGCGTGACACCCCGCCTCTGTTTTGGTTAAAAGCTGAGGGATGGGCCTGGAGAAATGTAACCGCTCTCAGATTAACAGAGCTACATCGGCTCCGACGCTCGTCGGATCTGGCAGGGCTTGCAAACTATGACAGACTACAAAGGGAAGCACAGCCGCGAGCTGCCCTGTAACACGAGCCTACCAGAAAAGCTAAATAACTTCTATGCTCGCTTCGAGGCAAGCAACACTGAAGCATGCATGAGAGCATCAGCTGTTCCGGACAAATGTTTGATCACGCTCTCCATAGACAATGTGAGTAAGACCTTTAAACATGTCAACATTCACAAGGCCCGCAGGGCCAGACAGGTTACCAGGGCATGTACTCTGAGCATGCGCTGACCAACTGGCAAATGTGTTCACTAACATTTTCAACCTGTCCCTGACCAAGTCTGTATTACCAACATATTTCAAGCAGACCACCATAGTCCCTGTGCCCAAGAACACCAAGGTAACCTGCCTAAATGACTACCGACCCGTAGCACTCAAGTCTGTAGCCATGAAGTGCTTTGAAAGGCTGGTCATGGCTCACATCAACACCATTCTCCCAGAAACCCGAGACCCACTCCAATTTGCATACCTCCCCAACAGATCAACAGATGCTGCAATCTCTATTGCACTCCACACTGCCCTTTCCCACATGGACAAAAGGAACACCTACGCAAGAATGCTATTCATTGACTACAGCTCAGTGTTCAACACTGAGAAAAACGGGTTAATATTTTGGGTTGTCATGGAGTGTGACAGTTGAACTAAGCTCATGAGGCATTTATAAGTTACATTCTTCAATAATCAATGGATATATATACAGTACCAGTCAAAAGTTTGGCCACACCTACTTATTAAAATTAAATAAAACAATTATTAAAACTTCTTCCGACATTGTAGAATAATAGTGAAGACATCAAAACTATGAAATAACAAATATGGAATCATGTAGTAACCAAAAAAGTGTTAAACAAATCAAAACATGTTTTATATTTTAGATTCTTCAAAGTAGCCACCCTTTGCCTTGATGACAGCTTTGCACACTCTTTGTTATTCTCTCAACCATCTTCACCTGGAATGCTTTTCCAACAGTCTTGAAGGAGTTCCCACATATGCTTAGCACTTGTTGGCTGCTTTTCCTCACACTGTGGTCCAACACATCCCAAACCATCTCAATTAGTTTGAGGTCAGGTGATTGTGGAGGCCAGGTCATCTGATGCAGCACTCCATCACTCTCCTTCTTGGTCAAATAGTCCTTACACAGCCTGGAGGTGTGTTGGGTCATTGTCCTGTTGATAAAAAAAATTATAGTCCCACAAAGCGCAAACCAGATAGGATGGCTTATCGCTGCAGAATGCTGTGGTAGCCATGCTGGTTAAGTGTTCCTTGAATTCTAAATAAATCACTGACAGTGTTGCCAGCAAAGCACCACCACACCATTACACCTCCTCCTCTATGTTCACCTACTCTGCGTCTCACAAAGACATGGTTGGAACAAAAATTCTCGAATTTAGACTCATCAGACCAAAAGGACAGATTTTCACCAGTCTAATGTCCATTGCTCGTGTTTCTTGGCCCAAGCAAGTCTCTTCTTTCTTATTGGTGTCCTTTAGTAGTGGTTTCTTTGCAGCAATTCGACCATGAAGGCCTGATTCACGCAGGTCTTCTCTGAACCGTTGATGTGATGTGTCTGTTACTTGAACTCTGTGAAGCATTTATTTGGGTTGCAATTTCTGAGGCTGGTAACTCTAATGAATTCTGGGTCTTCCTTTCCTGTGGTGGTCCTCATGAGAGCCAGTTTCATCATTGCGCTTGATGGTTTTTGCAACTGCACTTGAAGAAACTTTCAAAGTTCTTGAAATTTTCCGTATTGACTGACCTTCAAGTCCTAAAGTAATGATGGACTGTTGCTTCTCTTTGCTTACTTGAGCTGTTCTTGCCATAATATGGACTATCTTGGGGCGGCAGGTAGCCTTGTGTTTAGAGCATTGAGCCAGCAACTGAAAGGTTACCAAGCTGAGAATGTAAAAATCTGTCATTTACCCCTGAACAAGGCAGTTAACCCCCTGTTCCCCGGTAGGCTGTCATTGTAAATAAGAATTTTTTCTTTACTGACCTGCCTAGTTAAATTAAAAAATATATATATTTTTACCACCCCTACCTTGTCACATCACAACTGATTGGCTCAAACGCATTAACCCTTGTTTGGTGTTCAGGTCTGTAGGTCCAATTTTCAGTGTTAACTAAAATAACAATGTTTTTTTCAACCTGAGACTCATTGGCCTTGGCTCATTTTCTGTGAAGAACATGTAAAATAACACATTTTTATTGAGTGCGCACTGTGCACCCCCCTACACATTTCAATTACATATGCAGTGTTCGGGTCCACTGGAACCGAGGGTAATAAAAGTGTGTAAAAGTGTGTGTTTCGGTGAAAACAAGTAAAAATCAAATAAAAAAGTTTTGCTGTGTGCCTTCACTCTGTCTTCCTCCTCCCTGGGCCTGCTGTTTCAACATAGCACCAAGAACCTGTCTGTCTCCCTGCCTGTCTGTCTGCCTGTCTCCTGCTTTTCTCACACTCTTTACCCTTTGTAGTGTGTGAAACTACACAATGTCTTGCGGGAACCTGCACAATGTTATTACAATACATTATTTCTTTACCTTATTTAGATACATTGTAAAAAATAAAAAATAAAAGCTGTATTTTCCGACACTCTATCCCAGCCAGGTGCGATTTGGGGGAGGGATACAACAAATAAATAGCTTTGCAGTATGGCAAAAATAATCTCTGCTCAGAGGGCCTTAAAAATATTTTTTTTTGTCAGAGGGAGAGGCTAGCGTGGAAGGAACGTCTTCAACAAGAATTTTCCAAATATCTGTCTGACAGTGAGTTGGAAGAAGAGGATATAGTAAAAATTCAGAAAAACCCTGGAAAGAGTAGGTGTGTCCAAACTTTTGACTGGTACTGTATATATAATTTATAAATCCAAAAATGTATGTAGCAACTACATATTTCCCCTTTCAGTCTATCAAAAGTGTGCGAGTTTGAGCATGTTTCCATTAGGCCTATATTTTATCAGCATGAATTGAGCAATAAAAGCACCACTTTTATTCCATAGGCTGGGATCCACACTATGCAGCTGTTGTAAGAGCACATTTTTGACTGTGTCACGACTTCCACCGAAGGTAGTTCCTCTCCCTGTTCGGGCGGCGCTCGGAGTCGCTGGTCTACTAGCCACTTGTTTTGTCTTTGGTTCTTTCACACCTGCTTCCATTTGCCTTAATTACAATATTTACCCTGTTGCCTGCCTAGGTTTGTGCGGGAATCTTTTTTTTCATTGTGATGTAGCTCTGTGAGGTTATGCCCTTTCTTGTTTTCACGGATTTAACAAGAGTGTGTTACTGTCGGAGCTTTGTTTGTTCCTCCGTGCGTGAGTACGGGTTCTCTGTTGTCGAGGGCGTTTTACTTTTGGATTGTGCCATACCTGTAATTTGGTGGATTTGCCTATTAAAGTACATCTGCTCTCCTGCGCCTGACTCATTCACCTACCTCTGAACGCAACATTGTCACACACTGGCTGTCCGCTGGTTTCAAAACAATGATTGACAGGCAGATTAAACCTCTTGAATTCAACAATTATTGGATTCCAATACACATTTAGATTTGCGCTATAGGATTGTGGTTGTTGTAGATGGCTGTTCAAGCCATCTACAACAACCACAATCCTATAGCGCAAATAGCTAATGAGAGAGCAGCAGTGTGATTCACATCAAAGCGCTAAGTAGATATCAATAATAAGTGATATCCATATCTCCGCAGACTACACCACTGATGTCATCCTTACCTCCAAGCGTTTATTCAAATTGGATAATCTTTGGATGCCGACAGCTGTCACACCATTGAAAGACACAGCTTGGACTGTAGCCTACAAAAGCCCATTCCTGCACTTTTCCCTCGATACATCAAACACATTTGGTGTGGCATCATAGTGGTCTCTGATTTGTGGTCAGACTCGCTCAGGTGTAACAAACTTAAATTTGTACCTTGTTTTCAATGCTGATTTGAATGTCATTGAGGAAACGTGTCAATTTTTTTTCGCAAGCAGCCTTTCTGAATTTATAAGTAATCTAGTTTTTCAAAAGTATCTTTAATCTGATTACAACATTTTTGTTGGTAACATAACGGATTACAGTTACCGTTTTTTGTAATCCCTTACATGTAATCCGTTACTCCCCAACCCTGGATGTACTGTAAATCATTAGTCCTTGAGTGGTACTCTGAGGCGTCATCGTCAATAAGCGTAGCTGCTGTGTGTGCGTGTGTGCATGCTTGATGTGTGATGCCATCTTCATTAGGCGTCGGTCGGTCCGCTGGGAGTAATTATTGCAGTATGAATCTGTCAAAGAGGAAATGTTATACCATCACCTACAGCCTCATTATTCTGGATGACAATGACGAGGGGAATTTCACACAGATAGAAGAGGCTACAAAGATGACAGGTGTAAGAGTGGCAGATATGATTTAAAACTATTGTATGTGTGGTGTTTTTGTCTTTTAGTGGTTTTGATCTTAAATCAAAGTTCACTGTGGTTGATATGGTAGCTACCTTCAGGAAACATGTGCCCCAAAAGCCTGAAACAACCCCCACTGCCCTGTCCTGCTCCATCCTGTCCCATATTACCACATCCTGTCCCAAATTTCCCCATCCTGCCCCAAATTACCCCGTGTCCCAATCTTACCTCATCCTGTCCCATCCTACCACATATAGCCACATCCTGTCCCAGGTTGCCCCATCTTACTTCCCCTACCCCATCCTATCCCATACTACCCCACCCCACCTCACCTGCCCCATCCTATCCCATACTACCCCACCCTACCTCACCTGCCCCATCCTATCCCATACTACCCCACCCTACCTCACCTGTCCCATCCTACCACATATAGCCACATCCTGTCCCAGGTTGCCCCATCTTACTTCCCCTACCCCATCCTATCCCATACTGCCCCACCCCACCTCACCTGCCCCATCCTATCCCATACTACCCCACCCTACCTCACCTGCCCCATCCTATCCCATACTACCCCACCCTACCTCACCTGCCCCATCCTATCCCATACTACCCCACCCTACCTCACCTGCCCCATCCTATCCCATACTACCCCACCCTACCCCATCCTATCCCATACTACCCCACCCTACCTCACCTACCCCATCCTATCCCATACTACCCCACCCTACCTCACCTGCCCCATCCTATGCCATACTACCCCACCCTACCTCACCTGCCCCATCCTATCCCATACTACCCCACCCTACCTCACCTACCCCATCCTATCCCATACTACCCCACCCTACCTCACCTACCCCATCCTATCCCATACTACCCCACCCTACCTCACCTGCCCCATCCTATCCCATACTACCCCACCCTACCTCACCTGCCCCATCCTATCCCATACTACCCCACCCTACCTCACCTGCCCCATCCTATCCCATACTACCCCACCCTACCTCACCTACCCCATCCTATCCCATACTACCCCACCCTACCTCACCTGCCCCATCCTATCCCATACTACCCCACCCTACCTCACCTGCCCCATCCTATCCCATACTACCCCACCCTACCTCACCTACCCCATCCTATCCCATACTACCCCACCCTACCTCACCTGCCCCATCCTATCCCATACTACCCCACCCTACCTCACCTGCCCCATCCTATCCCATACTACCCCACCCTACCTCACCTGCCCCATCCTATCCCATACTACCCCACCCTACCTCACCCGCCCCATCCTATCCCATACTACCCCACCCTACCTCACCTGCCCCATCCTACCCCATCATGACCCATCCTTCCCCATCCAGCCTGCCCTGCTACCTCTACCGTGTCCTATTCATACCCAAGGGCCCTTGAGAATTTGTTTTGTGTTAAGTAAGGCTAAAGCTACTAATTTTATCTCACTCCATCAATAGCAAATACATTAACAATATCCAGGGTCTGCAAACACTCTATTCATTTACCATGACCTGTCCCTACAGGGGCAGAGGGATAGTCGGAGGCAACAAGGTGGATCCTCTTACCCCTCCCTGGGACACGGTGTCGACTCGCTGCTGGGGGATTGATGCCCACCAAGATGGGCTAGGGCAGAAGAAGAGGCTGGGTTGGATGGAGAGGGAGGCTGAGCTGGGGGGAGAGGGAGAGAAGCTGGGCTGGGGGAGAGGGGGGCTGGGGGAGAGAGAGAGAAGGGGACTGGGGGGAGAGGGAGAAAATCTGGGCTTGGGGAAGAGCGATGGGAAGAGCGAGACTGGGATGGGGGAAGAGGTAGAGGGGCTGGGGGAGAGGGAGGCTGGCGGGAGAGGGAGAGAGGCTGGGCTGGGGGAGAAAGAGAGAAGCTTGGTTAGGGGGAGGAGGGTGGTGGGAGAGGGAGAAAATCCTGGCTTGGGGAAGAGCGATGGGAAGAGCGAGACTGGGATGGGGGAAGAGGGAGAGGGGCTGGGAGGAGAGGGAGGCTGGGGGAAGAGGGAGAGAGGCTGGGCTGGGGGGAGAGGGAGACTGGCTACCAGGGTGGAGGAAGCCCCCTGCCTCCATTTCAGAGTGCTCCTTGTTCTCCAGGACTCGAGTCACGCTGCCCGCCACCTAAGAGCCCCAGCAGAGCAGACACAGTGGAGACGAATGGGATGTGCCGTCCGGGCAATACTGGAGCCATGTCTTCTCACACCCCTACTCCAAAGTTGTAGAGAACAGGGGTATTATATACTGCGGGCCCTGGTCCATGAAAAAAGGCTAAGACCTCCATTGACAGTTAATTGACATTGAGACATTTATCACTTGGAGAAGAAGTAGCTCTCTGGCTTCTAGTGGAATTGATCCTCTTAGGTTGACATGGGCTGAATCTCAAATGGCCTCATATTTTCTATATACTGCACTACCTTTGACCAGAGCCCCGGAAGCTAAGGGAATAGGGTGCCATTTGGAATGTACACATGGTAACCTTTAGCTCGTGCTCAGGGAGCTGCACACAGGAAATTACCTCTCACTGACATACTGGGGAATGAAAGGGCAGTGTACATGTTATGGCAAATACAATGAATTCAACAAGCCACTCTGGCAGGTACAACATGCAAAATCCATTCAACACATTCCAAATATAGTAACATGATCCTGAATGTTCACTTTATGTCTGAATAAATATATATTGTATCTGAAGCATCAGAGTTTGGAAAGTATTTTTTATTTTTTGTATTTTACTCCCCGTATCTCCCCAATTTCGATCTTGTCTCATCGTTGCACCTCCCCAACAGGATCAGGAGGCAAAGGTCGAGTTATGCGTCCTCTGAAACATGACCAGCCAAACTGCGCTTCGTAATAAGGATTAGCCCATTTTTTTCAAATTTCGCCTAAAATGACATACCCAAATCTAACTGCCTGTAGGTCAGGCCCTAAAGCAAGAATATGCATATTCTTGGTACCATTTGAAAGGAAACACTTTGAAGTTTATGTAAAGGAAAGGGATGTAGGAGAATATAACACAATAGATCTGGTAAAAGATAATACAAAGAAAAAAACAACCATTCTTTTGTATTTTTTTTGTACCATCATCTTTGAAATGCAAGAGAAAGGCCATAATGTATTATTCCAGCCCAGGTGCAATTTAGATTTTGGCCACTAGATGGCATCAGTGTGTGTGTGCAACATTTTAGACTGATCCAATGGACCATTGAATTTCTGTTCAAAATTTTGTATCAAGACTGCCCAAATGTGCCTAATTTGTTTATTAATAACTTTTCATGTTCAAAATTGTGCACTTTCCTCAAACAATAGCATGGTATTCTTTCACTGTAATAGCTACTTTAAATTGGACAGTGCAGTTAGATTAACAAGAATTTAAGCTTTCTGCCAATATCAGATATGTCTATATCCTGGGAAATCTTCTTGCTACTTACAACCTCATGCTAATCGCATTAGCCTACGTTAGCTCAACCGTCCCGTGGAAGGGATGCCGATCCCGAAGAAGTTTTAACTGCCACCCGCTTAACCCGGAAGCCAGCCGCACCAATGTGTTGGAGGAAACACCGTTTACCTGACGACAAGGTCAGCCTGCAGGCTCCCGGCCCACCACAAGGAGTCGCTAGAGCATGATGAGCCAAGTAAAGCCCCCCCGTCCAAACCCTCTACTAATCCGCACAACGTTGTGCCAATTGTGCGCCGCCCTATGGGACTCCCGATCACAGCCGGTTGTGATACAGCCTGGAATCAAACCAGGGTCTGTAGTGACACCTCTAGTGTTGAGATGCTGTGTCTTAGACCGCTGCGCAACTCGGGAGCCCAAGTATACTTGGATGCAGGACACTGCCCCCTCCCACTCCAGGTTAGAGTGTAGATGTATCATCCAGAGAGTTGTTGTTTGTTTGCTCAGCTGACTTCCACATGTTATTGGCATAAGTGTTGGGAATATTATTGGAGTTATGTTGGGTGTGATATGCAATGAATGTCCCACCCCCTTCCTGGTTCAAGTCCTTTACTATTTTAAATGTGCTTATAACAGCAAATTCATAAAAGCGTGGTCATTTACAATATATCTAAAATTAAAATTCATATTTGTGGATTAATTTACTTCTACCTGATGCCCTTCATTAAGGTTTTCATAGTTTTTTTGTTGTAATCAAAAACCTTCATAAAAGGCATTGGGTGCAGGTCAATTCCTCCATGAATAAGAATATAATTTTGCATACAGATATACAGATATTCAGACCCCTTGACTCTTTCCACATTTTGTTACGTTACAGCCTCATTCTAAAATTGATTAAATCGTTTATCCCCTTCTCAATCTACCCCTCCTCAATCTCAATAATACCCCATAATGACAAAGTGTTAAAAACAGGTTTTGAGAAATTTTAGCAAATGTACTGTATTGAGAAATAACCCAGAAATACCTTACTTACACAAGTATTCATACCCTTTGCTATGTGACTCAAAATTTGAACTCAGGCGCATCCGGTTTCCATTGACCATCCTTGAGATGTTTCTACATCTTGATTGGAGTCCACCTGTGGTAAATTCAATTGATTGGACATGATTTGGAAAGGCACACACCTGTCTTATGCAGTAAGATCCCACAGTTGACAGTGTATGTCAGAGCAAAAACCAAGCCATGAGGTCGAAGAAATTGTCCGTAGAGCTCAGAGACTTGTCTCGAGGCACAGTGGCCTCCATCATTTTTAAAAGGCATAAGTTTGGAACCACCAAGACTCTTTCAACAGCTGACCGCCCAGCCAAACTGAGCAATCGGGGGAGAAGGGCCTTGGTCAGGGAGGTAACCAAGAACCTGATGGTGACTCTGACAGAGCTCCAGAATTCCTCTCTGGAGATGGGAGAACCTTCCAGAAGGACAACTATCTCTGCAGCACTCCATCAATTAGGTATTTATGGTAGTGGCAGAGGTAAGCCACTCCTCAATAAAAAGGCACATGACATCCCGCTTGGAATTTGCCAAAAGGCACCTAAAGGAACCACGAGGAACAAGATTCTGTGGTCTGATGAAACCAAGATTGAACTCTTTGGCCTGAATGCCAAGCGTCATGTCTGGAGGAAAACTGGCACCATCCCTACGGTGAAACATGGTAGTGGCGGATTCATGCTGGTGGGATGTGTTTCAGCGGCAGGGACTGGGTAACTAGTCAGGATTGAGGGAAAGATGAACGGAGCAAAGTACAAAGTGATCCTTGATGAAAACCTGCTCCATAGGACCTCAGACTGGGGCGAAGGTTCACCTTCCAACAGGACAACGACCCTAAGCACACTGACAAGACAACACAGGAGTGGCTTTGGGACAAGTCTCTGAATATCCTTGAGTGGCACAGCCAAGATTCCGAACTGGAACCCGATCAAACTTCTCTGGAGAGACCTGAAAATAGCTGGGCAGCGACTTTCCCCATCCAACCTGACAGAGCTTGAGAGGATCTGCAGAGAAGAATGGGAGATACTCCCCAAATACAGGTGTGCCAAGCTTGTAGCGTCATACCCAATATGACTCAAGGCTGTAATTGCTGCCAATGGTGCTTCAACAAAGTATTGAGTAAAGGGTCTCAATAATTATGTAAATATTTCAGTCTAAAAAAATAAAATAAAAATAGCAAAAAAATCTAAAAACCTGTTTTTGCTTTGTCATTATGGAGTATTGTGGGTAGATTTATAAGGGGGGGGGGGGGGACTATTTAATCCATGTTAGAATAAGGCTGTAATGCAACAAAATAGAAAAAGTCAAGGAGTCTGAATACTTTCCCAATGCACTCTATACAGGTTTTGGAGAGGTGGAGGCGGCTGCCACACTGGGCGCCTGGGGAGCTGTTGTTGTAGGGCAGACCTGGGCAATTCCAGTCCTCGGGGACCTGATTGGTGTCAGACCTTTCCCCCATCCCTAGCAAACACACCTGATTTAAACTAATTGCATTTTTTAACTGAAGATCATGATTAGTTGATTATTGGAGTCAGGTGTGTTAGCTGGGGATGGGGCAAAAGTGTAACACCAATCATGCCCCCGAGTTACCCAGGCCTATTGTAGGGGTTAAGTGCCTTGCTAAAGGGCACAGCAGCAGGCAATGGCATCTAACTTGATGCCATCAACCCTCCAGTTGCTGGCTCGCCTCTCTAACCGCCAGGGTATGTTTGTAAACAAAATTTAGTTATAATGTGGGGTTTGCATCCTACATCATACTTAGCCTTTTTGCATACAGGTTCACTGGTTTTTCAAAAACTGTGCATCCATAGTATTATTTAGGGTGCTGAAGACAAAAGAGTATCATAGAGTACACTAAATGAAGTAAATTATTTGAACAACAATGGGAAGATTGTGTGGTTTCACAGAAAATAATCTTTCAACCATAGCCAGGCCTCAATCCTGTGCCTATGCTGGTGTCTGATCCCCTATTCCCCTACCTGCTGAGCTACCGTTCAAGTGCTATAAACTGACAAAGTATCAAACTAAATTGGTAAATAAGGTGTCCAGTAGAGGTCGGTGTTTAAAAGCAACTTTGCATCGAAGAAAGCACAGGCGCCACGGTTAAATCAGTGGCATCTCGCATTTTGCAGCACATGGTTAGAAAAAGCAAAACTCACATTATTCATGTCATATGTATATCGTGTATACTGTATCCTTCACTATCTATTCTATACGATCTAATGCATCTTAGCCACTCTGTCACTGCTCATCCATATATTTTTTACTTATATATTCTTATCCCATTCCTTTACTAGATTGTGTGTTAGGTTTTGTTGTGGAATTGTTAGATATTACCTGGTAGATACTGCTGCACTGTCAGATCTAGAAGCATAAGCATTTAGCTACACTCGCAATAACATCTGCTAACCATGTGTATGTGACAAATACAGTTTGATTTGATTTGACACAGGAAAGGAAGACCCAGAGTTAACTCTGCTGCAGAGGATAAGTTCATTTAAGATAACTACACCTCAGATTGCAGCTCAAATGAATGCTTCACAGAGTTCAAGTAACAGACACATGTCAACATTAACTGTCCAGAAGTGACTGCATGAATCAGGCCTTCATGGTCGAATTGTTGCAAAGAAACCACTACTAAAGGACACCAATAGGAAGAAGAGACCTGTTTGGGTCAAGAAACACGAGCAGTGGACATTAGACCTGTGGAAATCTCTCCTTTAGATGATCTCCGCATGTGTGGTTCCCACCGTGAAGCATGGAGAAGGAGGTGTGATGGTGTGGGGATGCTTTGCTGGCAACACTGTCAGTGATTTATTTAGCATTCAAGGTACACTTAACCAGCATGGCTACCACAGCATTTTGCAGCAATACGCCATCCCATCTGGTTTGTGCTTAGTGAGACAATCTTTTTTTTTCAACAGGACAATGACCCAACACACCTCCAGGCTGTGTAAGGGCTATTTGACCAAGAAGGAGAGTGATGGAGTGCTTCATCAGATGACCTGGCCTCCACAATCACCTGACCTCAACCCAATTGAGATGGTTTGGGATGAGTTAGACCGCAGAGTGAAGGAGCCAACAAGTGCTCAGAGTGAAGGAGCCAACAAAAGCAGTCAACAAGTGCTCAGCATATGTGGGAACTCCTTCAAGACTGTTGGAAAAACATTTCAGGTGAAGCTGGTTGAGAGAATGCCAAGAGTGTGCAGAGCTGTCATTAAGGCTAGGCGTCCCACTAGTGGGACAACGTCCGTTAAAACTGGAGGGCGCAAATTCAAATAAATAATCATATAAATTATGAATATTAAACATTTAGTTACATATAAGTGTCTGATATCGGTTGAAAGCTTGAATTCTTGTTAATCTAACTGCACTGTCCGGTTTACAGTAGCTATTACAGTGAAAACATGCCATGCGATTGTTTGAGGACAGCGCCCCACATCAAAATACTTTTCCACTGGAATAGGTTTCATAAATTCACAAATAGCGATTAAATAGTCACTTACTTTTTGAAAATCTTCCTCTGAATTGTCATCCGAAGGGTCCCAGCTATAACATGTAGTGTCGTTTTGTTAGATAAAATCCATCTTTATATCCCAAAAAGTCTGTTTAGTTGGCGCCATCGATTTGAGTAACCCACTTGTTCAACATGCACAGAAAGGAATCCGAAAATCTACCACTAAATTTTGTTTCGAAGTCAAAATACATTTCTATTTACTCCTCAGAAACCCTAAAATGTAATCAAACTATAATATTTCTTTCGGAAAGAAGTATGTTCAATAGGAAACCGATTTAAGCAGGTGCATCCTGTCTTCATGGCGCGCACAAACACAAATTTCCAAGACTGTGTCCTTCTACTAAAACTGTTATTTCTTATTCGTTTTTGAAGTTACAAGCCTGAAACCTTGAACATAGACTGCTGACACCCTTTGGAAGCCATAGGAATTGCATCCAGGGAGCTAATTTTCAGTATGATCTTATACTTGCCATTGTAAGAGGATGGTCTCTCTCAAAAAACAATTCCTGTTGGTTTTTCTTTGGATTTTCTCCTACCATATCTATGGTGTTATATTCTCCTACATTATTTTAACATCTCTACGAACTTCAAAGTGTTTTCTTTCCAATGGTACCAATTATATGCATATCCTGGCTTCAGGGCCTGAGCAACAGGCATTTACATTGGGCACGTCAATCAGGCTGAAAATGAGAGAAAAGAGGCCTAGCCCTAAGAAAAACTATGAAGTCATTCCTTTTTGTCTGACGCTTATGCCTGGAACCGGCCCTGGCTGCAGATAATGCCAGGATTGTAATCATTAGTCCAAACCGTAGCAAACAGTTGCAAACAGGAAAGGTTTTGCAACGAAAACGGGAGTTTCTATTGGACAAATTCATTTAGGTCCCTCCCTATTTTGTTCTGTTTTCTTCCATTTGGTTCTGTTTGGTTCCTAATGATTACACCGCAGATGTTCCTAAACCTTAATTGCCCTGTGTTGGCTATTTATCTTTCTGTGACAGTATTCTAGTATGTGTGAATAGCACTGTGTTTGCATGTTTAAATTTTATTCTTATATTATGCTAGTTTGCTCTTCTGCATGATGTATATTAATTAATCTCATGATTGTAAACATGAATCCTCATGATTGTATTTGTTATTCTTTTTATTGAGCTGGTTTCCAGTGTATGTGTGGTGACAATATACTAGAGTTTTGAGCCTGAGCATCTACCTTTTCTGACTGGACAGCCCTGTAGTTGGTCAGACCTTTAGCAGCCAGTGTAAATTACTAGTGCATGAGGGCATTTACAGCCAACCGCTCTGACTGTTCCAGCTAGTCGTTTTTACAGAATGTCATAGATTTAAGCCCACAGCATATAGGCCTAACCAATGCAACATACTACTTAATGTGAGACTCAATATTCTGACCATAGACATAGGTAGACATTATTTTTCTATGATTCTGGTGTCAGCAAGTTATTGCCAATGCTTTGTACCAACACACACACACACACACACACACACACACACACACACACACACACACACACACACACACACACACACACACACACACACACACACACACACACACACACACACACACACACACACACACACACACACACACACACACACACACCACACACACACGCACACTGTTGATGCTGCTCATTAGGATATATTGTGTTATAGACGCTGGGGGATGAAACACTCTGACGGTCCCTGTGATCAGAAATGAGATGGGGCGGAGGGTTGGAAGGCTTTATGTTCTAGGATTACTACGGGCTATTTGATCCAGTGGCTTTGAGTGTGTCATTTCCACACGAAGGACGATTAAGTTGAAGGTAATGATTTGGCCTTGTCAGAGGGGTGGGGATGGAGAGGATGGAAGGACATGTCTGAAAAGTGTTCTATTCATAACTGTTACATATTGTAAAACCCAACTCTGCATCCGTAGATTCTCAGTTATTAAAACTCCTTAAAACTGAAGGTAACTTTTCTGTTACTGCATCTGGACAACAGCTTCAGTATTTATTATTTCACCTTCTACATACTGTACGTGTCTTTACAGATACACTGGCCGGGATTCAGGCACGCACATGCATGCACGCACGCATACGAAAATGCACACACACATTTTTCTCCCCCTTTGACCCCGGCCCCACCTCAGATCAGATCACTACCACTTATCCTCCTTGCTATGGGACAGATTGCAGAGAGAGACCGTATCAGCAGCATAGCAGTTGATAATAACTCAGGAGAAACAGCCCCCAGGAGGAAGGTTACCTATATGTCCCTAATGGCACCCTGCTTCCTATATAATGCACTACTTTTGACCAAAGCATAAGGCTCGTGTCAAAATTACAGCACTATATAGAGAATAGGGTGCCATTTGGGATTCAATCTGTATCAGCAAGTTCCTCAGCATCTGACTGGCTTGCTGGTGGCCCTGTGAGAGGTCAGAGGTTAGGAACAGAACGGTCGCAAGCAGAACAGGGCTTACTGTGTTGCAATGCTGAGAAATCACAGTGGGATGGTGTGTGTGGGTGTGTGGTGAAATTGAGGCACAAGCTATTTTGGGAATCTAAGGAATAAGGATTTAGAGTATTGCTTGACTCACAATGCTTGTGTTGATTCATTGTGCCATTTACAGTAGTCCTACTTACAGTAGCTGTACCTGTCAACTGATCTCCCAGTCACATTTAAAATGACAAGTTGAAATTAATTCAGTCGTTATCAAATCCTTCTGCTACGAGTCAACAAAGGTTAATCAGCTGTTTCTTGACTCAAGCAGTCAATGAGCATGTAATTGCCGAAGGATTATACTTTATTTGTTAATCTTCTCATATAGTTGTACTGCAATGTGTTACAGGACCATGTGGATAACGCTCACTATATTATACCTTGTGCTGTACTACACTCCTCACACAGTTCTGTATCTCACATGATAAAGGTTCTAGATATGACGTTGTAGTGGAGATGTACATAATAATGTCAACATGACCATGACTAGGAATTAAGAATTAAAGACTTGTTTTGATATTTTGTCTATTTCAGGAAACTTCACTTCTGCCCTAAAGGAGAAAATTCCTCCACAGTCTTTTCTAGACCACTGGAAATAAATAGCCTGTTATGGAGCAGCATCAGGCCTGGAGAGAATGACATGTTCAACTTTAAAGATCCTTATCACTCTGAGATTTCCCTGTCAGTCTGTCTGTCTGTCTGTCACTGCTCCTCCTGTGTGATTACCTGCAGTCGTCTCTGTGTTGACAGGAATGTTCCCCCTGCAGCTGCAGAACCCGGCCACACAGCAAGAACCAGACACCGGCACCTCTGGGTTGGGAGCTAGCCCCCACCAATTAACTTATTTTCATCCCCTCCCTTATCTCCGTTTTCTTCTCTCTCTTCTTACTTAGGATTGGTGGGAGAGGAGAGTGTCACTGCTCTGTCTAAGTCATGGTAGAAAATGATCCAAGTCCTATGGGAAACCTGGACACAAATGTTATCAGGGTACAATAGTTTCTGATGTTAGCTTTTCCATGCGTACCTATTACGAAAAGTTCCAGGTGTTTGAGGGATGTTTCATTTTTTGTATGTGCACGTCACATAGGACAAGAAAGATGAGGGCCAAGTGAAGCTCAATGCGGTGGTATTCCCATTCTCTAATAGTGGCTCGTCTGCACGCAATAACTGTAGCTAAACCAACAACTTCAAGCTATTCCATGATGTTCGTTGATTAAAATAAAAATCTTTCCCAATTATCTCCTGAACAGCTCCGATTCTAGCTGTTGTCTTCATGTGGGGGTCATTTAGTATCTAATTCATTATCATATTAGCCTCACTGGACTGAGAAGTATTTTAACAAATCTAAGATACCGTGAACTGTGAAAGAGATTTGCGTCAGTTCAAATCTGGCATCAGGACAAAATGTGATTCAGAGTCACCGAATATACTTTAAGTATTTTAATTAAACTCAAACGATAATTGGTAAATGCAATTTTAGTATATACGGGTTCACTGTATCTCCGCGCAGGGTAGATCAGGGAACTGTGGAATGTACTCAAAAAGCAGTTATTATACTATGACATTTTTAGTTCCAACTCGTCCAGTTGGCCTATCATAGTAGAGGCTGAGCACGGTTTAGACTCTTGCTCCGCCTTTGGTGGCACTTGGACTTGTCCAAGTCCCTGAGTGCTTTCCTTTGTCCACATCTGGTTGCTGGGTAGATTAGCTCCGTCTTGTGTCTCCCCCTTGAATCTTCACTCAAACAATTCCTAATATGGTACTGATCAGTCTCCCAACCTCCCTGGTTGGCCTAGAGTGACGCACCCCTCCCCTCTCCAGACTGACCACAGCTTTTATGGCCAGTTGTTGGTCAGTCCTTACACACCTACACACACACCCATCTGTGTTGTTTGTGTGTGTGTGTAACAAAACGATATTCATCTTCAAACAATATGCTAACAGGCTATAGTGCATAAACATAAATCGTAACAACTGCAGGTCTACTAACCATGTCTGTACTGTAGGTCAACTAACCATGTTTGTACTGTAGATCTACTAACCATGTTTGTACTGTAGATCTACTAACCATGTTTGTACTGTAGGTCTACTAACCATGACTGTAGGTCTACTAACCATGTCTGTACTGTAGATCTACTAATCATGTTTGTACTGTAGATCTACTAACCATGTTTGTACTGTAGGTCTACTAACCATGACTGAAGGTCTACTAACCATGTCTGTACTGTAGGTCTACTAACCATGTCTGTACTGTAGGTCTACTAACCATGTCTGTACTGTAGGTCTACTAACCATGTCTGTACTGTAGATCTACTAACCATGTCTGTACTGTAGGTCTACTAACCATGTCTGTACTGTAGGTCTACTAACCATGTCTGTACTGTAGGTCTACTAACCATGTCTGTACTGTAGGTCTACTAACCATGGCTGTACTGTAGGTCTACTAACCATGTCTGTACTGTAGTCTACTAACCATGACTGTACTGTAAGTCTACTAACCATGACTGTAGGTCTACTAACCATGTCAGTACTGTAGATCTACTAACCATGTCTGTACTGTAGGTCTACTAACCATGTCTGTACTGTAGATCTACTAACCATGTCTGTACTGTAGGCCTACTAACCATGTCTGTACTGTAGATCTACTAACCATGTCTGTACTGTAGATCTACTAACCATGTCTGTACTGTAGGTCTACTAACCATGTCTGTACTGTAGATCTACTAACCATGTCTGTACTGACAGTCTACTAACCATGTCTGTACTGTAGGTCTACTAACCATGTCTGTACTGTAGATCTACTAATCATGTCTGTACTGAAGGTCTACTAACCATGTCTGTACTGTAGGTCTACTAACCATGTCTGTACTGTAGGTCTACTAACCATGTCTGTACTGTAGGTCTACTAACCATGGCTGTACTGTAGGTCTACTAACCATGTCTGTACTGTAGTCTACTAACCATGACTGTACTGTAAGTCTACTAACCATGACTGTAGGTCTACTAACCATGTCAGTACTGTAGATCTACTAACCATGTCTGTACTGTAGGTCTACTAACCATGTCTGTACTGTAGATCTACTAACCATGTCTGTACTGTAGGCCTACTAACCATGTCTGTACTGTAGATCTACTAACCATGTCTGTACTGTAGATCTACTAACCATGTCTGTACTGTAGATCTACTAACCATGTCTGTACTGTAGATCTACTAACCATGTCTGTACTGTAGATCTACTAACCATGTCTGTACTGTAGATCTACTAACCATGTCTGTACTGTAGGTCTACTAACCATGTCTGTACTGTAGATCTACTAACCATGTCTGTACTGACAGTCTACTAACCATGTCTGTACTGTAGGTCTACTAACCATGTCTGTACTGTAGATCTACTAATCATGTCTGTACTGAAGGTCTACTAACCATGGCTGTACTGTAGGTCTACTAACCATGTCTGTACTGTAGATCTACTAACCATTTCTGTACTGTAGTCTACTAACCATGTCTGTACTGAAGGTCTACTAACCATGTCTGCACTGTAGGTCTACTAGCCACACAGGTAAGTGTTCATGATTTTTATTTATTCAAAAAACACTCGAACAAAATAACAAAGAGAAAAAAGAAAAAAAAAATGTTCTGTCACGTGCAGACACTAAACAGAAAATAACTACCCACAAAAACCAAACAAAAAAGGACAACTTATATATGATCCCCAATCAGAGACAATGATAGACAGCTGCCTCTGATTGGGAAACACAAACCAACATAGAAATAAAGAAACTAGAATGCCCACCCTAGTCACACCCTGGCCTAACCAAAATAGAGAATAAAAACCTCTTTATGGCCAGGGCGTGACAACTGTTGTGAACATTTTTTTAACTACATGTAATTGTATTTCAGTGTTCACCAGCATTTGTAATTTGAGTCTGATAATTGTCTGTACAAAACCGTTAATCTGATAATACAATATACAAATACTTGCTTGATATTTGTTTTCCAGTTTCTTAAAATACTTTACAAATGCAACAAATTTCTATGTGGAAACAGAAATGGTCTATTCATTAATTTTACTAGGTTATCCTGAGCAACTTACAGTAGCATACATTTTCCCCGTGAGAATCAAACCCACAACTCTAGTGTTGCAAGCGCCATGCTTTACCAACTGAGCTACATCATTGCATCATCACAAACAACTTGATATCTCAATGTTCTCAATTACTGTATTGGCCATTGTTTTTCTTCATGGTGATGGAAAGTCTACAGGTACAAACCTAGATGACCAGCCTATGTACAATACAGTAACGTACATTTACATTAAGTGGTTTGTAAGGATGGTCAATTTATACTGCACAAAAAGTGGTGGTTTCCCATATTATTTGATCAAGAAAAATATTTGTTTTGTGTCTTTGCCCATAACTTCGCACCTTTTGATGTACGTTTTTGAGGACAGGGTTTTCTTCTTTCTGAATCCCATTATAATGACAATTCCAGAGAAAGGGACAAGGCAACCACTCTTACAATTACAACTACTGAATCCTGCAAGATACTGTTCTTAATTATACAGCTACCTTTTTTTGCCAAATCAGAGAGGCTGAAAAACTGTTTTTGCCCACGCACAGACGTCTATATCTGTCCGCTAATACTAGTAAAGGCCCCTGCAGCCCTCTCAGCACCCCTACTTCCTGCTGCTATGGCATGCAGACACTGTTCTTCTGATGCTCCCAATAAACAGACATGCAGAGACATGTTAGTCAGCGAGTCAATATAGACACAGCCAGTATTCTGTGTAGGAGAAATGTTTTGCATAGCAACACCTACTGTAGGTGAGGCTTACAGAAATAGAAAGTACAACATGCGGAGGCAGGCATGTCTGTCCTTCACAGATACAGGTTCATCTTTGCATGAACTTAATTAAAAATACATGCTGTCTGGACCTGTTGAAAGCAATATTGTGAGGCTGAGAATCCCCTGGGGACAGTAGGTGGTCGGGTTAAAGTACTGGTGCTTAATGAGACAACTATAGGAACAGAGATCACCGGCTAAAGACCCAGCTCTCCAGACAATAATTACAGCTGTTGACCTGGTGTCCACTGATTGAAGAATACATTTGTTTTTCATGGTAAGTGTCTCGGTGGTAGCCACATGCCATGTACAAAATTACACCCTGTTCCCTATACTGTTTGTGTGTGTGTGTGTGTGTGAAGGGGTGGGGAGGGGGGGGGGTCAACCTTGGGTTATCTCCTGCCTGGTGCCATTGATTTGTTTACCTATGTTGGGCTGACAGCCTCTCATTAGGCTTCTGTCACGCACACACACACACACACACACACACACACACAAGAGAACAGTCTCTTCATAGCCAGGGGACACAGAGCTGATCAATGCACCTGATTGATGCTTGCAGTGTCATTGTATTGAACACCTGTTTAGCGGATGTATGCACGCCATTGAGTGACTGCTCCAATGTGTCCTTCACTTTGTGGTGTTTGAGACATCTAACAAAAAGCTCTTTGAAGAGGTCAGAACAGACGTTGCACAGTCCAGGTGTGTGTCTCTGAGTTGCCACTCAAACTGTAGAGTATTTTTTTACCCTTTTATTTAACTAGGCAAGTCAGTTACAGTTTTTTCCAACTGCTTACACACGTTTTCAAAACGGTCTCCTTTTTTCAAAACTCTACACACAATTCCCAAAACTGCACACACAAAATGCAAAATGCCTCACATCTCCTTCAAAATGTAACACTGCATTCAAAATGCCATAAAGACATGTCAGAATGAAGCATTTGCATCAAATGGCAAACACTGCTTTCATAATAGTACATTTTTGGATATACCATGTAAACCCTGTTGTTCTAAATCTAAAGCTCTTTGGTCTTTCATAGGCTTATATCTACATTTCAATACAATGTTCTACAGTGAAAGTAATCTGCTGAGAGGGGTAACAAGTACAATGTAAACACCAATGCAATGTAGAAACAGAAAATATTTATTAGACCAAACATTACTGTTGTATACAGTAGCATACAACAAAACCATAAACATATGTAAACCAAAAGTATATTCTTTAGAATACAGTAAAGAACACAATTGTGTGTGGGGTCCCGGGGGGGCAGTCCAGGAATTGGTAGGGGGGTAGTAGTGCTAAGCTACGCTTCATCTCTTCTCCGGCCTGAGTCTGGCCACAATACTTCGTCCACATCACAAGATACGTTTTCTCTTGCCAAACATCGAGGGAAGTATCTCCTAGCATGGCGTATCCAACCTTGGACAGAGGCAACCTCTATGTCCCCACATGCGTCCTCCATTGCCTGGAGAAGCGGAATGCGGGCATAGGGTTGTCGATCATACACTTTCCAGCGCCAGGCTGAGAAGAATTCCTCTATGGGATTTAGAAAAGGTGAATATGGGGGTAGGTACAAAACTACAAATTGTGGATGGGTGGCAAACCAGTTTTGTACCAGAACAGCCCAGTGAAAACTAACATTGTCCCATAAAACCACAAATCTAGCAGGCTCCTGATCTGGATCAGGGACAAGCATTGTGTAAATTGCATCCAGAAAAGTGAGCATATGGCCAGTGTTGTACGGACCCAGTGTGGCATTGTGATGGAGGACCCCGTTTTGAGTGATGGCAGCACACATAGTTATATTACCCCCACGCTGTCCAGGGACATTGGTAATTGCCCTCTGTCCTATTACATTTCTTCCGCGGCGCCTGGTTTTGGTGAGGTTGAAGCCAACCTCATCCACATAAATAAATTCATGGCGAATTACATGGGCATCCAGCTCCAATACTCTCTGTAAC
Source organism: Salvelinus fontinalis (assembly GCF_029448725.1). Lineage (NCBI taxonomy): Eukaryota > Metazoa > Chordata > Actinopteri > Salmoniformes > Salmonidae > Salvelinus > Salvelinus fontinalis. The sequence continues at coordinate 20,252,184 of NC_074686.1, forward strand.
AGACAAAAGGATATACAGATGAGTAAATATGGCATGTCTGAAGTACTGGAAGTAGTGTTGCATACATACCTCTACAAAGTCATGTCGCATATTCTTGACTCTGTCAAAAAAATGTAGTACAGCATGATAACCAACCTCATTCATTCAATGCAGTGCAGTAAATGGATGGCTTAGAGTTACAAATGTTTATGCAATACTATGCAGTCATATGTATTTTACAGTACATTACTGTAATGCTAAAATAGTCATTAGATAGTTGCATACCTGTTCTCATTTCTGAAGGTTCGAATTATGGACGCCGCTGTAAATCGACTCAAGTTGGGCTGGACTCTCAGTCCAGCCTCTCTCATGGTCAAACCATGGTTGATCACATGATCAACAAGTGTTGCCCTAATCTCATCAGAGATGGCTCTCCTTCCTTCTCTTCTTTGCCCTCGTCCTCTTCTTCCTCTTCCTCTCCCTCCTACTCCTCTTGCTCTCTGTCCATTGTTGGCATCCATTGTTAAAAACAGGTAATCTGACCTTTGACCTATTTATAGGCCTATACTACAGTAAAGCATTGATTGGTTAGTGATCAGTTAAGTTATTAGTGTTTGCACATGTGAGGAGTGTGTGTGTGACCTGGTGAATAAGTGTAGCATTTTGATTGGTTGTGTTTGGAAAAGGAAAGCAAGTCACTTCCTGTTAGATTTTTGTGTTTTAGGTAGAGAATTGTGTGTAGTGTTATGAAAAAAGAGTTTTATGCAATTGACAACTGAGTCAAAGGCTGAGAAATAGCTTATGGTTTTGGATATTTGGTGTGTAGTTTTGCACTTTGAGTGAGAGGTTTCAAAAATCGTGTGACATGAAAATATTTTGTGTGTAAGCAGTTGGAAGAAACTGTAAGAACAAATTCTTATTTCCAATGACGGCCTACTCTGGCCAAACCCGGACGACGCTGGACCAATTGTGCCCCGCCCAATGGGTAGAGTAACTCTGACGCACAGCTTGAACTTTGAATAAAAGGTGTGGCTATACTGTGCTGGTTATAGCTGCCAGCAAACCAACATATACTGAGGCTGCTTCCCAAATGGCACCCTATTCCCTATATGCCGCACTACTTTTGACCAGGACCCATGATCACAGCAGAAACAGAACACTTCTTATCATAGAGATAGTGATTGTAAGCATCCATGTAATTAATCGTTCTGAAATTAAAGTCTTATTTAGTGGCTATTACATTTCATTGTCTCTGACGTCATGCTACTTTGAACATTTCTTGAGTTCTCTTGAGCGTCTTAAAGTATTGAGTAGGCTATTATGTGTGAATTTAATGATCATCAGGGATGAGTTTTTTTCCGTATTTTGGCTTGATGGAATTGAAATGAAATGTATGTAGTTGTCACTTATGATACTGCCTGTTGGGATGATAGTAAAATATAGTAAAAAGAGTACAGGGTTTTACTATTGTGCTGATCCATATTTTCAATAGGAGGCAGTGTTGTCACTTTAAAAATAGCAGCTGATCACCACCAAACACACACATACGCACTCAAACATTCCAAGGGCAGTGTTTTTATGGCAGTTCCAATATTTTAACATAAACCAACTTCTGTTTGTCATCACGTTCCTAATGCTATCTCTGTAAATGTTGTGAAATTGCCAATCAATCAGGGAGATTATTGATGACAGGGAAAACCTGTGGAAGAGAAAGAGAGAACTGATAGAGAATCACACTGCATGTAACATCAGTGGAAGACATTAACACATTGCATATTAGGCCTGTAATGTGAGACGTTAGGCAGACAGCCCACCCATCAGCCCCAAGACACATCACAGCATAATCAGTCCAGAGGTGACAACACAGCTATTCCATCTAGAAGACGAGCAGGTGAGTTTAATTTAGTATGGGGAAATTGAAAGCTGACATTTGGATTTTTTTATTTATTTATTTTTTTTTCAGTTGGGAAAGTGTCTTCTTGTTGTTCTTCTTCTTCTCGGTTTATCTGTTTGTCAAGCCCTATAAAGTTTAGAAGAGGTACTTTTCTTTGAGTCCCGAAGTGTGAGTTGGTTTTTGTGTCATTGTCTTTGTTCTTAATTATAACAGATGGTTGAGTTAACTCAACTGTATCTTTTGTTTATCACGCAAAGAAAAGCATCATTCTGTGACTATAATGAGAAGAAACACTGTCATGCAAAATTAAAAAAGTGTTTAGATCATTTTTTATGTTCTTTCTTTCACATACAGAAAGTTTTCATACCCCTTGACTTATTCCACATTTTGTTGTTACAGCCTGAATTCAATATATTTTTGTTCACCCATCTACACACAATATGACTCGTCGTCTACACACAGACGACTCGTCGTGTGTGTGTGTGTGTGTGTGTGTGTGTGTGTGTGTGTGTGTGTGTGTGTGTGTGTGTGTGTGTGTGTGTGTGTGTCTCTGTGTCTGTGTGTGTGTGCGTGCGTGCGTGCGTGCGTGCAGGTAAATCCTTTCACTGCTCCCTCAGTGGCCTAAGAATTATGAAAACAAGTTACTTCACCAACTTTAATACCCCTTTCTTTGGAAATAGATGTCTTGCAAATTACAGGACAGGAGTTTTTCTCTGTTAAATAACGACATTGTTGGAAGAGATGTTTGTCTCTGGTTCCAGCCAGGTCACCAGTGATACAAGTCAGTGTTCAACATCCATCCATGTCTGAGGACATCGGGAGATGATGTGGAAACCGGTCTCTAGGGGCAACAGTGAGCACTGTTACCTTCAAGTAGGTTTTGGTTTTGCTAATATCTTGTGGATGGGGATGGTCGTAAGCATGTGATTCCAAGGGTTGCAAGTTCAAATCCAGCAATAGAAAGTTGATTTTGAGATATTTGCTTTTTAGCCTATCCCAAACCTTAACCCTTACCTTAACCCTTCAGTTAATGCCTTAACTTTAAGATTTCGGGGGTTAATGATTAAACTTAACCCTGACCTTAAAATTGTGGAGTTGATGTTTGAGAAACATGGTTGCTGGTTGCTGGTTCAGATGTAGAGCAGGAATAACAATACTTTGTTTAGTTTAGAGACAACTTTTTTCAAAGATGACCAAGAGCAACAGATGGCTGCAGATGTATAAATAAGTCCTCTTTTCAGAAAAGGAGATTACTCCATTTGAGCCTGTTTTTATGGCCCATGAAAGAGAGATTAAATTGTAAGCTGTTTCATAACATATTTTTTTCTTCTTTACAGCTAAACATTCGTAAACAGGTGTCTGGACAATTACTGGGCAAGGTTTCAGTGAAGATTAATATCTGAGGTTGGAGATGAGAAGGGGAATTGAAAATATCACTATTAGCTATATTGTTTTGTCATATCACATGCTACTGTGTAGGACTGTGACTGTCTCCAGCGTTTGCATCAGCTTGATTAAATATAAATGAAATACCAACAAAGTATGATATTTAAAAATACTTTCCTGTTCTATGTGGATCATTGTCAGGATGTGCAGTTAGCTGAACATAGCACTGACTGCAGAATACTACATTAGAATATGTTAAGCATGCTGTTACCTATAACTACTGTATTTAAACCTATGATATACCGCCCGAGCAGTTCTTTCAGAGTAAATAAACAAAGGCTCACTTCAGAGTTTGTTGAGGACAAATATCAAATCATTGAACCAGCCCTGCTCATAGCTTCTGGGTCGCATCTCAGCCAAGTTATTGAGAAGGAGGAGAGATACTTCTCTCAACCTTTTGTAATCTTCATTATATAATCTGTTCTTATCATCCTACGTGCTGTATAACGCCCACCTGGGGCAAACCTCTGCATCCTCCACACATATCGACAGGAGCCTCTATTTTGACCACATCTCCCACTGAAATAATGATTTTACTTGAGTTAAAAGCACCTGTTTATCCCTTCATAGTATAAATGATGTACACTATCCGTTCTGTAAAAACACTTCTCAACTTCTGGGCTGATATGCTGCTGTGGGTTCCCTGTGTGTTCAAGTCAAACTCGTACCTCATTTGATACAATCAGTCAATAGATGAGGGTTTCTGTGATATGAGCAAATATTCACGAGACTTTCCATACATTTCTATGCACTGACTCGCGCGATACTTGAACTAATTCTGTGATGAAATGTCTGATTCAATCCAGGCCTAAATCTGATCCTGCATTATCAACACAACTGTAGTGATATGGGCAATACACATTGAGCAGAACAGAGAAAACACATAGGCCTAGTTGAATAAAATATAGATCATGTTGATACATTTTTGGTTGTTTGTGTTTGGTTGTTTGTAGAGAAAATGCAATGAATGGCATAATAAATGCACTTACATTCTAAAAGGGTCAGCGTGACCTATGTAGTAAGGTGAATGGATTTCCTCTGATCTATTGAATGGTTGTCTTAAGTGAAAGAAACCTGTGGAGTCTTGTGTCAAAACAATCCATTCCTAAAGGTAATCAGAGAAGAAAAGCCCATTTAGTTTCAAGTAGTTGTGGTTCAATCTTCTCTGATTCAAATCAGATTGAAACACCCTACAGAAGAGATGCATTGTGTTATAATCTCTTCATGGCCAAAAGGCATGGCAGTCATCCTCTCCTTTGTTAAAGTCGTGTTCGTCATTTTAAACCATGGTAAATAAATCTACCACAGGAGGTTGGTGGCACCTTAATTGGGGAGGACGGGCTCGTCGTAATGGTTGATGCGGAATTAGTGGAATGGTTTCCATGTGTTTGATGCCATTCCATTCACTACGTTCCAGCCATTATTATGAGCCGTTCTCCCTTCAGCAGCCTCCACTGAAATCGACCACATGTTGCAACAGAGAACCGAGACATACAGAACAGTTGACATCGTCGGCTACCCGTCAAGCCATAGTCAGCCATTAAAGATGATAGCTCACATTATTTTGACAGTCGGGAGAATGTGTAAGTGGATGACCGAATCTGCTGTCAGGACTAAACGCTAAACAAATTCGTTAAGACCAGCAGTTAAGAGTTGTTTTTTAAAGAGCCCACAGCTTGAATGTGACATATGACAACCTGGTCTCAGATCGTTTCATATTATTCTGTAACTAAATCCAAGCCACTCATTAGTATGAAATGTTACGTTTCGTATGGTATGTATACATTTGTGCATGTCCATCACCCATTTTGTAAGATATGTTATGAATTACAATTCATATTATAATTTATGTATGAATTTGTGAAACGTATAATATGTTACGAATTTGCAAAACGTACTATATTTTACGAATGAGCAAAACGTATGATATCTTACAAATTCTAGGAGTTAAGGAGTTAGGTTAAAGGGTTAAGGTTAGGGTTAGGGAAAGGGTTAGCTAAAGGGGTTAGGGTTCGGGGAGATGTTAGCTAAAGGGGTTAGGGTTAGGGATGGGTTAGCTAAGATGCTAAGTAGTTGAAAAGTTGCTATTTATCTAAAATGCAAAGTTGTCCCTGATGAGGTTTGAACTTTTTTATTTTTTTATTATTTTTATTTCACCTTTATTTAACCAGGTAGGCCAGTTGAGAACAAGTTCTCATTTACAACTGCGACCTGGCCAAGATAAAGCAAAGCAGTGCGACACAAACAACAACACAGTTACACATGGAATAAACAAACATACAGTCAATAACACAATAGAAAAGTCTATATACTGTACAGTGTGTGCAAATGAGGTAAGATAAGGGAGGTAAGGCAATAAACTTGCATCCTTTGGGTTGCTAGACATAAGATATGCTCAGAATTACAGCTAAGTGGCTAAGTGGCTAACGTTAGCTAGCTGGCTAACTTTAGCTAGGCTAGGGGTTAGGGTTAAGTTTAGGAGTTAAGTTAAAGGGTTAAGTTAAAGGGTTTAGCTAAAAGGGTTAGGGATAGGGGAAGGGATAGCTGACATGCTAAGCAGTTGCTAGTAGTTGAAAAGTCGCTAATTAGCGAAAATGCTAAAGTTGTCTGTGATGAGATTTGAACTCACATCCTTTGGGTCAATAGAAAAATAACCATCTGTCTTCTACAACCATACCAAACATAACATAGCATACTAATTTGAGTGTCCCGGATTTACATTAGTATGTTAAATCTAGTCTATGGGACCAGGCAGCAAATTAACCTTTTTAGTAATTCTTATTTCCCCAACATTGTATAACATGCAACTCTCAAAGTGAACTTAAATGCACTCTCCTATGTCTCATTTCTAGAATTGGTTCTGTTGAAACTACAACAAAGGGTGCCTATGTACAGTATGTAGCATAACACATTTACACCCAAAAATACATTGGACACTGATATAAAGTATTGGTATATACAGTGCATTCAGAAAAAATTCAGACCCCTTGACTTTTTCCACATTTTGTTACATTAGTCCTATTCTAAAATTGATTAAATTATTTATTATTTTTCTCATTATGTTTCTCGTCAATCTACACACAATACCCCATAATGACAAATCAAAAACAGGTTTGTAGAAATGTTTGCACATTTATTTAAAAAGATTATGTGCGTCGCTGCTCAGATATTTTCAGGTCTCTCCAGAGACGTTCAAGTCTGGGCTCTGGCTGGGCCACTCAAGGACATTCAAAGACTTGTCCTGAAGACACTCCTGCATTGTTTTGGCTGTGTGCTGAAGGTCTGGAACAAACTGCAAAAATCTCTGAAGCTGGAAACACTTATCTCCTTCACTAGCTTTAAGCACCAGCTGTCAGAGCAGCTCACAGATTACTGCACCTATACATAGCCCATCTAGAATTTAGCCCAAACAACTACCTCTTCCCCTACTGTATTTATTTATTTATTTTGCTCCTTTGCACCCCATTATTTCTATCTCTACTTTGCACATTCTTCCACAGCAAATCTACCATTCCAGTGTTTTACTCGCTATATTGTATTTACTTCGCCACCATGGCCTTTTTATATTTTTATTTATTAATATATTTTATTTGCCTTCACCTCTCTTATCTCACCTCATTTGCTCACATTGTATATAGACTTATTTTTCTACTGTATTATTGACTGTATGTTTTGTTTATTCCATGTGTAACTCTGTGTTGTTGTATGTGTCGAATTGCTATGCTTATCTTGGCCAGGTCGCAGTTGCAAATGAGAATTTGTTCTCAACTAGTCTACCTGGTTAATAAATAAAGGTGAAATAAAAAAATATATTTTTAAAAGGGTCGTTGTCCTGTTGGAAGATTAACCTTCACCCCAGTCGGGTCTTGAGTGCTCTGGAGCAGGTTTTTATGAAGGATCTCTCTTTACTTTGCTCCCTTCATCTTTCCCTCGATCCTGACTAGTCTCCCAGTCCCTGCCGCTGAAAAACATCCGCACAGCATAATGCTGCCACAACCATGCTTCACTGTAGGGATGGTGCCAGGTTTCCTCCAGACATGACGCTTGGCATTTAGGCCAAATAGTTCAATCTTGGTTTCATCAGACCAACAAATCTTGTTTCTCATGGTCTGAGAGTCTTTAGGTGCCTTTTGGCAAACTCCAAGCTGGCTGTCATGTGCCTTTTACTGAGGAGTGGCTTCCGTCTGGCCACTCTACCATAAAGGCCTGATTGGTGGAGTGCTGTGGAGATGGTTGTCCTTCTGGTTCTCCCATCTCCACAGAGGAAGTCTGTAGCTCTGTCGGAGTGACCATCGGGTTCTTGGTCACCTCCCTGACCAAGGCCCTTCTCCCCCGATTGCTCAAATTGGCCGGGTGGCCAGCTCTAGGAAGAGTCTTGGTGTTTCCAAACTTCTTCCATTTAAGAAAAGATGAAGGCCACTGTGTTCTTGGGGACCTTCAATGCTGCAGAAATGTTTTGGTGCCCTTCCCCAGATCTGTGCCTCTACACAATCCTGTCTCGGAGTTCTAAGGACAATTACTTCGACCTCATGGCTTGGGTTTTGCTCTGACGTGCACTGTCAACTGTGGGACCTTATATAGACAGGTGTGTGCCTTTCCAAATCGTATCCAATCTATTGAATTTATCACAGGTGGACTCCAATCAAGTTGTAGAAACAGCTCAAGTATTATCAGTGGAAACAGGATGCACCTGACCTCAATTTCGAGTCTCAGAGCAAAGGGTCAGAATACTTATATAAATATGGTATTTTTTTAATAAACATTTATTTTTTATTTATTAAAAAATGTGAACAAATTTCTAACAAATTGTTTTCGCTTTGTCATTATGGGGTATTGTGTGTAGATTGATGAGGCTTTGTCTTTATTTCATCAATTTTAGAATAAGGCTGTAACATAACAAAATGTGGAAAAAGTCAAGGGGTCTGTATACCTTCCGAACGCACTGTATGTGCATTTTGATTTGCTATTGTGTTTTGGCACATTTGTATTGTACAATTGAACAATCTGATGAGAAAGACTGTTGTTAATGTTCATGTAATTCAGCTCGTTGCTGGCTCGTGTCACATCTAACAACCCATAGCCTTGCGCCGCGTAATCAGCACCAAGGACAGTTCCAACTGTTCCGCTCTCTCTCTCTCGAGCGCCCGCCCCTTAACGACTACATTCCATTGGGTTGTACACTGATCGGCAACCAATAGTAGAGGAGCTGGAATGAGCCCTCGTTGCTACTGGAGACGTTCCGGGGGAGCTTCAAAGATCTTGTTTACAGAACGCAGAGAGCCTCTAGTTCGGCGGTGTTGCATGTGAGGGTTCTGCACGGTGACGGTGAACATATAGGCTAGTACACCGATGGGATAACGGAATTCCTACCAGAGACACCCGCGCACAGACAGTTTTTGGTCGATGTTACAGCTTTGAAGTACTTCTGCGATGTTGTTATAGTGACTGCAAATGATATTGCCGCATTCCTTTTCTTTTTTAAAATAATTTACCGCTGATAGTTTTGGTGAGGGCAGGTGTTGGGAATAAGGCGAGGTTTTTTAATTGTATCGTTTCTGAATCATTTTGTGGACGGCGTGGACCAAAGGCACGGGACGAGATGGATACCGAAAAGTACTTACCGGAGCTGATGGCGGAGAAGGACAAACTGGACCCCACGTTTCATCACTCTCTACGATTACTAGATCAAGGTAAGAACAGAAAACATCCCAATTTATTATGGGACGTTTCTACAGTATAGCTTGGAGCACTAACCAATACTGTTTGAGTTATGTTGGTTCCTATGTTGGTTGGGTTATGTTGGTGCCACTTTGACATACTATTACACTTTAAAGACATGTTTAACGTTTTCATTAGGTGCTGTCCCAAATGGACCATGATACAGACCAGCTCCGCACACGGGCTATTTCATGTATTCCAGAACCAGCACATTTGATTCTACTAAGGGCTTGTTGATTAGTTTAACATATGAATAACTGTCTGCAATACATCCGATAAGTTGAATGATACAGACAGCGACTACGCTATACAATGCCATGCCTTTCTGTTAGCCTGCACATAAATACACGTTCAATCAAAATTGTAAAACACCACTCTTTTTTATACAATGTAGGCCTACAGTATTTGGTAGCACTACATGTCTCTATGTTTGCATACAACTACTATGATGAACTGATAACGATGTAGGAGCGTCTCCAAGTAGCTCAGTCATCCAGCACTGAGACATGTGTAAATGATGATGTTAACACATTCTCATTATAAGTTGGATTTGTTTTCCCCTTTGAAGAACTTGACTTGATTCTAATGCAATAGAGCAGATGGAAGCGCGCGTTCCACAGCGATTTGAATTGAAGCCGGTTTAATTAATCCATTGCTGAGACGTCTGCGCGCCGAGCATACCGTTTGCTTTGAAGCTGTCAGAATTTTGCAAATACTTCCAGATGCACTCCCTTGGATCCATTCTGGCGGGAAGAGCACTGGAATAGCATCCTAATACATCCTTGAAATAGCACTCGTAAATGAGCTTAGTCTCTAGTGCTGTCTGCCTGGATTTCAGGAAATAAAATCATATTTGCAAAATGGCTATACCTCGCTAAGCTTTGAAAGAAAACGTATGGTTTGTATACTAGGCTCCTGGCCACCTAATTGTAACGACTGTGTTGACTTCATTACATGTATGCAGCTACTGATGTAAAATGTACATCCACAGTTGTTGAACTGTACCTGTACCTGACACACAAGAGACAAACACATAGACTACTGGATATAATATTCCTATAGAGTAGTATTCAGCTGTATACCATGCTCCATGAAAAGTAACCGTGCCTGAGACCTGGTGACTTGCGTTGACTCCCTGAGCTAATGCCTAGGCTTTAGCTCAGTGGGCTAACACAGTTGTGTGGCATTGCGGAGCCCACTCTGTACCCAGTCGCATGTTGTACCCGTTATGGATAGATTGTTCAGTTTTAAGAAAGTGAAATAGCCTATAGATAAAAGTATTGAGTTAGGCAATACTGGAAAGAATAGCTGAAAGCATTGAGTTCGGTTAAAATACCGGGACAGAAGGGCCGTTATGAATGTGTTTCTGTCAGCTCTCTCACATAGAGCTGAATCACGGAGATAAGAGCGTATTTTACTCAGCACTTTCTCCTTATCAGCTGGTTTCAATTCGTAAAATTTGTTAGGCCTTTTTCTCCAGCACAGATTTCCTAGCTCGCCATGAGAGGTAAATGTGATTTGAAGGAAATATACATGTGGTTTAACGTAGCACCTGTTTCTTCGACAGAGTGTCGCTGAGGGTTCACATAAGTGGTAGAAATGAACGAGCCAACGCTTTCAATGGATTTGGAGGAGTATGATTTTTTATATTTCACAAGCATTTCCACTGTAATATATCAACTCTTGGATCCTATCATTTTAACAGATTCATTTAAGATTGACTTAAACTTGTGATGTTCTAGGGTCGTGTCCCAAATGCCACCCTATCCCCTCCAGTACATTTATTTTGAAATATTATAGTGCAATATATTGGTCAAAAGTAGTGCACTATATAGGGAATAAAGTGTCGCATTTCATCAACCAAACAAGGCTCAGAGCTGCCATGAGTTGGTCAGTAGGAGCCAGTAACTGTCCTTAACAGTCAGTAACAGTCAGTAACAGTTTGCCACAAACTCCAAAATGTAAATACTGTTATCTCCCTCTTACGAAACAGATGGCACATGATGCAATTGAACAGAGCGCTACTTTAAGCACTTCTCTAATATAACACTTCTTCTGGCATCTTCCCCACCAGCTCCCGACTTGATTATGCAATTGGCAGGGGACATGAGCAGATCTACCGAGAGTAAGCACACACAGAGACAGACAGTGAGTGGCTGCATACTAGATAACTCAATGTCTGGAGAGATACACTTGCTAGGGAAGATGGTGGGGGGGGATGGCTGTCCTTGAAGACGGGAGTTTAGATACCTGTACCATACTGTAGGTATACTTTAGGGCGGCGAGTAGCCTAGCGGTTAGAGAGTTGGGCCAGGTTAGAATATCCGAGCCGTCAAGGTGAAAAATCTGATGATGTGTCTTTGAGCAAGGCACTTAACCTTACTTTGCTGTAGGGTTGCTGTACTACTCTGATTGACACTGTAAAACAACACCTTTCACTGCACCTATCCGGTGTATGTTACATATGTTTTAATACAAATTAGATCTAATAGATAAGCACCTCTGCTGGAAAACAATTCATAAAATACTTATACAGCCACAGCTCCAGCTAGGGCTGTTTGGTATTGACTTCACTGCTGACATGAATTGATGTAAATATATTGTCTGGTATCTAATTAGATACATTGAAGTGTTAATTTAACTACAAGAAGAAAATAATTGAAAGGAATTCAAAAGGACTGCTTTCGGCTGTGATAACCTCACATAGAATGAAACATTGTTGAAAAGATTGTGTTTAGCTTAGAGGGCTTTCTTGTTTTCAACTATAGAAACAGCATCCAATATTTTAAGGTTTAAAAAAAAAGAAAATACCTGCTATATCCACTTCAACGCAGATATATAGGCCTACCCGCCTACCCGTTTTATTACATGTAAAACATGCTGCTCACTCCAAGTATTCCAGGACCTTCTGCCCATCTCTGTGGAGCCAACCCTGGTTCTGCACATGAGCAGAACAGCTCTTCCACTAGTTCTATATGATACCTTATCTTATAATTGTCTGTTCCGCTGTAGGAACCCAGCACAGTGTTTGTATTACATTAAAGAGCTCCGCTTGGTAGAACAGATTAGGCCACAATGGAAGGAACCCAGAGTAAAATGATCCTAGCACTTCTGAACAAAGATATGAGCAGGTGTGTGGTGGAGTCCATTACAGAACTTCTTTCAGAAGATCTCCTGTAGCAGTTGGTTCATACATACAGTATACAGGGTTCCAAAAGGGTCCTGCGGCTGTCTACATAGGGGAACCATTTTTGGTTCCATGTAGAACCCTTTTTTGGTTCCATGTAAAACCCTTTTTGGTTCCAGGTAGAACTCTTTTGGTTTCCATGTAGAACCCTCTGTGGAAGAGTTCTAAATGGAACCCAAAAGGGTTCTACCTAGAACCAAAAGGGTTCTACCTGGAAACAAAAGGGGTTCTTCAAAGTGTTCTCCTATGGGGACAGCCATTAGAACCCTTTTTGGATCTATATAGCACCTTTTCTTCTAGGAATATATCCCTCTAGCATCAGCAGAAAAAGAAGCTATTCAGCGTAGCATTAGATGGTCTTAGATTGTACGGTGTCTGTGTGCACTGTAGACTAGTGCGACATCCAAAAAAGCACCCACCCTATTCCCTATATACAGTAGTGCACTCCTTTTGACCAATGGTGCTATTTTGGACGCATCATAGGAACGCACACCCAGCAGTGAGCAGAAATAGGCCTTGGCAGAGCATCAAAGCCTGGGATACTGTTGTGTTGCTTGGGAAACGGTGGTTGATAGTGATAAACATCGGTGGCAGGCCAGCACGCTGAGCTAGTCGGCTACACAGGGAGACAGATACAAGACAGAAGGGGGTCCACTTACTCTGGGATCTGACCTACAGATATACTGTTATGCTTTTGAACTCACAGGTGAAGTGAGAGAGCTAGAGAGAGGGAGTGAGAGAGAGAGAAAGAGAGAGTGATAGAGACCCAGCAACCGCTTTAAATTCAGCCTTGTAGTGCAGGGTTGCAGTGTGTAAGGTGTTGAGTGGTGCTGTGTGTGTGTGTGTGTGTGCTGTGGCTCAGAGGACTGAGGTGTTGCTGAGTGCTGTCCCAGAAGACTCTACAGGAGGGTGAGATGTAGGCCTAACACAGACTGAGACAGCCACGCTTGGTGATAAAACCTAATGGCATGTCATTTATAGGACTTATTCGTTTACACGGCGGCATTGATCTCATTGTTAATGTGTGACGCATGGAACACCCGTTATGTCACTGGTAATGAGGTGGTGATGCAGTAATTCAACAGTGCGTCCCTAATGGCACCTTATTCCCTACGTCCCTAATGACACTGTATTCCCTACATAGTGCACTAATTTTGTCCAAAGTCCTACGGGCCCTAGTAGAAAGTAGTGCACTATATAAAGAATAGGGTGCCATTTAGGATGTGTTCTGACAAATCCAGGTTCGCTAGTTTGTGGATAAAATGCAGAAGCAAGGAATGAATGTTGTCACGGATCCCTCTGGAGATTTCATTACGCACACCTGGCCCCTATTTCCAGTGATTAGTATTTGTATAAGTGTGCCCTTGGTTTCTATTGTCCTGTCGATTATTGTTACAATGTCCGTTGGTCGTGTGAGTACCTGTGCTGTGTGTTTTGGGATTTTGTGCCCTTGTGGATTGCGCAGATGATTACGGGTCTCGTCCCGTGTGTTAATCATTATATGCGTGTGTGTTTATTCAAGGTACTCCACTCTCTTTTGTTTGGGTTTCAACCCTGTGTTTTTGCTACGTGTTGGTTTGGTCTTCGTCCCCGTGCCTGTACACGGCATGCAGTAATTTGGGTGAAGTAAAAAACCCATATTACGCATTCCTGAGTCTGTCTCCCAATCCTTCATGCCAACGTGACGATTGTCTAGACCATTTTATATTATATAATGTAATATTCCATCATAAGGATAAACAACCCAGTTATCACTGTAGAGGAATCAGTTATGTCACTGAGATGAGATGAGAAGCAAATTAAAGCAATATTCTGGCTTACAATATTGCTGTAGTCAAAAGTTGTAGTCAGAAAAATCCATTCACTCTTTCTTTCTCATTTGTATTCATATAATTATGTGGGGTAAGTTGAGCCATTTTGTACATTCAGCATCACTCCGTAAAGGGAAATCTAATATTATTTCTATCAAAGATACATTATGTACATTTATTTCAGGGTGTTGTGTATCCCTGGAAATATTCAGAATTCATGTAAACATTACAGTATTGAAAACCTAGCTTGTCCTAAAAAAGTGTTCTCTTGGCATAATTTACTGTGCCAATTTACTGGGGTAAGTTGAGCCACGGGACAGGTTAAGTTACAGGCTGTATCAAAACCGGCGGTTATTGGGAGTCCCATAGGGCGGCGCACAATTGGCCCAGTGTCGTTCGGGTTCGGGTTTGGCCAGGGTAGGCCATCGTTGTAAATATGAATTTGTTCTTAACTGACTTGCCTAGTTAAATAAAATAAAATAGAAGTTAAGCCACCTACATCTTTATGTTCTGAATTAAATATTACCACTACCTTTTTAAAACAATTTCTGTCTTTATTTCCCAAACACATTTCAACACAATCAATCGCTTTTAGTCTTTTAAAACTTCTTATGGCTGAGATCCCGTTAACGGGATTGATATGACAACAGCCAGTGAAAGTGCAGGGCGCCAAATTCAAAACAACAGAAATCTCATAATTAAAAGTTCTCAAACATACAAGTATTTCACACCATTTAAAAGATGCACTTCTTGTTAATCCCACCACAGTGTCCGATTTCAAATAGGCTTTACAGCGAAAGCACCACAAACGATTATGTTAGGTGAGTGCCTATTAACAGAAAAACACAGACATTTTTCCAGCCAAAGATAGGAGTCACAAAAAGCAGAAATAGAGATATTAATCACTAACCTTTGATAATCTTCATCAGATGACACTCATAGGACTTCATGTTAAACAATGCATGTTTGTTTTGTTCGATAAAGTTCATATTTATATCAAATAATCTCAGTATACATTGGCGCGTTATGTTCAGTAGTTCCAAAAACATCCGGTGATTTTGCAGAGAGCCACATCAATTTACAGAAATACTCATCATAAATGTTGATGAAAATACAAGTATTATACATGGAACTTTAGATAAACTTCTCCTTAATGCAACCGCTGTCAGATTTCACAAAAATTTTACCAAAAAAGCAAACCATGCAATAATCTGAGTACGGCACTCAGAGCCCAAAACAACCATAAAGATATCCGCCATGTTGTGTAGTCAACAGAAGCCAGAAATAGCATTATAAATATTCACTTACCTTTGATGCTCTTCATCAGAATGCACTCCCAGGAATCCCAGTTCCACAATAAATGTTTGATTTGTTCGATAAAGTTAATCATTTATGTCCAAATACCTCCTTTTGTTAGCGCGTTCAGTTCACAATTTAAAATTCATGACGCGCGTTCACTAAGAGCAGACGAAAAGTCAAAAAGTTCCGTTACATTCCGTAGAAACATGTCAAACGATGTATAGAATCAATCTTTAGGATGTTTTTAACATAAATCTTCAATAATGTTCCAACCGGAGAATTCCTTTGTCTGTAGAAATGCAATGGAACAGAGCTCGCTCTCACGTGAAAGTGCGACACGAGCTCATGGCACTCTGCCAGACACCTGGCTCAAACAGCCCTTATGAGCCCCCACTTCACAGTAGAAGCATCAAACAAGGTTCTGAAGACTGTTGACATCTATTGGAAACCTTAGGAAATGCAATATGACCAATATCCCACTGTGTATTCGATAGGCCAAGAGTTGAAAACCTACAAACCTCAGATTTCCCACTTCCTGGTTGGATTATTTCTCAGGTTTTTGCCTGCCATATGAGTTTTGTTATACTCACAGACATCATTCAAACAGTTTTAGAATCTTCCGAGTGTTTTCTATCCAAATATACTGATGATATGCATATCCTAGCTTCTGGGACTGAGTAGCAGGCAGTTTACTCTGGGCACCTTATTCATCCAAGCTACTCAATACTGCCCCCAGCCATAAGAAGTGAATCATTTTAAGCATCTTTTAGCACAGGCTTAACCCCTAAAAAACACTTTGTACTTCTGAAAATACTTTTAATGTATGCCAGGCCGTATTGTCACCTCATATCCCAGTGATAATGCCTTGCATCATGTCTGGGAAGAAAATAATGACATTTTCTCAACTTACCCCATGCCAAACATTTTGACTATATTAGCCCACACAGCTACAATGATTCACTTTCATGCTAGGTTTAACATCTCATATCGTAGTTTATATAAACCCCAACTGATGTATAGAACAATCTTAAAAAATATTTACTTTGTTTAGATGCAGTATAAAATTCATGAAACCTCGAACACAATACATTAATTTGACTTGATTGAAAATCAGTTTTTTGGACCTAACTTGCTTACCACTTTTACCATTTAGTTTCTTCCTTCACAGACTCCATGAAATGGGGACCTTCCCTAAATATTTGGTCAAATTATTACTTTTGTGTATTGTTTCCTAGAGGCAAGGGTGCCTCAACTTATTTATTTCTCAACATCCACATCATCCGGGTTATTTCCGTTATGATGTGCAATTTCATTGCATGCCTTTCATTAAAACCCAGTGGCTTGGAAAAGGTGCTTTGCATTTAATTCTTTAGCTAAAATGAGTAGGAAGTGTTTAATGCTTTACGTTTTTCATTGTCAGCAGTGACACAGAGGAAGCACCTCTCTGCATCTCATCACTGCGTTCAATGGAAGATTAACTAAGATTAATTCAATCAATTAATTAGCTGGCTTCAGAGTCAATATAAACAGTCAAAACAAAACTAATTTTAATAAAGAGGAACCTAATATCTTCCTGATAGCAAATCAGGCCCAGGCGTAGCATGCTGATATGGGTCATGATAGCCGGCCTACCAGGACACCCTTGGACAAAACCCCATGGACAATACAAAGCATGATAGTTTAAAATACGATCAATTGTGCTTAAAAAAAAAATAAAAACTTTTCCATGTTCCTGATTGGTCCCTTCCCCCTAGCTGCTATCCACAAGTGCTCTATAGCCTCTCATTGCTGTCTTAAATAATGTACCGGTGCTTATTTAGAGAGAACCCCAGAGCTGTACTGAGATAATTTGGCCTTTCAGCCTATAAAAGTACCTGCTAGAGAACATTGCCTTTAGCATATTTTTTTATTTAACTAGGCAATTCAGTTAAGAACAAAGTCTTATTTTCAATGATAGCCTAGGAATAGTGCGCTAACTGCCTGTTCAAGGGCAGAACAACAGATTGGTACCTCGTCAGCTCGGGGATTTGAAATTGCAACCTTTCGGGTACTAGTCTAACAATCTAACCACTAGGCTACCCTTCCTCCTCTATGCATCAAATGCACATCAACCTGCAAGGTGAAGTAAACATAAGCACCATTTCTTGATAAATAGTGCATAAACAAATATAAAGGATTAATTGCATGAAGAAATAGTATTGGAAATATTTCAATAAAAATGAATAACAACAAAAGTAGTTTAGATAGAGTAAAGTATATGTTTAGTATAATTATACAAAGTCCTAGAAAAAAAACATAGGCCTATAGCTTATTTTCATTCCCTTTACAATAAAAACGTTACAGTGTAATCCATTTGATCACCTTTATTTACATAATCGATTAGTAATAGTAATTAATAAAGACATTTGGAAGTAGAGCTGCACCTCTTGATTTGTGAGTTATTTGACAAACGTCAGTATCATAGAAACTGCAGAATATGCTCTTTCTGATACTATATAGAAACCACAATATTTTAACTGCACGTGACTCTGAAGATGGTCCTTTCCCTGCACCTGTGAATTACAAAATGCGCACATCTCTTCATGTACCATGTACAGGTCTAATACTGTCAGTCATCAGATATTATCAATGTAATATTGGCTATAGGCTACACATCTTATTATGTGTGAAATTCGTTTCGGTATAGTTTAGGTGTAGTTTCGATGAGCCGGCTGCACAGGCTGACTGGCATCGTTTGTTTCCTGCTCATTAACTTGGAGAGTCAAGGATATGTTTTGCATTATTCTAAAGGCCTACAGCAACACCTAGCATGTTTCCGTTTCCCTTTACAATACATGTGATTAGTAATAGAGTCCTTTTGTCATTCATTCAGTGAGGAGAGAGAGACGCATTAGCACCTGTCTTGGCGGGTAAAGTTGGGAATAGGAGAGAGAAAAAAAGGCTCAAAATACTTTTCTGTTTGAGATTTTTAAATTCTGACAAATTAGTAAAATACAACGTTTTATGAAAAGTCAGGGAAGGTGCAGGACGTAGGTATTTTTTTGCAGATGTAAAAAATGTATGGTTCTAGTCTTAAGCCCAGCGTGTGGTCAGAGAGTGGTGAGGTCTTCAACTCAACCAGCAGCACCAGCTACCAGCACAGACATCCAACTGCAGGTCAGACTCAGAGCTGTACACGGCCTCCTGGCCCCAGCTCCTCTCCTCCCCCAAGCCTTTTAGCCCCGTTCTACTCACCACCAGTACGTTACTTTAACTCTTATGTTAATCCAGGGCAAACTGTGTTCTCCCCCAGGCTCGCCCGCCACAATTATAAATCCATGAATCATATTCTTATTGGATGATAATGCACTGCTGTCTGCCCAAGACATCACTGTGGGATTACACTGGATTAGACTCGGAGCTAGAGAGAGACAGAGAGAGACAGAGAGAGAGAGCTCTGGTATGTGCGCATTTGTTTACTGTAGCTTGGGGCAACTGAAAGAGTTAAGGGTTCCCATCCCCTGGGGGAATGTTCTTTGTGAAGGATTGGACCAAAATGGCATTAGGGTGGAGGAGGAAAGAGAGGAGTGGAATGAAATTGGAATTGAAGTAGAAAAAAGAAAAGGAAAAGTGGTAATGGAAAAATAGCTAGATGTGAAAGTGACAAATAATAATAAAAAGAAATATGATAGAGAAAGGCAGGTTAAGGTGTAGAAACACTGCTTTCATTCCATACCCTCTGAATCTCCTAGAACCATTTTCTGTGTCTAAAAAACCTTTCATGGTGAGGTTAGTTTATGTGTTCAGATGAATAGCTGAATAGGCAGACACGTCTTGTGCATGCCGAGTCCCTCTGAGTGAAACGGCGTGGTTGTATAGCTGTGGGGAGAATGACAAGTGTAAATTGACCACTCGTTCAAAAGATGGGAATGCTGTAAATTAAATACTTATTCATATTTGTCACCAGCATCACATATCAAATTAAGCTTTTTTTATCACTCATGTAAAGAACAGACAACTGTCTTCACACATCGGACAGTGTTTAATTTGTCCCCAACCATGCTAGCTTGATAGGTTCAATAGATACCAGAATGAGAACGAGACCCAAAGAAAATGCTGTTGTATGTTTTTGCTCTCTGACTGACTGTGTAGCCCGGGAGTATCAAGTTGTCGAAGGATAGTTCTGTACATCCAAACACCGCCACTCCTCTCTGTCTCTTCTCTGTACATCTACCTGCTTTCTAGCAGGGATTAGAATCCTATCAGATTCTATGAACTGCCATTGATCTCACCCATAGTCTGCTTCACTCTGGAGTAGTTGTGGAGTAGTTGTGTCCTCGTTTTGAAAAGGGGCCTTTTCAGTGCCCTTACCTTGATCTCTCTCTTTCTCTGACAGCTTTCTTCCTTCCCTCTCATCTCTTCCCCCACTCTTTATATACAGTGCATTCGGGAAAATAGTCAGACCCCTTGACTTTTTACATATTTTGTTACTTTGCAGCCTTATTCCATTTTTTTTTAATAATCCCTCATCACACACAAGACCCCATAATGTAAACAGTTTTTAGATTTTTTTTTGCAAATGTATTAAAAATAAACACCTGAAATATAACGTTTACATAAGTATTCAGACTCTTTACTCAGTACTTTGTTGAATCACCTTTGGCAGCAATTACAGCCTTGAGTCTTCTTGGGAATGAAGTTACAAGCTTGGCACACGTGTATTTGGGGAGTTTCTCCCATTCCTCTCTGTAGATCCCCTCAAGCTCTGTCAGGTTGGATGGGGAGTGTCGCTACACAGCTATTTTCAGGTCTCTCCATAGATGTTTGATCGGGTTCAAGTCCGGGCTCTGGCTGGGCCACTCAAGGACATTCAGAGACTTGTCTCGAACCCACTCGTGCGTTGTCTTGTCTGTGTCTGTGTGCTTAGTGTCGTTTTTCTGCTGGGAGGTGAACCTTCACCCTAGTGTGAGGTCCTGAGTGCTCTGGAGAAGGTTTTCATCAAGGATCTCTCTGTACTTTACTCCGTTCATCTTTCCCTTGATCCTGACTAGTCTCCCAGTCCCTACCTCTGAAAAACATCCCCACAGCATAATGCTGCCACCACCATGCTTCACCGTAGGGATGGTGCCAGTTATCTTCCAGACATGACGCCTGGCATTCAGGCCAAAGAGTTCAATCTTGGTTTCATCAGACCAGAGAATCTTGTTTCTTATGGTCTGAGAGTCCTTTAAGGGCCTTTTGGCAAACTCCAAGTGGGCTGTCATGGGCCTTTTACTGAGGAGTGGCTTCCGTCTGGCCACCCTACTGTAAAGGCCGGATTGGTGCATTTGTCCTTCTGGAAAGTTCTCCCATCTCCGCAGAGGAACTCTATAGCTCTGTCGGAGTGACCGTCTTGTTCTTGGTCACCTCCCTGACCAAGGCCATTCTCACCCGATTTCTCAGTTTGGCTGGGTGGCCAACTCTAGGAAGAGTCTTTGTGGTTACAAACTTCTTCCATTTAGGAATGATAGAGGCCACTGTGTTTCTGGGGACCTTCAATGCTGCAGAAATGTTTTGGTACCCTTCCCCAGATCTGTGCCTCGACACAATCCTGTCTCGGAGCTCTACGGACGATTCCTTCGACCTCGTGGCTTGGTTTTTGCTCTGACATGCACTGTCAACTGTGGAACCTTATCTAGACAGGTGTGTGCCTTTCCAAATCATGTCCAATCAATTGAATTTACCACAGGTGGACTCCAAGTTGTAGAAACATCTCAAGGATAATCAATGGAAACAGGACGCAATGTCGAGTCTCATAGCAAAGGGTCTGAATACTTCCGTAAATAAGGTATTTCTGTTTTTTATTTTTAATACATTTGCGAAAATGTCAACCTGTTTTTGCTTTGTCATTATGGGGTATTGTGTGTAGATTGATGAGGATTTTCTTTCTTTAATCCATTTGAGAATAGGGCTGTAACATAACAAAATGTTAAAAAAGGGAAGGGGTC
This sequence comes from Salvelinus fontinalis, assembly GCF_029448725.1. Classification (NCBI taxonomy): domain Eukaryota; kingdom Metazoa; phylum Chordata; class Actinopteri; order Salmoniformes; family Salmonidae; genus Salvelinus; species Salvelinus fontinalis. The sequence continues at coordinate 20,273,484 of NC_074686.1, forward strand.
TGAATACTTTCCGAACGCACTGTATCCCCTCTCTCTTTATTTACACTGTGCTGTGTCTGTTGGCACCTTCTTTTGAGAGGATTGGTCCAGGGTTAGCCTCCCCGCCTCCCCAGATGATCCCATCCATTTTGTTGTAATCCAACTCAATTTAATTATGTTTATCGTTCCACCTCGCTGGAGCCCTGGGCCGGCAGGCAGCTGCGCTCCGCTTCAGTCAGATAAGGAGCACCTTGCCGCGCCTCACTCGCTTCTTGTGCACCTTGTGTTGCTGGCACTATGTCAGTTCTGTGAGTGTCGCTCCATGACAGAAGGTGTCCCTATTGGCATCCTATTATAGTACAGTACTTTAGACGAGAGCCCTATGGGCCCTGGTCAAAGGTAGTGCACTTCATAGGGAATAGGGTGCCATTTGGGAAGCATGCTAAGCCATCTAGACTCTTAGTAAATAAATAAAAACCTTGCAAAATCATCAGCCTGCTTTGCTCTATGACGTGCCACTCAACATGTTTTTTCCTCTCAGTATGTGTGGTATCAGGTCAAGCCAAGCAGATCTAATACTGAGGATGTAAACCTATATCTTCTGTAGGGTGAGCTTCAACCAGCTGCAGCTCTGTAAAGTCACAGAGAAGAGGCCCGTATATCATATAAAGCCAAAGTGTTCACACTGTGTATACAGTCTCCTTTATTACTTTGGTGGGCCTAATCCCCAACATGCAATATCAGAAGCTCGCAAAACAAACCTAAAACTAGTAATGTAAGCAGTACATGCATTAACTGACTCAGAAAGAGATAATTCATGAAAGGCTCCAAGAGAACTCAGATAGTTTTAGAAAGAACTTTCTTTTTCGAGTACAGCCGGTGTTCTCCGAAAGCATGAAACTTATGATGAGATGAAATGCATTCAGAGGCTTCCCATTAAGCAAAATCATGTTGAAAAGACATTGAAGTTAGATTGATTTTAGGTTCTGAATGAAAGGTGAACGAACAGTCTTTTCCATGCGTTTAAAATCTGTATTTTCTGGATGTTGAAATCAGATTCATTGCGGTTCTGAATGAAAGTTGAATAGACGTATTTTCTGGACATTGAAAATATGACTATTTCAGACACTGAAATACAGTTCATTTGCGGTTTTTACTGAAAGGTGAAAATATGTTATGTACAGATGTTGAACATACATCATTTTTGGTAATTGATTCTATTGCCAAATTTCAGCTGCACATACATTCTCAATTAAGTATATTTTATATCACAATAATAATTGTTTTATCTATTTAATATAAGAAAGAGGAGTCAACTGATGATTGCAATATTTTTATTGCTACTATCTGTACATGCACTTATGCTAGCTTTTTCAAAAGCTGTCAGCGATGATGTTCAAAGTTGTCCAACAGTAGAGTACTGTACGGCACAGTACAGTACAGGACAGTATTTTTATTCAGTACAGTAGAGTACAGTACGGTACAGTAGAGATTAATTCAGTAGAGTGCAGTACAAATCAAAATCAAATCAAATCAAATTTTATTTTTCATTTGCAGCAAATAAAAAAGGTTTAGAACATACTGTGAAATGCTTACTTACAAGCCCTTAATTAACCAACAATGCAGTTCAATAAAAAGAGTTAAGAAAATATTTACAAAATCTAATTTAAAAATCTAATTAAAAGTGACACATAAAAAAACAATAACGAGGCTATATACAGGTGGTGCTGGTACCAAGTCAATGTGTGGCTGGTACAGGTTAGTCTGTCACGTTCCTGACCGGTTTTCTGTTATTTTGTATGTGTTTGACGGTCAGGGCGTGAGTTTGGGTGTGTAGTCTATGTTATGTGTTTCTATGTTGGTTATAGGGTGACCTGATATGGCTCTCAATTAGAGGCAGGCGGTTTTCATTTCCTCTGATTGAGAGCCATATTAAGGTAGGTGTTTTCACATTGATTGTTGTGGGTGATTGTCTCCTGTGTCAGTGTCTGTGTATGTTACGCCACACGGGACTGTTTCGGTTTTGTTTGTTTGTTCGTTTTATGTAGTCATTTTTCCTGTTCGTGCGTTCTTCGTGTTTCATGTAAATTCGTCGTCCAGGTCTGTCTACGTCGTTTATTCTTTTGTAATTATTCAAGTGTTCGTCGTGTTTTCTGTTTTGTTTATTAAATATCATGTCTTATCACAACGCTGCGTCTTGGTTCAATCCATGCTCCTCCTCTTCGGATGAAGAGGAAGAGGAAAGCCGTTACATAGTCGAGGTAATTTCTACAGTACCAATCAAAAGTTTGGACACACCTACTAATTATTTAAATTTTATTCATTTATATTATTTACTACATTGTAGAATAATAGTGAAGACATCAAAACTATGAAATTACACACATGGAATCATGTAGTAACCAAAAAAGTGTTAAACAAATCCAAATATATTTTATATTTGAGATTCTTCAAAGTAGCCACCCTTTGCCTTGGACAGCTTTGCACACTTTTGACATCTCTCAACCAGCTTCACCTGCAATGCTTTTTGGGCATTCCAGGTAGGCATTCCTCTGACACAGCCTCGTAAATAGGTCCTGGATGGCAGGAAGCTTGGTCCCAGTGATGTACTGAGCCGTACGCACTACCCTCTCTAGCGCCTCTAGGAGTTGCATACCAGGCGGTGATGGAACCGGTCAGGATGCTCTCAATGGTGTAGGTGTAGAACTTTTTGAGGATCTGGGGACCCATGCCAAATCTTTTCAGTCTCCTGAGGGGGAAAAGGTGTTATCATGCCCTCTTCACGACTCTCTTGGTGTGTTTGGACCATGATAGTTTGTTGGTGATGTTGACACATTAGAGTTCATTTAGTAGAGTAGAGTACAGTAGAGTTTAGTTCAGTAGAGTATATTAGAGTACATTAGAGTACAATACAGTATATTTTCTGAACTATACTCTAGTGTGCTGAAATATACTGTACTATACTCTACTGTGCTCTAATGTATTGTCCTGTACTGTACTCTACTGTACTATACTCTACTTTTCTTTTCTTTACTGTACTCTGCTATGCTCTACTGTACTGTACTGTGCTGTCCCAACTTGCCAAATATAAATGTTTATGATTGGTTTGTATTTGATCTGGTCCAGACCAAATCGGAACCAAACTAGACGTCTACGCCAAATCAAGGCCTGTCCGGACAGGAAATAGACTTCCGTCGGGCCATGCTTAGTCGGTTTGGGCTACTAACTAACTGATTCTTCTGTATGAACAGGAAATCCAGTAAGATGCTCTATCCGTTCTCTCTCAGCACCTAGTCAGTGTAATAATTTTTACTAAACACCAGATGTTACAACCCAACACACATACCCCAGACAATATCTAAAATAACAGTTACTCTGTTTCCTGTGTGGAAAACGTTCCTCATTCATTGTACTGTCTGCTATGATGAACTTACTGTTAAAAGAGCCACTAGGAATCATCTCTCATCTGAAGCTCTCGGCTTAAACTATCTGCACGTCTATCTGTCTCAAGAAATAACACTCAACATCTTCAGGCTTTTAGTGCTTTGCTCACATCATGAAAAAAAAGACCAAATCTGAACATGGAGTTGGGTGGTGATGGTGTTGTTGGGTATGAATTTTTGAATCTTTCATGACTGAAGGTAGTGGAAGTAGGATATCAGAAAAGGAAAGTTAAGTGCATTTTTTTGTTTTTTTTGGAGCATAAGAATCTATCCTGTAATATACTGAAAGGAGGATATGGGGGGAAGGGAAGAGGAGAGAGGGGAGGTTGAGAGAGGGGGGAGGATATGGATGCTCATTTAGGCTAGCCCCATCGCCAAGGGACCTCTTCTAGTTGTCCTTCTAGGCCGCTTGCTTCACTTTGTCTCCTGCCTCTATTTTAAGGGGATGCTTTTTAAGCCTAATTGTTTTCAGATTTTGGGGACGTCTCTTTTCTTTCCACTTATTTTCAAGGGCACATCGTGGACTCGTTCCTCATATCTGCAGAACCACATCTAACCAAAGGACACAGACAACCACATGGTCGTTCACACTGCTTTAAGAATAAGTAGCACACCTCTCATCCTTTTGAAATAATGGCATTCAATCAACCTTACAGGTATTTAATGCCACAACCTTCAGACAGTTCAGATCGATGCTATGATTGAAAGGATTTCCTATCAATTTATACCTGACAAAACAGCCACAGACAACATTGCAGCAGGCAATGGTATTTTTGATCAATTTGTATTTGATCATTATTTATTTTATTTTATTTAACCTCTATTTAACTAGGCAAGTCAGTTAAGAATTAATATTGCTTTGATTGAGTATTGAAAGCTAATTTACTATTATAGCTCCAGAATAGAAACTTGTGGAGTCAAGTATGAATTGTTTCCCCCCATAACAAGGACAGTTATCCTCTGTTTGTCTGCTCGACGATGAAACCGTACTTCTTTTACTGCCGAACGACAGTAGGTCCATTTGCTACTCAAACCGATGCCGCCTATTTGTGCTGGCCAAAAGCCTTGTTAAAAATATGACCTGGGATCTGCCTTTGCTGCTTGTTAAAGGCAGCAACAAACCAAAACAACAAACATCTCTCTCTCTCTCTTACAATCATCATTCCACTGTTGTTGTAGTCTGGTTTTAAAACACCATTATGAGAGATGTTGTGTTATTTTGACCATCATTACTAAATGAGGCAGTTGCTGTGCTGTTGGCCCCCTGACAGCAGCAAAATAATCACACACACACACACACACACACACACACACACACACACACACACACACACACACACACACACACACACACACACACACACACACACACACACACACACACACACACACACACACACACACACACACACACACACATCAGATCCCAGCTCTGTATAACGGACAGCAGCAGAGCGAGAGTTATCGTTATGAAGCCCTAGCCAGTCCTTTCCCCTCTCAACTGTGATTTGTCCATCATGTCTGCTTGTTGAGGATGATGGTAATAATACTTCATGTGCAGTTCACAAAGAGGATCTCCTGTAGATCATTTGTCATGGAGGAAGTGTGGGGGCTGAGTGAATACATATCAAGCTTTACATCTGTGGTTCAGACACATTCATACTTCCAGTATGGTGGTGGTGGTGTGTGGGGGTTATGGTTTAAATTGCTTTCCGTCCGCGGTTAGGTTGGTCAGTGAAGACAGTTTTGGAGGGAGACCGGTAAACAAGGGAGGGGAGGGTGATTTGGGTTGCTTTCTCCGCTTCGTGGTTGTTGTTGTATTGACAGTTCCTGGTTCCTGGAGAAGCATGATTAGAAAGCAGGAGCCACAGAGCCAGGAGAGCGAGGAGAGCGAGGCAGGGAGAGACAGACATGGAGGAGTGGATCACTTTTCAGCTTCAGACATCAGAGCTGTTTCCCTGGGCTGCGTCCCGAATGTAGCCCTATTCCCCATGCATTGCACACTTTAAAAGTAATGTACTATTTGGAATAGGATGCCTTTTGGGCTGCAGACTAGGCTTCTAGGCTGCAGAAGTACTGCCAGATGCTCCTGAGGAGAACAGGTTGGGCTCAACTTCCCCAGAACTGAAATTCCAATGAGGAGAATTGGATTTAGAATTTCAGTTTGCCTGAATTGACTGAATTTAAATGGAATTGAGCCCAACCATGGAGGACAAGTAAAGTGTAGACAGTGGTGTAAAAAGTACTCAATTGTCATACTTGAGTAAAAGTAATCATACCATGTTGTGTTGTTTCTATGTTGTTGTCATGTTGTATTGCTACCATGGCGTGTTGTCATGTGTTGCTACCTTGCTATGTTGATGTCTAAGGTCTCTCTTTATGTAGTGTTGTGTTGTCTCTTGTCGTGATGTGTGTTTTGACCTATATTTATATTATATGTGGTTTATGTAATTTTAGGAGGACGGTGGCTGGGAGTAGAAATCTTAAAGTATTTAATTTTAAATCAACTTAACCCATCAGTGGCTAAGTACTGTCTAAGCGGGGGGGGGGGGGGGGGGGGCAGGTTAGTTAATTTAGAATTTTAAGACCACTTGAAGTATGTTGAAGTATGTATGTCGAAGTATGTTTAAGACCCCTTGAAGTATGAAAAAATGTTTGGCCTTACTGCTATTAGCCCATACAAAAGCATTGAATAACAATTCACTGCAACATATATTCCCCCCAAAAGATCAAAAGGAAGTTTGTTCTGAAGCATCTGAGAGATATAAGAAAGAGCATGAAATATATATATATTTTTACATGTATTTAACCATATTTTTGACATTGAACAGTCTCCATATGTATTTCTATTCATGTTTTCAACTGATACCGGGGGACCTTCCGATGACTCTGGTGAGGCCTGTGGGTGTCCTAGATATTATAATATTAGTGTTCGGATGCTACAGACAGAAGTTGGCAGATCAGCTGTACCAACTTCAGACGAGTCTCCTGACACTTGTGGAGGTCGTAGAGCAAAACGGAATGGTGTTCGTGGGTCTCATCATGCCATAGAGGGCTGTTCGTACGCTACAGACCATTTTGTGAAAAGATTGATTTTCGGAATGTCTCATGTTCTGACAAACACAGCTCTAGCTCTGTCACCTTTCACTGCAGATGCTGAAGTTCGACATAGGCAGATTGTCACGAGGGACTAGGTGGGTGAAGGAATCAGACGCAGAGAGTTCCACTTGGGAAAAGTGCTCTTTTACTATTGCACGCAAAAAATGATACGCCCAAACATACAGGGCGCAGAGAACAACTTGACAACCCAAAACACAGAGTGCCAAGTAACTAGTAAAATAATACACCTCTACCTAAAACGCACACACGTAACATAAAGACAATCCCGCACAAAACAAGGGCGGGTCCACCTACTAAAAATAGGGAAGCTCATTAGACCAAACAACACAAACACAGGTGAAACTAATTAGACAAAACAAACAGACAAACGAAAAAGGGATCGGTGGCGGCTAGTAGGACGGAGACGACGACCGCCGAGCACCGCCCGAACAGGCAGGGGAGCCAACTACAACACGGCGGAAGGCGTGACACAGATGTGGTGGATTGAGACCATTGAATTGAAAAAAAGATATATCTGTAGGTATCTGTTTGATTTCCGCGCGGGAGTGGACATCACCTTAAATATGAAGAGTAAATGTAATTGCTACAATAGAGTTAAGTATAAAAAAAGTACAATTATAAATCATTTCAAATTTCTTATATTAAGCAAACCAGATGGCACAATTGTCTTGGTTTTTAAAATGTCAAAATTGTAGGTAAAGCTGTTTTTTCTTACATCACTCAGTCATGGCTTATTACGATTTGTTACTGTGTGTGTTCAGACTCATTCTAAGCAGAGACAAAACATATCTGCCCAACATTTCAACACATTAGTTTAGTATCACTCAACACTTGTATTTAGTGAACCAACATTGCGATCAGTCACCCTTTAATGTATCAGTATTAAAGTAATAGTACATGTTTTACTGGTATAGTACAATGACTTCAAACTTATATTTGTGTATTCAACTTACTGTATGTTTATTTACATTATCAGCGGGATAGGATGATCTTCAATTGGAAGCAGTGTATGTGTCACAATGCTTCACTAGTAAAGTACATTACCCCTTCTGAGTGTCTGAGTGTCCCAAATGGCACCCTATTCCCTATATGAGAGCCCGCAAATCGCTCAGTTCTGCCTCAAGGAAAAGACGCATCCCATTAAACATCAACCTGCGTTTGGAACTCAGATTCAGTCAGTACTGAAGCTGTACTGAGACACTACATTACTCCTACTGAGCCCTACATTACTCCTACTGAGACACTACATCACATCCCTACTGAGACACTACATTACTTCTACTGAGTCACTATATTACTCCTACTGAGCCATACATTACTCCTACTGAGACACTACATTACTGCTACTGAGCCCTACATTACTGCTACTGAGACACTACATTACTCCTAGTGAGCCACTACATTACTCCTACTGAGACACTACATTACTCCTACTGAGACACTACATTACTCCTACTGTGACACTACATTACTCCTACTGAGCCCTACATTACTCCTACTGAGACACTACATTACTGCTACTGAGCCACTACATTACTCCTACTGAGACACTACATTACTCCTACTGTGACACTACATTACTCCTACTGATACACTACATTACTCCTACTGTGACACTGCATTACTCCTACTGAGCCCTACATTACTCCTACTGAGACACTACATTACTTCTACTGAGCCATACATTACTCCTACTGTGACACTAAATTACTCCTACTGTGCCATCACATCTCTACTGAGCCATACATTACTCATACCGAGCCCTACATTACTTCTACTGAGTCACTATATTACTCCTACTGAGCCCTACATTACTCCTACTGAGCCACTACATTACTGCTACTGAGCCCTACATTACTCCTACTGAGACACTACATTACTCCTACTGAGCCACTACATTACTCCTACTGAGACACTACATTACTCCTACTGAGACACTACATTACTCCTACTGTGACACTACATTACTCCTACTGAGCCCTACATTACTCCTACTGAGACACTACATTACTGCTACTGAGCCACTACATTACTCCTACTGAGACACTACATTACTCCTACTGTAACACTACATTACTCCTACTGATACACTACATTACTCCTACTGTGACACTGCATTACTCCTACTGAGCCCTACATTACTCCTACTGAGACACTACATTACTTCTACTGAGCCACTACATTGCTCCTACTGAGCCATACATTACTCCTACTGTGACACTACATTATTCCTACTGATACACTACATTACTCCTACTGTGACACTGCATTACTCCTACTGAGCCCTACATTACTCCTACTGAGACACTACATTACTTCTACTGAGCCATACATTACTCCTACTGTGACACTAAATTACTCCTACTGTGCCATCACATCTCTACTGAGCCATACATTACTCATACTGAGCCCTACATTACTTCTACTTAGCCTCTACATTACTCATACTGAGCCACTAAATTACTTCTACTGAGCCACTACATTACTCCTACTGAGCCCTACATTACTCCTTCTGAGACACTACATTACTCCTACTGAGACACCACAATACTTCTACTGAGACACTATATTACTTCTACTGAGACACTACATTACTTCTACTGTTCCACTACATTACTCCTACTGAGCCACTACATTACTCCTACTGAGCCCTACATTACTCCTTCTGAGCCACTACATTACTCCTACTGAGCCCTACATTACTCCTTCTGAGCCACTACATTACTCATATTGAGCCCTACATTGCTTCTACTGAGCCACTACATTACTCCTTCTGAGCCACTACATTACTTCTACTGAGCCACTACATTGCTTATACTGAGCCACTACATTACTCCTACTGAGACACTACATTACTTCTACTAAGCCACTACATCACATCCCTACTGAGCCACTACATTACTTCTACTGAGCCACTACATTACTTCTACTAAGCCACTACATCACATCCCTACTGAGCCACTACATTACTTCTACTGAGCCACTACATTACTTCTACTGAGCCACTACATTGCTTATACTGAGCCACTATATTACTTCTACTGAGACACTACATTACTCCTACTGAGCCACTAAATTACTTCTACTGAGCTGCCCAGTGAGAGATAATTGTAACACCTGCTGAGATGGAAGAGCCCAGCATAAAGAAGAGGGCTGCTGTCTCATGCTAGCTGTCACAGTAGGGCTGGTGAGATAGATCTGGAGGGGAGTGAGACAGAGCACAGCACGCAGAACACTTCTGTCTGAGGGTTAAGTTAATATAGAGCGCGGATATTTGGGCATTGATTCTCAAAAAAACTATTTTGGCTTTAATGAGAGAAACACATAGTCATGGACACATGCACACACACATTCCCACCACGAGTTCTGTTCAACTCCGGCGCGACAGACATACAGCAACATCTCGTTCGATTACTATCATATCATTCAAATGGAATATCCACAGAGACTGCTTGGTCCAGAACACAAACATCCGCCTAGCGATTGGCCCAGTGTCTGCCTCATTATCATATTTATTTAAAGTATCCTATGACCCATTTCATTCCAGCCTGGCCCTGGAAACATGATGGAAGAGGTCCGTATCTAAGGGTAGTCCTGTGGGAGGGACAGGTATTAAACACTCAAGTCTTTAATGGGACAATCACCTCACAGCCTACCACAGTTACAGGCATATCATTATCATTACCTGCTTACTTTATAAACACCCTAGTGTGTTGTGTTTTTTAATTGGGCAATCATTTACAATCAAATCTAGGTTCATTCAACACACAGTATATAATAGGCCTAGCTACACTTCTTTCTTTGGACTACAGATACTTTAACTTACTCCTCTTTCAATTTAGTTATTAGAGGGCATTATTCCTGTAATATGTAATGAAACCCATGATAAATAACATGTTTGGTGGTTTAGTAATAGAGTTTGCAGAGCTGTGCTGGCTGAAGGGCAGGATCAGGCGGTGCCCTGGTTGTAACCTGCCCAACCTAATGGTGCAGGACTGACTGATGCTCATTGCTTTACCAATAATACTGAGAGAGAGATTGGTCCGATTGTTAACGTTAACAGTGTAAATAAAAATACAAATGCACTTGATTTGAACCCCTTAATGGTGTGTGTGTGTGTGTGTGCTGTCACTAACGCCAGTCTAATATGGCCCCTGGCCCCGTGGCAGTAAACAGGGTGTATTACATACAGGCAGTATGTCTCTGATCGGAATATTTAATGCATCCCAAATGGCACTCTATTCCCTTTCTAATGCACTACCTTTGACCAGGAATGAGCTCCCTCCATTGGATACCTCTCAGAGTCTGCCCATGTCTTGTGTATTGATCGGTCTCTCGTGAATTTATGGTTCTATTTCTTAAATTTGCACAAAGGCAAAAACATCTCCGTTCACTTCAATCTTTGACTTCCTGCAGACCTGCTGGCTGCTGTTGTTTGGTCTGTCTAGTCTGTCTGGCTGTCTGTCCCTGTACTGTTTCTTTCTGTCCCCCTGCCTAGTCTCACTGTCTGTCCATCGCCCTGTCTGTCCCTGAGTCTCTCTATGTGGCAGACAGTTAGTTTTCATTTTAGATCATGTTGTTCTTCATGAAAGAGTTGATTCTCTGTGTTCCTCTGAGTTAGCTACCATTGTTGACAGCCCAGGACAGGACAAGGGACATACAGAGGCCAGGACAGCCACTCTTCTGCTTTGGAGAGAAAAGCTAGGGGAGAACTGCTACAGTCTTAGAAAAAAAGGTGCTATCTAGAACCTAAAAGGGCTATCCGGCTGTCCCCAAAAGAGAACCCTTTGGAGAACCATTTTTGGTTCCATGTAGAACCCATTTGGTTTCGGGTAGAACTCTTTTGCGTTCCATGTAGAACCTTTTTTACAGAAGGTGATAAACCCTTTTTACTAAGAGTGTACTTGTTAACGGTGCCTTAGTCGGGCCTGTGGAGTGATAGTAATGAGATGTACTTGTCTGCTTTTTCCAAGCAGAGAGAGAGAGACAAAGAGATATAGAGGGAGATATATATATGAGAGAGAGAGAGAGAGAGAGAGAGAGAGAGAGAGAGAGAGAGAGAGAGAGAGAGAGAGAGAGAGAGAGAGAGAGAGAGAGAGAGAGAGAGAGAGAGAGAGAGAGAGAGAGAGAGAGGAGAGAGAGAGAGAGAGAGAGAGAGAGAGAGAGAGAGAGAGAGAGAGAGAGAGAGAGAGAGAGAGAGAGAGAGAGAGAGAGAGAGAGAGAGAGAGATGTCTGTAGGGACTTGGTAGAAGCTGTAAGGCCAGGAGATGAGGAGGAGTGCAGGATATATTCAGCCACAGAGTGGGTGTTGATATGGGAACTAATACGGCTTTGTTTCTCCTTATCAAGTTACCAAGACATAATCATGAAATAAAGATCTCTTGTATTTCACTTATTTAAATAATCAAATTGATATTGTTTGTATCAGTCGTACAAACAGTGTACGGCCATTTAATTGTATTGGGTTATACCGACATTATGTATCATGCTCTATTTCTAGTATGGATTGTAGGACATATTTGCATACATTACCAGCTTCACTGACATCATTCAGACAATGCTATGTGAAATATCTGACCTTGTTGAGACGTGCTCCATTTATTCCATCTTCGGTATAGAAACATCTTTTTTTAAAGTAGGAATGAAGCACTTCAGTTTAGTGAGTGGGGAGGGCACGCTTCCTGAACCATTAGGAAATGCAAATTTGTGCATGCCCTTTAGCTATAGGCTTCCATTATCTAGTGGGAATTTGCATTTGTTTGTTGCGAAGCCGTGCATTCACACCTAGGGTTCTCATGGTACCTTAAGCAACGAGGCATGAAGATTGTTTCTGGGAAAAGCTCACAGCCAGCTGTGTCTCGGAAGTCAAGCCTTACGTCCCAAATGGCACCCTATTCCCTGTATAGTGCACTACCTTTGACCAGGGCACCTAGGGCCCATGCATTCAAGATGTATCATCAATACTAGTTGCGACAAACGGCAGGTATTGTCTAAGTCTCACCAAACCAATTAGGATGACATTATACAAGCTCAATTAAACTTAATTAAACATAACACGAATAACCCTATCGGTACAGTCTACAGAAAGTCACCAATCTCCACATATAGTATCCTTGCGGGCTCTGATCAAAACTAGTGCCCTATATAGGGAATAGGGTGCTATTTGGGACTTATCCCATATCTGTTCTTGTAGGAGTCGCTATGCTAATGACCTAGAGTGGGCGTTGATTCGTTGATGCGTTGAAGATGTTGTAGATGCATCTCTCTCTCTGCTATTGGTTCAAAGTTTATTCTCCTCTGTCTGTCCAGCTGACATGACATCTTCAGTGTTTTACACTGTGAAAGAACATTACTGAAGAGTTCATGTGAACACCCCTCAGAGGGTCTTACTTCATCTGCTGCAATTGTGTGTGCTTCTCTCTCATTCACACAGAGTGATTCTGTCATCAGTTTCTACCACACAGCTCTGACATTGATCATAATGGCAATTCATATTGTTAGCCAGAGAGCGGGTGTTGATATAGGAACTAATGCGGCTTTGTTTCTCCTTATCAAGTTACCAAGACATAATCATGAAATAAAGATCTCTTGTATTTCATTTGATTGAAGGTCCAATGCAGTTGTTATTATCTCAATATCAAATCATTTCTGGATAACAATTATGTACCTTACTGTGATTGTTTTCATTAAAGGTGGACTCAGCAATATGATGTAGATGCAGACAGTCAACAGCACAGTGGGTCAATTTCGGCAACAGCTAAGAGCGTTGAAGCGCAAGGCTCAACTTCTCTCCTGTTTTGGTGCCCTGGCTACCATGCTCTAACAGCGTGACGTGAACCCGTGCACATGTGCAGATACTGTGTGAGAGAGTCTTGCATCTCGCTCATCTCAATATCTGCGGTAATTTAGCTGAGTCTGCCTTTAAAATGGTTAAAAAAAATTGAAAAAAATGCCCCTTAGCAAAGAGCAATTTCTCAAGCAATAATTTTGCTAGCTGTCTGGGAGTGGTCTGAGTGGGGAGGGGAACACTGAAAACTAGCTGTTATTGGGAGAGAAGTTTGTAACTCTCTTATTGATCTATTCGCTAATTTACCTCCTGGTGATGTCACTAGGCAGGCCAAAACCCCATCCCACCAAAACAGGCTGACATTTCAGACGGTCTTTTCAAACAGGTTTTACACTAAAAGAGCATTATCATAATTTTCACAATTTCACAGTATTATTCCAACCTCATAGTGTGGAAATATATATAAAGCACAGGGAAATTATGTTTTTGACTGCAATGGGCCTTTAAAAAAAGTAATTTATGTTGTTTGTATCAGTCGTACAAACAGTGTACGGCCATTTAATTGTATTGGGTTATACCGACATTATGTATCATGCTCTATTTCTAGTATGGATTGTAGGACATATTTGCATACATTACCAGCTTCACTGACATCATTCAGACAATGCTACAGTATGTGAAATATCTTACTTCACTGAGACTTCATTTATTCCATCTTTGGACAGAAACACATTGAAAAACGGTTTAGTGAGCGGAGAGGGCACATTTCCTGAATCAATACAGTATGTATCATGAGTATCCCGCCCCTTGGATTCTCTCACATTTTGTTGCGTTACAAACTGGGATTGAAATAGATTTAATTGTGATTTTTTGGTTGTTGATCTACACAAAATACTCCACAATGTCAGAGTGAAAATACAATTCTAGATTAACTCAGGTGTAAAATGTGGCTTAACAAATCACATAATAATAGGGGTTGACATTATTTTTTTTAGGACTACCCCTTTCTCAGTCCCCCATACATACAACATCTGTCAAGTATTGCATTTCAAGCAAAGATTTAAGTTCAAAGAACAGGGAACTTTTTGAAAGCCTCACAAAGAAGGGCAGTGATTGGTGTGTAACAATAATAAATCAGACATTGAATATCTCTTTAAGCATGGTCAAGTTAATAATTATGTTGTGGATGATGTATTAAACCACCAAGACACATCACAGATACAGTCGTCCTTCTGAACTGAGCTGCAGGACAGGAAGGAAACTTCTCAAGGATGTCACCATGAGGCCATTGGTGATTTGTTCAATGGCTGTGATGGGAGAACTGAGGATGTATCAACAACATTGACTCCACAATAATGACAAAGTGAAAAGAATAATACAAATATACAGAATAAAGATATTCCAAAACATGTAACATGCATGCAACAAGGCACTAAAGCAATGCTGCATAAAAAACACAGCAAAATAATACACAATGCAAAGGCTTATGTTTGGGGCAAATCCAACCCAAACACATGACTGAGTAACTGCCTTCTGATTGTCAACCATGGTGGTTGCTGCTTCATGGTATGAATATGCTTGACATTGGCAAAGACTGGGGAGATTTTCAGGATAAAAATGTATCCGGACACAGGCAAAATCCTAGAGGAAAAGCTGCTTCAGTCTGGGAGAGGAATTCACATTTCAGCAGGACTTTAACCTACAACACACAGCCACGTCTACACTGGAGTTGCTAACCAAGAAGACAGTGAATGTTCCTCAGTGGCCAATTTACAGTTTTGACTTACACATGCTTGAAAATGTATGGCAAGACTAGCTGTCTAGCCAAGAATAATGGGCAGATAAAACTGTTAGATAAAGTACTTTGACATAAAAATACAGATTATTATTATTAACAAAACATGTGTCATGCCCTGACCTTAGAGATCCCTATTATTCTCCTCGTTTGGTTAGGTCACGGTGTGACTCGGGTGGGAAAGTCTATGTTTTCTATTTCTTTGTTTTGGCCGAGTGTGGTTCCCAATCAGAGGCAGTTTTCATTTTCCGTTTGGGTTTTGTGGGATCTTGTTTTCTGTTTCGTGTCTGTACCTGACAGAACTTTTTTTTTTTAACCTTTATTTAACTAGGCAAGTCAGTTAAGAACAAATTCTTATTTTCAATGACGGCCTAGGAACAGTGGGTTAACTGCCTGTTCAGGGGTAGAACGACAGATTTGTACCTTGTCAGCTCGGGGATTTGAACTTGCAACCTTCCGGTTACTAGTCCAACGCTCTAACCACTAGGCTACCCTCACTTTGGTTATTTTGTTTGAGTGTTTTTTGAAAATAAAAATCATGAACACTTTCCACGCTGCGCTTTAAACCACTCCTTTCGACGAGAGCCTTAACATGACAATTAATTAACATGACAATTAAATCCCTTTTAATCTCACTTAATAAAAATGTGAAGAAATTCAAGCGAGTGAATACTTATGATAGGCACTGTATGTGCAAATGTATGCATGCCCTCTAGCAGTAGGCATCCAATATTAAGGGGAGTGTGAGCTGACAGCCCACTGTGTTTGTGAGTGTGTAAGGACAGCCCGCTGTTTGTGTGTGAGCTGACAGTCCACTGTGTGTGTGTGTGTGTGTGTGTGTGTGAGCTGACAGCCCAATGTGTTTGTGAGTGTGTGAGCTGACAGCCCAATGTGTTTGTGAGTGTGTGAGCTGACAGCCCAATGTGTTTGTGAGTGTGTGAGCTGACAGCCCAATGTGTTTGTGAGTGTGTGAGCTGACAGCCCAATGTGTTTGTGAGTGTGTGAGCTGACAGCCCAATGTGTTTGTGAGTGTGTGAGCTGACAGCCCAATGTGTTTGTGAGTGTGTGAGCTGACAGCCCAATGTGTTTGTGAGTGTGTGTATGTGTGAGTATGGGTGTGAGCTGACAGCCCAATGTGTTTGTGAGTGTGTGTATGTGTGAGTATGGGTGTGAGCTGACAGCCCAATGTGTTTGTGAGTGTGTGTATATGTGTGAGTATGGGTGTGAGCTGACAGCCCAATGTGTTTGTGAGTGTATGGGTGTGAGCTGACAGCCCACTGTTTGAGTGCGAGCTGACAACCCACTGTTTGTGTGAAGGTGAGCAGACTGCCCACTGTGTATGTGTGTGTGTGTGTGTGAGAGATGTGAGCTGACAGCCCACTGTGTATGTGAGTGTGAGTTTGTGCTGACAGCCCACAATGTGTGTGTGAGTGTGTGTGAGCTGACAGCCCACTGTGTATGTGAGTGTGAGTTTGTGCTGACAGCCCACAATGTGTGTGTGAGCTGACAGCC